>NW_020884964.1:748681-1022786 GCF_003945725.1 Corapipo altera
CTCTTCATACTTCTCCTTAATTTTCCACTTACATATTATAGGTGTCAACTCATTTGCAAGGAAACATGACTACGTGATCACTGAATGCTTTTGCAAAGAGAAAAATTATTTATAGACATACACTGTAATAAACAGAACAGATTTTAAGGTAAATGAAAAAAAATATAAAATTGGATAATACTTTTTTGGTAAATTGTGTTTTGCCTAAGTCACCTTTTAGACCTGTCCTTTACAAGGAGAGAGGCACACATTTTTAAGTGAGCAAAAGAAACAAACTGTACCTGAGATAGCTGCCAAAATAAGCAACAATGTTCGGATGTTTACAGTCTTTCATCATAATGATTTCCTGCTGCACAACAGCAAAATCTTCTCCTGAAAAGCAGAAGGACGAGTACTTTCATTGGCCTCGGTTATACTCACATCTTAACTCAACTTTCAGAACATGTTTATAAAACAAACATTCTGAGTAATTAAGACTATCTGCAATTTTCATAGATCTATAAATTAGCTGTAAATCAGTATTTACTAGCAATAAGTAACTATATTCTCCTGGGACAGATGGACCTCATGTCTGTTGACACCCGTTATAATATTGCCCATAGCTCTTTCTAAAGTCCTTATTCTCCCTGAGACCCCCCTGTGTGCATCTGCATATGCCCTGCCAATAGCCTGGGTTCTTAAAAACAACAAAACTTTGCTATTTTTGGCCATATGCCCAATACCCATTAGCTCATCTTCCTGAGCAAAAAAACCCAGTCTCTAGTAGGCTGCTGCTGCAACTTTTCAGCAGACTCAGCGAGAATGTAAATTTATGGCCTGTGCATAACTTACACCCAGATAAAACACTGACATAGGTGCAGCATTTACCTGTCTCACTATTTGGTACCATGGCTGTCCTGGTCGTTCTATAGAAGTTTCTTACTGGATGTGTATATTGAGAAAATCATGTATGAAACTGAAAACACAACTGAGACGATTTTATTTTGGTGGTGTTATTTCATATGTAACTTAAAGAAGGCAAGAAAACCATCAAAAGTAAGAGAATGATGGTAACAGATATTTAACAATCTTCCTTATTTTAATTTTTTTTTAAATAAATGCATGTCACGTGTTCTTTGTAGTTCAGTCTCTTACACTGGGACTCCTCTGAAATTTCTTTAGCCATAAGGGCAAATTAGAGCTAGTCTGGTATGTTATTTTGAAATAAGTTCTTCTGAAGTTTCTTTAGTTAGACACATATAGTAGACAAAATCCAACTCATTTTTACCAGCCTCAAGGCCTTTATCGGTGGAACAAGCCTGGAGGCCTAAAATAACCATTTAACTCCATGAATAACTCGAGACACTTAAACAAGTTGAAAAAACAGGAACATTCAAAGTCTGTTACAATTCTCCTTTTAGCACTTTCTATAGTGCACCTGAGCATAACTTAAACTGGAAACCAAAGTGATTGTCTAAAAACCTGAATACAGACACTAAGCTCCTATGTATCTTCACAGTCCAAAAATCAATTCTCAAATATGACTGTTAATAAATTTCAAAAGAAAAACAATAAATTCCAACAGAACTGGTCAATCTATGACCTAAGAAAATATGTTTTAAGTTTCTCCCAGTATATTAACATACCCATGACCTATCAACTGGGTTATTTATAACCAGAAAGGTGATGTTCCTGTGTATTTTATTTAACTGATAGCAAATTTCAAATCCTAAGCTGAAAGTTAACATCTATGTGTATTGTTGATGGCTTGCTATGTCCTGGCTAGACTTTTAAACACACAGACACTAAAGAACAGAGAAATTATTTTCACATACAGACAGGTATCTCTGTGAAAGGATGTGATTCCCTCAGTACTTGACCAGTGTTTTCATTGCATTCAAAATGAAAGCAGCATAAAGCCTTGACACTCTCCCCCAGTCTGCAAAACTTCCAAAGTAAGCCAGTGCCATGGTTCTAGAACGTGGTCACTGCCTGTCTGAAGTTCTCAGTCAAGCCTCCATCACAACCGACAGTGTCAACTACAGAGAGAAACCAAGCTTAGTGAGCAAACAGAGGCAGCTACAGCACGTTCTCTGTGCACCACTCAGGTGTCCAAAGGCTGCCAAAAATATTTAACTGCAAGGAGCCAGTTGTTCACCCCCTCACCACAGCATGAGGGCAAATTACCCCACTGCAGCACACCCCTGGGCTCTGCCCACAGCTCAGGGAATGCACACAGTATGATTCTCATGCTCGGCTTAGCTGGACTGATAACCCATGTCAGGCAAAGCCAAGGACTCCAGCAAATGGGAACTGACACAAAAAAACAAAGAAGGAGAACTAGACAAGAGCATCTGAGACCACACTCTTCAGTTTGAGTAATAGAGGTGTGATGAATATACACTTTTTGAGCCACCTAATAACAAACATAGTGTCCGTACTGAACTTTTAAATGTGCATGCACTGCAAAAACACTTCTAATCAATTCCAGAATTTTAAGAAAAGGGAAAAAAACTGTACCTTCTTTCCCTTCTTGCCTACATACACCTTAAGGATCAAAACATGTAATTAAAATACCACACACACACACACACACAGAGTATTAAATCTGGAAATGGAACACTGAAAGTCAGAAGTTGAACAAAAAGTCTGGATATTTTACTCCCCAGATTACTGTCCTCCTGTTCAACATGCTTGTTATTAACAGAACAGCACTTCCAGGCTGAGAACTGATCGGGAGGGCACATGTACTTTGTGAAATCACAACAGAAGCAGAGTTCAAGCATAAATCTAGAAGACAGTGAAGTCCTAATCATAGTCTCCAAATTTCCGGAAATGTACTCAACTCCCAGATACTAATGTTCAGCTATTATTTCATCCTTCTTTTTATTTTTCTTCCTCTACCCTTTTTCCCCAATGAGTTTTTTTCTGCCTTGCTGTCTTGCACATTTCTTTTGTTCTAGAGGTTTTTGTACCACATGGATTAAAAACTTATTACTTAAGACAGAAAAACCCACAACTCTCACTGAAATTTCAATCAGCTTTCATTTTACTGTTCTTCAGTTACATTTTTCCTCTCACATCTTGCTTGCCATGATTGCTATTTTTTTAGAACAGTGTATTCCTACAGCAAAATGCAACAATTACTCCTTCTTTGAATAAGTGGACTACATTGATTTTGTATGATTGTTATCTTAAGCACAAAAATATTTAGTTTTTGTGGTGCATTACAATTAAGAGACACTTACCTGGTTCTAGTTTTATTACTTTAATTGCTGCTAGCTCACCCGTGTTGACATTTCGAGCCTATAAAAACAACAAAAAAAGGAATATTTAGAGAGCAGAACACAGCAACCAGCTCTGCATTCTCAGCTTGATGTTCTCTGACAACACGTAGTCAAAGAGCAGCTGAGAAACACAAGGGTTGAACAAAGAGAAACCACTTGTTGGGGAACACTAGACAGCAAATTTGTACTGAGAGCTGAAGCTTTAGTCTGCTCAGGAAATTACAATGCCACACAACACTCCTAAGTTATGCAAGTCCTTGACCATGCTGTGCTTCCGTATTAAAATCCATAAACAAACCAACCACTGAGAGACTGACTGGAAAGCAGGTCTGACACTCACGGGTCTCACAGCAGGCAACTGAGGCCCAAGGGGTATCAAGGGCTGTGCCCTGCAGTATGTGACCTCTTCCAAGACTCCCACCAGAGCAGTGTAACACTTCCTGAGGATTTCACTACATGCCCCTTGGTCCTTACTCTCTGCCAGTAACAGCATCTTCTCCTTGATGCAAGGGTGCAAAAAGGCAAGCCAGCAACTAAGGAGTTAGGAAGTATTCCCCTCAAAGCGTTTCCCTTGGATATAAAGCAGCTCTGAGGCCAACTGCAGCAGCAATGACTCAGGATCTTCACTGCATTTTGTACGGGGCTCTGTCCTGCTAAGGCCTCCTTTTCTACTGAGCAACCAAGGAAGTTATATTTTTAAAAAGCTATTAAGAAGCAACATAAATTATTATAATTATGATTTCCCTTCTACAACTGTTGCATTTGACTTCTAATTGAAAACCGAGAAGCCATTTGCCCTGTGCTTGCAGATACTTCTGTGGCCCTGCACCCAGCCATGAGGAGCAGGCAGCAGAGCTGCTTCCCAGCACTCAAGCAGCAGCTCCTGAAGGACGCCCAGTTACAGCCTCTTCTCTCCCCAAGGGAGGCTTGTTACCCGTAGCTGCACTGTGCTGGACCACCTCTGCACAGAATGCCATGCCCCCTCTAGCCCTTACACAGGGCACACAGGGGGACACCAGGTCTGCTTTTCCAAAGGCCAGAATTACAGAACTTACAGATGTAGCTTTTAAGCTGCTAATGGTTTCATTTAAGTCATTTTAGGAACTCAAGAACTCACACCCTTTACTGACTGGCCATGAGACTCACCAAACACCTTTAAGGTACTGATTCTTTACATGGCAGCTTGAGACGTTGTTGTGGAACCACAAATAGAAGGAAAAATACCCCTAAGACTATAAAAAGTAACCAAATAAATGCAGTGAGTATTCCTGTGTTTAGAGATCTACTCAGCTCATTCCTAGCACAGCTGATCTCAAACCTCTCACTATTCTTTGGTGCAGCAATGCTTTGCTGCAATACTGGGAAGTACCAGAATTTCCAATAATTTGCAGGCTGAGGGTTAGTGATAGATTCTGAGACCAATGAGAATACTGTAAAAGCCAAAGAGTAGTCCCAACCTGATTGACGGCGGAAAAAACAGTTAAAAAATAAATTTTGTCTGGCAGCCTTCCCTGTAAGTCATAATTTGCCCACCCCACCGATGGCAGCAATGTCTCCATTAATCATTGGTGGAAAAAAGACATTAAGAAAAGGAATTCCTTTTATCTGTACCAGAGAATCAAGGCAACACATACGAAAGTGGCACCATTGAAGCATGAGCTAGGATTTTTACTCCTCATTTCTTTTCTGAACACATAGCATGAAACAAACACACAGGCAAAATGTTCATGAATCAAACAAACATCAGAATTTTTTAACCTCCGAGATAAACAAGAAAAACTACCGAAACCTTAACAAAGACCTGTGATCCTCAGGGAGTCTTGTTAATACTTACAGTCTTGCTTCAGGGCAACTTGTACTAATAAGATAATCAATGAGACACAACTGTAGCGGATACAAATGGAGAGATCCTGATCTTACACATCCTGAGCACAGCTGCAACATGCAAGTCAGGATGGAAAAATTTCACAGGCCTCAGGGACATTGCCACGAATTTTTTTGTTTTTATTTACTTTTAACAATACTGTATCCAACTGTCAGTAATTTGTTTCTGTGACTATGGCTCCATAGGTCACTACGTTCTGTGGCAAAAAAAGCAAGATAGAAGGTGAGTATGAGTTAGTGACAATTTCAATCTAAATTTGATTAAAGCATGTAAGATACTCATCACAAGTCTTACGTGGTGGTGGTGCTCAAAAGAAACTATCAGTAGCAGACAGGCAAATCTATAGATACATCAGAAGCAGGACACGTACAATGCCAACCAAAGAAACAGTCCAAGCAGCTGGCAGCCTTGTCAAATCTGCACTCCCCAACACCTCAGGGCTGATTCAGCACCCTCCCATTGCAAAGGAAGTTCATCTTCAACGTCATGTTTTCAAAAACTCTTCAAAGTGTCGTCAAGGAAGAAAAATTGTTGTGTCTTTTCACCTTCAGATTAAGCATTTCTTTATTTCTTCAAGCACCAGCAGCAGTGGGACTCTTTGGTCAGCTGGTGATTCTCTGGATCAGTATCTGCTTGAGCTTATGAAAGCCAAAGAGGAGGAACAAAACCTGATTTAATGCAGGTCACCAACACTAGGCTACCCACTGCTTCAGGGCGTAGATTAAGAATACAGGACTCCAAGTCAAGAATCCGATTAAATTATAACTTTGCGTCCTGTTCCATTTGTGTTATCAGCACTGAAGGTGTTGTCAAGAGCAGGAATATGAATGGCCTTTGTTAATCTGAGTATATAAAAATATTATGCTAATTGTAGGCACACAAGGGTTCCTTGTAAAGGCTAAGAATGAGAATGAGGTGCCTGTGACAGGTTTTACTAGATCTCAAATACCTTTGAAATCATCAGTTGTGAAACAATTACTCATCTGAGCTCACACGAATGAGTGACTGAGAATGACTGAAGTACATCGGGTTTTCAACACCTCTTGGAGTTGGCTCCAACTCTGAATTTGAGGGTGCTTGCGTACATACCACACAGCACCTCAGGATGTGGAAGATGCTGCCTTGGGTTTTTATATAGGAAAAATCACACCAATCGTTTATGGGGTTTGAGACTGGAGAATCAATAAGTAGCAGGTGGATGAAGAACAATTTCAAACAAGTACTTTTGAGCCTAAAAACGCAATCAAAATTTTGAAGAGGCTCACATAAGAAAACCCATATTCATTTTTTGCTTCCACTTGCACTGTAAGTGCTCTAACTCCCAGCCTTTGTGATACTGAGGTTTACAGCATCCATCCCTGTTTCCAGGAGCAGGACCCTTCAACCACTTCCTTCAAATGCATATTTCACTATCTCAATGGGAATGCATTACCCAGGCTTTCTAGAGGCAAAGATTAGCCCACAATGCCTGCATCTACATGCAGGTACTTTATTAAATGTGTAGACCATTTATATACAACGTGTGCTCTAAAAAATGACAGAAGAATCCTAATTCTATCAGCAGCTGAAAGAACTATACTCTTCCAGAGATCTAGATTGCCATCTGGGGAGAAGTTTCAAAAATTCTACCAACTGTGAAGTCAACTGAAGAGGCACTGCACAATTAAACAGGAAATAATTACTAGTATCTCTGTAACAACAGCAGAATGACAGATAAAAATGTTATATAAAAAACTGCCACCAAGTAGAAATAAAAGCTAAAAAAAAAGTCAGGCTTTATTGTAACTCTATTTGCAAAAATTAATTAACAAAAATGCTTCAGAATCGTAAAGACCTTACTAATCTGAAATGGAGAACCAAAGAGCAACGGAGTGAGGCAGTACTCTGATGTGCTCTAACTGGGAAAAACCAGTCAGGCAAAAGATGTGCAAATGGTGTGTGCCTGAGCAGGAGAGGAAAGAAAAAGAGGAGGAAGGATAGTATTTAGCACTGCCCCTGATATATTCCACTTCATAAGAAGCAGACATCTGTGCAGCTGAACAAGTAGAGATGTAAAATCCGAGGAGACAAATCTCTTGACAAGTTTATAACTGTCCTTCAAAGGGAAACTGATAATATAAAGCATATAATGCTTCAACAAAAACTAAGTCAAAAAGCAAAGTAAGACAGCAACAACAAGGGTTTCTGGTTTTGACCACTTCCTGTGTGAACTGTTGAACAAAATGATTTCTAAACAAGTTACTACTTCATGGGATAACTGGTTCCAGGGTACAAACAGGTTTCCTGAGCCTGATTAGCTCTGCTCTTCAGGAAAACACACCCAAGCAACTCCCCAGTCCTCTTGCTTCCAGCCCTACACTCCTTCTCTTCAGCCTCTCTCAAACCCTCAGAACTCCCCTGCCTAAAAATAGTTAGCTTCCAACATTCTGGTAGAAAGTGCAATACCACAACACAGCAGAGTGATAGTTTTAGAAAGCAAAGCTTTGATAAAGCTGATGTTAAACAAAAGGATCTGAAACTAAGAAAAACAAAAATCTCTGTGCAAGGCACAGACTATTGGTTAAGGAAACCACAGTCCCAGAAAGTAGGCCTTGTAGTACTTATTCAGTGTAGTAAAAATGGGATGGCAAAACATCCACCTCCCTCTCTGTCTACCTGACAAGTTTCAAAAGCCAATTAACGCTGAATAGACAGAGCCTTCAAAACAGATATTTACTCCTAACAAAGTCATAAAAAGCTTCAAAAGCTGTAATGTCAATCAGGAAGAAAGGAAGACCAAAACGTCTATCAAAAAGCACACAACTGAAAGGCACAGCTTCAATATTTCAGAAGCAGCAAACTGCAGAAGAATCACCTCTGGATCACTCCAGGAAAGAGGACCAAGGGCACACACATGCAGAGAAGAGATTTGTGTCTAGGACGCTGCAAAATAGAAGTTCATTAAGATTCAGGTTCATCTGACCTGGACACGTTCTCTTCCAGCAACACACAGAAGCTCTATCAGCAACCAGACACTCTGAAACACGGATGGCAGCAGAAAGCAGTAACAGTCACCAGGTGTTTCCCAGACATACCCACAGAATCTTAAGTTTTCATCATGAAGCAGTTGAGCTGGTGGGTACATGACTTCCCTCACCAAAACCAACTTTCCTGCCAAAGGGCTGGGAAATGGAAAAATCAGGCTTTTCTTTTTTAAAAATAAGACCCCAAGCAAAGTGCAACCCACTGAGTTCTGTGTCTTCATTTGTTATCTGGTCGAAGTCATAAATGCCAACAAGAACTGAAATAAGGCAGACGTGGTATAACCCTTGCAGGAACAACAATCTCACTAATTATCACAGCTGTCTGAATTTCATTAAAGGGGAAAGTAAAAGAAGAGCCTTTCTTTTAGTAAGGTGCTGAATATCTTTGGAAGGGTCCACCCGCACAAGATGAATGACCTCTGAGATGGCAAATAAAGTTCAACCTTTATTAAACCAAAGCAATATCTTTTTTTTCAAGATATGCTGTGATATAAATTTACCACATGAACAAAAGCAGTGGACCTACAATCACTTCCAAACTCTGTGCAATTGTTACCAAAACCAAAGGTATTGGAACGGGGACAAAGAGGAAACATCATAATATGGTGCCTGTCAGAAAACCCTGTGCAGCACTTGTAATCCAAAAGAATGTCACAACTTACAGAGAGCTTGGAACTAAGAATGGCAACTTTTAAGAGACAGAAAAGCCTTCTTAAATGAGAGAAGGATAAATGCAGAACAAACAAAATTAAGCAGCTACCTCACTAAAGTCTAGGAATATTTCCTGCAATGGAGCACGACTGGACAGTATCCCTGTTTCACAGCCAATAAATCATAACTCTTCTTTCACACTTCGGTGACCACCTTTCACAATTAAATTCTTTGGAACAGTGAAATACAGAAGCACAAAAGACAAAAATGACCTGCACAGCAATATAATTAAAGGGATACATGAAGAACTAAGCAATTCAGATAACACTTCACCTCCTACAACGAATTTGCACCAGTGCTAATTAGAATATATACATACTGTTGACTGTGAATATTTGATAGAGAGCTAATGGCATGAAACAAGTTATCCATTACCTTTCTTGTGATAAATCAATTATCATTTGCTCCAAGGCTCTCTGAAAGCTGAACTTCGGTGGGAGTGCAGATAATTGTAAAAATATTGGCTCGAGCCAAAAATCCCACACTGGTATGTGAGTGTAAGAGCAGGACTCAGGGCAGCAAGATTGTATCCATCTGACCCAAACCCTCCTTTTCTTCCAATCTCTGCAGCTCAGTCCACACCACCAGCTCTTATGTCAAATTCAATAAGCTTCAGAATAGAGACTCTGCTTCCCTTCTTTTTAATAATTAATTTTTTTAAAAACAAAACAAACATTGAAACCATGTCCTGTTATAGCTCGGTTCAACTAAAACGGAGTAAGGGAAGTAGATGCCAGTCTGGTCTGCATTCAGCTCCTCAATGCTTTGCCAGGAAAGCAGGTTACAGAAGAGTCAGTATTTAGCAAGACTGTCAGCTTATTAGCAATAATCCCTATCTGCTAACAGCAGAAACACCTCCCTTCACAGCTCTCCCTGCTAAGGGGGGAAAACCACAAATTACAGCCTGAAGATACCCAAGTATGTCGAGTGCTTGGAAGCACTCTGCTGAAATCCCACCACTGATGAGCTCCATCATCTCATGGCTGATTTCAACTTCACACAATTATTTCATCAACCACAAAGTTCACCTACAGGTGACAGGATGAAGGCAAATGAAAGAAGCTTTACAAAACCTCAAATACAAGATAAAGCCTAAGTTCACATGTGGATGACAGTTCAGACTATATTACTACTTCTTTGCCACATTAAAAGTAACCAGCTTTCATTGTTATTTTTGGGCTACTTTCATGCTCCACCTTGAAGACACCCTGGGCAAGACCTTGCCTCAAAATGAAACAGGCAATAATCCACACAGGAAAAAAGTACCTCTCATTTTCCCTACACTGTCCACAACCTAATCAGAAAGCACTTACCTCCCATCTAGAAGAAATAATTATAATACCAGCCTAGTGTGTCCTGGTATATCACCTAGTCCTGGTATATCATCACCTATCTCGGCTGCCACAGGCAGATTGCAAACATTAACAAATCCACTCTGAGGGGGGGGAGAGAACTTCTGTGCCTCAAAGGAAGAAGAACCACAAGCAGTGCCAAACACTGGCCACTCATAGAGCACCAAACTGAAGGCTACTGCAATGTAAGTATGATAATCATCAAGAAAACCTTCACAAATCTTAACAGGCTTCAGATACACATTCAGATACATATTGCATATGTAAGTGTATTGCAGACTCTATGGTTAGACGTAACACCCTTAAAGTTAAACCATAAAGATTTGGTTAATTCATATCCATCAAAATCACATAGAGAGCACGGAAAAAATCTGATTGACAAGGTATCAGACAATGTCACAGTTAAAAACTGCACAGAAAGAGACACGCACATAAAGGCACACAGAAGAACAGTTTGCAGAAAAACAAAAACCCAGAGCACAAGGCAAGTAGGCTTGGACAAGTAAAACATCAGCACAGTACACAAACACACCAAGAGAGCTGGCAAGGTGGGGCAAGCAACACAAAACCCCCTTTCAATTAAACAATTAATAAAGCAGGGTGTTAGCGCAGTAACAAGAGGATTTAGTCTGAAACTTCCATAACATTTAAGCGAAATGAGATTAAACGAAAATCACCCCAACCCAAACAAGACTTCATTCTAGGCACATTCACCTGGAGTGAAAGGCAGCACCAGCACCAGTTCTGTGCACCTCAAATCGTGGAATGGCTCTACACGTTTCCCTACAGTCCTGCCTACCAGCACAAGTATCCTTAGACACACGTGTACACCCACTGATGACAAAAACAGGCCAGAAGACGCTTGGAAAGCACACGGTTCAAGCAATGCTTCCACCAGGCTGCACATGACAAACTTCCCTCTGCTCCAAGAGCAGTCAGGAGCAGGTAACAACCAGGGTCATCCTACCCCAGGGAGAGACTGTCACATCCCAACAGGCAAGGGTTCAACTGGATACACAAATAAGAACATACACTGCAAAGTGGGGAAAAATGTCAAAGTACATTATAAAGTCCCCTAAACCCCAAGCTTGTGTTCAGCTACTTTTGCCTTAGCTTTGATTTTCCTACGTTTGCTTAAGTTAGGACAGAACCCTGAAAGACTGACCCTAACCACACCAGTTTGCCCTCGGACCGCCCAGCCTCACGTTTCACACTGACACAAGCACAACACAACCGGTATCGCACCCAAGATAGCGGCGGGAGCAGCAGCCGGGACGGAGGGCCCTGTTCGCCCTCGGGCACACGACTTCAAGTGGCATTTGGGGCTGGAACCGAGCGAGCAAACTTCCCACACCCCTGCGGCCCCCGGCCCCCTCCGGAAGGTACCAGACCCCCAAGCTCCGCCCGAGCCGGCACCAGCAGCAGCGGCCAGGGCCGGCACACAGGAGCAGCGGCCAGAGCGGCTGCGGGGCGGCTCCAGGGCCGCCGGAACAGCGCCAGTCCCGCACACACCCGCATCTGCCCGGCTGGGACGCGGCCGGGCGGGGGCAGCGGCGGCCGGGCCGGGGTGTGGGGCAGACCCCGACGGGGGGGGGCGGCCTCGCTGCCCTGGGGAGGGCCAGGGGACGCCGCTGCGCGACGGAACTCCCCCCTCCCCAGATTTTGAAGGAGGAGGCCGGCCAGGCTGCGTGACAGCGGAACCCGCCGCAGTGGGGACAGAGGGGGACAGAGGCGATCCCCCCCGCCGGGCCGCGGCGCTGCGCCCACCTTGTAGACGTCGCCGTAGGTGCCGCTGCCGATGCGTTGGATGAGCTCGAAGTCCTCCTGAGGGTTGCGCCGGGACAGGTCGCACACCCTCCCGCCCCCGCCGCCGCTCATGGTGCCGTCGGACGCCCCGCTCGGCCGCGACCCCCCGGGCCCGGGGCCGGGGGAGGAGGCGCGGAGCGAACGCGACGACACCGAGCGCTCACCGCCCCCCCGCCGCCCGCCCCGACAACATGGCGCCCGCCGCCGCACCGCGCACGCGCGGGACAGCGCCCGCCCCCTCCACCCCTCCCTTCTCCGGAGACACCCCCGCGCCTGCGCGCCAGGAGCAGGGCCAGGTGGGACGTTCTGCGCGTGCGCGGGGCCCGCGAGGGCATCGCCGGCGGGGGGAGCGGGGCCGCGGGTTCGGGACCGGCCGGCGCTGACCTCGGCCCGGGAAACCAGCACATCCTCCCCCAGGGCAGCGCCGCCTTCCTCCGCAGCCGCGGTCCTGGGATGGGAGCCGCGGTCCGTGTGCAGACCCCGCGGGCGCAGCGCCGAGGACCCGCCAATGCCCCAGACCCCGTACCCGCTGCCGGAGCCCAGGGACACCGCGGTGCTGTCCCCGTGCACCAGGGACCCACCGCCTCCCTGGCCCTGGTGTCCATCCCCGGCTCTCCAGCTTGGGACGCGGCGTTTGCCCGCGCCTGGGTGCGTGGGAGCCCAGGGCTCCACGTCCCGGTGCACAAAACTGGGAAGCCACTTGTGAAGTAAGATCCAACACGCAGGTGTACCCCTGAAATGCCAGGCAGGGTAAGGATTGCAGGAAAACTTGTTTCCAGAGTCGTGAACGCTGGACTTAAAAGAACATTAATCCTATTCAAACACTAGGCCTGAGGAAAGATGCGCCCCCTGCTCTTCTCAGGACTTGTATAATTTCTGGGCCCCCCTCTGCAGGGCTTCCACGTGTCTGCGGACTTACCTTTTTCTCGTGTCAAGGAGCGTTTCTCTTGAATGCAGGAGGAGAAAACATCTAAAACTCTCTCTGGGGAAAGACACGTCTTCTAGGCAGGAAAACTTTCTTAAGCGAAAAGCCCTAATATCCTTGAAGTAAAATATTCCGGAAAGGGTCTTCTACCCTTACACCACAGTAATCCTAGCAGTGTCCAGTTGCCCACACCCTCCAGTGGTGGATCCTATGGGAAATCCTGGGGCCCTTGCTGGCTCCTGGGAGGTGTCTGCCTTTCCCCAGTGGGACATGGGAAGCACACATTATGGATGTCCCCACATCTGCACTGTGCTGTGCATCTGCCAGTCCCCTGCACACTGGCACAGCCTCTGCACACCCATCCAATGCACTCTGGTTGGGCAACATCTTCCTCTCATCTGTGGGACAGCTTCCTCTTATTTCGTAACTTTCTGGAGCATTGTGCACACCCCCATGAGATGCAGCGTGTGCCCTCTCTCGTCTTATACTAATGCTACCAGTGTATAGACTTTCAGTCCCACCTTGCACACAGGTTTCCAGCACAGAGGAGGCATGTGGGTTCCTGCTCCATCCCCGTCTGTGCTCCCCACCCTCTCTGTACAGGGAACAAGCACCAGTCAGCTGTGGGAACCCTTCTCTCCAGATGCACGGCTCCTGAAGTTATGTGGTGAGTGGGTCCTGGAGCACTTCTTGGGCTCTGTGCCAGTGAACCAGCCACAGCTTTTCCCGCCTCATTTCTGCTGCCAGTGACTGATGGGTGAAACAAACAGAGTGGGGTGAGGGGGGAGCTCTGGGCACGAAAATGCACCATCTGCTTGCTGCCCCTGCCAGCATGCCAAAGATGTTGTTGTGGAGTCTTTCCTCTCCCCTGAGAAGGAAAGAGGGGAGCATTGGCACATTGTCCTGTATTGGGACAGGGGGCTGGGCATTGCCCCATTTCAATGCGTGATTATCAGAGCAGAAAAGGAGTTGAGGAGCTTGAGCTCTGGGAGGGGATGCCTGTGAAATTGCATGTTGTTGGTCGGTGTGTTTGTCCCTCCACGCACCCTGGGCCATGCATTCCTGTCCTTGGCTTTGTTTTTATGACCTTTGCTCTCACAAGCAAAATGGTCTCAAACCTGCCAGATTCAGATTGAGATTCAGGCGTCAGTAATGTTTTCTGGCACGTGACTGAGGTTTTTGGGGCGTACTTTGCTGCTTTCTGCTGTGGAAGCACCGGCACAGGCAACAGGCACAGATTAGCTGGATAGAGTTCCTACAGATGCTCCAAGAGCCAATCCAGGGGGACTGGGCTCTGTGACAAGTTTAGGAGTAGCAGCAGCTCTGAGTGAGTTATAGAAGGAAATGCCAGAGAATTAGAGCTGTTCGGAAAGGCTAACAGACATCCTGCTGGGGAGAGCCGATAACCTTGTTGTCCTACTGCTCTTGCCTCTTCATTTCTATCTCATTAGAGGGGAACTGGGTTATAGTTGTTCCCATATTATGTTCTTGCCAGGTTCTGCTTTGATAGAAATGGTTATGAATGAAGCAAGCAGGATTTTTTTCCCCCTTAAATCTTGCTTTCTATCCATGGCATCTGCCCACTCATCCTCTGCTCTTCTAAAAACACCCTGGGAACGTCTGTGTCCCTTCTCTTTGGTAAGGAGAGAGACAGATGGAGCTGTGAGATGTGCCTTCCACTACCTTCAGAAACAGGTCAGATCAAATTAGTGTCAGGCATAATTTGCTTTCCCAAAGCCTTGAGAAGACTTCTCTTGCTTTCTTTTTTTTCCTCCTATTCCTTAGCCATGGCTATGGTAGGACAGTCAAGCCATATGCTGCAAAGAGGCAGACTGGGCTCCTCTTCAACACCGCTCAGGAAGGTCAAATTAATTCAATAAAACTGCATTTGGGTGTTAAACGTTGTTGTAAGAGTTCAGTCAATGCCAACTACTTTAAGAGTTCTGGTTCCTTCAGGGATCACAAGCCCCAGCTGCAGTCAGTGACACCCCACAGGAACAAAAAATATCCTGCTGAGGCTGAATACCTTGTTGTTTCCAGCTGTGCTTATGACATCCTGTTGCTAAGGTTCCTGTTGCTGCTGCTACTTAGATCCAAAATGCCACTTTGTGCTCTACAACCCTAAATCCTGGCCACTGCTTGAAGTGGGAGCTCTGGTTCTTCAGCCACCACGTGTTGGCAGACTGCACATGGCTCCAGGTGACACCAATGGAATTTGTCACAGTTGGAGACCTCTTCCCACCTCTCTGGCATCTTTCTGTGCCAGACTAAATGGCAAGGTGCTGCATATGCTGGCGCTGTGGAGGGAAGGTGGCCTGTCCCTTTCACTTACGGGATTGGAGCTGCTGTGAGAGGGAAGGTGTCCTTACAGGTGCCTGTTTGAGCCAGGTGGGATCAGACATGGAGGCAGAAAAGTTCTTTCCGGAATGCTGAAGGCTGCCTTGGTCAAGGTAAGGACTGCACTTTTTGTCAGTCCCAGGGCAGGTTGGTTGTGCCCCAAAAGAAGTGTATGAAGGAAAGAATAAATTTAGAGGGCCCGGTTGGCTCCAGATGTGGGAGGTCCACGTACACAAGCCCTATACTGCTATACTCCTGATATCCAGAGGAAAGCCTCACACTTTCAGGAGTGACTCTAAGACTGTAATAAAGCAACAGTACAGCCTGGACATTTTTCCCCTCCCCTCAAACATGAGGCTTTTAGGTTGTACTTCACAGAAAAAAAGAAAATAAAACTTTCCAGTGTGATGTCAACAACTGAAGACTTGGCTTCTATGCTCTCTTCCACTTTTAACAGTTCCCCAAAGAAGCTGTCCGTTCCCCAGCCCCTCTTGACTTCAGACAGCATCTCCTTGGTACCACTTCCTTGCAGCATCTCATGTCTGCTCCTGTCTGTTCTGGAACAGCTTTTTGCTGTTTGCTTCCCATTCAGCTGAGCAAGCTCAGCTCCACCTTCTGAAGCACCCAGTACCCTTGCTCAAGGAGGGACACCCACGCAGGATGAGACCCTTTGCACTGTATGCCTGGTTTATTTGTAAGCAGCTGCACAGCCTTTTAAGAGCCTTTTAGAGGAGCCACCTCTATGGTATCACACTGAAGACCAACGTGCCAGCAGTGACAGCTCATGCTGGCATTTGCTCTGCAAAGAACACGGAAGGCAAAAATGGCTTTTTTTAGCTAACTGGTGCCCCAGGGCAGCAATGGCTGCAGGGGCAAGGGAGGGCACATCTCCGTGGCATTTGCCAGATGGTGCCCCTTTGGGGATACCAGTTGGTGGTGCAGCATGTGGCAACTGGAATCCAGCCAGATCCCTGCACCACTTTTTCCTTTCTTTGTTAACCCTGCTCCACTCTTGCAAAAACAAAGCCTGCGTGAGGTCTACCCTGACTCCTGCCTCCTTCCCTCTCTGCTGCAAGTTCCATATTTCAGCCAGCACTGCCACTGACCAGCACAGGCTGCATGAGGGAAGTTAGCAATAGCCAGTTTCCAGCAGTTAGAATTCCTGCCCATGATTTTGCATTAGTCGGAGCATTGTTTCTTCTGCTTCAGCACAGGCTTTTTCTAGGAAGGATTTTCTTGGAGGAGAAGCATGAGCATACTCAGAGGTATATGAGTATGAGAGGAAACACACAGATAGTCTTTGTCCAGAAGCCCAGTAGCAAGCATTTCCCTGTTTTTACATCTCTGTGGAAATACTCATATATGTCTTTCAGAGAGAAGCAGTATCCTTTTGGAAGGGGCAAGGGGGAGGGAAGAAATCAGGCTCCCATGTAATAAATAATGTTTTATGAGTGCTGCTGGCCATTGGTGCATTGGCCATTGGTGCATTGGCCGTTGGTGCTGGTGGATCCAGGACATGAGTACTGCAAGAAGCTGAGTAGAGCTGATTGCTCAGAGAAGAAAGAGTGGGCATGAGCTGAGCAGATAGTAAAAGGATGGGGACCAGGAGGGCAGGTGACAGGGACTAGCTGCAGGGGGTAATTCCTAGCACTGGGAGGGAAGACTGGTGCTGGGTTTGGTTATGTGGTGTGGGAGTGCCTCTTTCTCTCCATCTGGTGTGGCTCAGAGAGGCACTGCTGTCAGGTACCACTTTTCCCAGCCAGTACACTTGCACAACCATCCCTTCAACCTGATGAAGATGATGATCCACCAGGATGAATGGTGTCTGCTTCTGTCTCAGTTTAATGAGACTGAAGTGTTTCGCTAAGGAGGATGAGTTACAAGGAAGACCAAGCTCCTCCCTCTAAGCAACTAAATCCAAAAATAAGAGGCTCCAATTGAGGAAATATGGAGAAAGAAAAGATAACAGCCCTTTAGTAAAGGATATATGTGTATAGGCAGAACAACAAAAGAACACAAAAACAACTAAACACTAATCCTGTACCCAAAGTCCCCCTTCAAGAAAACCCCAGTTCAGTACTTTCTGCCTTTTGGCGCAATTCTAGCCAGGGCCAGCAGGGGGCGCTGTTGGATCACTGGCGGAGCAGAGCCTGCAGTTTCTCTCTGGTGGCCGGCAGGGGGCGCTGTTGGGCTCTGGCGGTCGCCGCGTGAGGGCCCCGGAGCGCGGGAGGAGCCGAAATGGAGATTCCCCCACACCGAGAAGGGGAAGGGGAAAAGGGGGTTCCTCCTATGGACTCACATTGTCGGCAGCTGGCTCTGGCTGGGATTCCCCCCCCCCCTTCATCGATGGGTACAAGCTACTGCCAGCATGGGAAAGGAGGAGGGAAGGGGCAGCCTCTTCCCTCAAAGGTTCCTCCACAGATGGCCCTGGCTTCTCTGATAAAATCCAAGCAGGTCCGAGCCATGGGCAGAACAGGGCACTGGAGAAGAGAGGCAGACCGGGGCCAAAGGCAGCCAGATGAGTTTCAAAATCTAACAAAATGAGTTTTGGAGCCCCTCCACACACACATACTTTCCCTGAGTCAGGGCAAAGGTAAAGTGAGGATGCCGTTTCCCAAGGAGAAAAAAACCAACTTACCTCCCACCCACAATCTTCTGAGGTCCATTAGCTTGGAATGTGAGGCTGCCGCCAGTTCTTTTGTGTGTGTGAATCACTCTAGCCAAAAAACCACCCTGCCCCTCCCTTGTTCAACAACTTACTTTCATGGTGGTGCAGGGGGGAAAAGAATTTCAAGCTTTTTTTTCTAGAACAAGTAAACCTATGGCTTGTTCGTGACTTCATAGGTGTTCAGCATGGCCTGTCCCTCCCTGGTAAGGCCTGTGGCTCAAGCTGTCCCTTTCTTATGAAAAATGCAGCAATGAGACACTAGTTTGCAGAGGAGGGGGCTGAGGATGCACCTCACTTTTACTTGCAGGATGCTACAGTCAGCCCAGGGAAGTGAGTACACCATGCACAAGGGGCTTTAGACTTGTTGAATGTAATCTGCTCTTCGATACCTTTCACAGGCAGATCACCCTTCCCCTTGCCTCTCCAAGGGTCTGCAGATTCCAGCTTGAAAACCCACATTCTGATTTCACTGGGAAAGGTCCAGCAGGAGCCCTGTCAGAAACTGAGAGCAGAAGCCATGTGCGAAACAATGATGGCAGAACCTGTCTGCGTGGAAACTCCCCAGAATTTAGAAACTGGAGCATTTCTGTCCATCAAAACGACTTTAAATTTAAACTCTACAAGGAAATAGAGAACAAAGAGTGTATCACTGCACAAAACCATGCTGCACCCACATCCTGAAGGTCATATGGCTGAAGCCGTATGATTATATGGTTCAAGTGATAGTGGGAAGTTTATAGTACAACTACAAAACTGCTAATTTGTAACAGTGTTGCTACAGCATCGCTTTCTACTTACAGGGACACACTCATAGGTCTGGGGTTACTCCTACTGTAGGTCTGCCTGGCATGGGCCAGCTGCCCTTATGGCTATTTCTAGGTGTCCCTCCACTTCCTCCTGCTTGTTTGGGCAACATACACTCTTAATTTCTTGTGTTTGGTGGAAACAGACTTGAGAAGGATCACGGCTGGATTCCTGGGCATGGCTGCAGCTGCTGTTCTTTGCAGGTGCATTTTGGCCATGGTCAACTTCTTTTGGGAGCAAAGCCTCACCCAGCACGTTGCTCTTCCTGACCGTGGTGGTTTGTTTCTCCCACCGCTCCTCTGGGCCACTACACAATCTCAGGAATTCCCATTAGGCTTTGGCCTTTGTGTAATGAGTTGGACTGTCAACGTCTCTCAGACCATGCCAGGATGGTAAATGTGGCAAATGTGGGAGCTGCACTGACTCTACCAGGAGCTCCTGCTCGGCCACCAGAGAGCAACTGCAGGCTCTGCTCCACCAGTGATCCAACAGCGCCCCCTGCTGGCCCTGGCTAGAATTGCGCCAAAAGGCAGAAAGTACTGAACTGGGTTTTTCTTGAAGGGGGACTTTGGGTACAGGATTAGTGTTTAGTTGTTTTTGTGTTCTTTTGTTGTTCTGCCTATACACATATATCCTTTACTAAAGGGCTGTTATCTTTTCTTTCTCCATATTTCCTCAATTGGAGCCTCTTATTTTTGGATTTACAGTTGCTTAGAGGGAGGAGCTTGATCTTCCTCATAACTCATCCTCCTTAGCAAAACACTTCAATCTCATTAAACTGAGACAGTCAGATACAGAACATAAAACTGAGAAGAGAAGGGAGATATGAGAGAAGGTTGGTTGAAGGACAAAGCTATGGGAGAAGAAAGAAGGGGAGGTGAGAGTGAAGGTTGGTGGAACACAAGAGTATTGCCTTAAAGCAATAACCATCAATTAAAAGACAGCAGGAAAAGTCAGTGCTAAATTAGGCTAAGAATCACAACCATACCAAGCAGAATAAAACCCAAAAGATCAATTAATTGATCTGGGAACAATCAATATGCCGAGAAGTAATGGTAGGAGAAACCAGCATCAGCACTAAGCACAGCTGTGTGGCCAGCCTTCCCTGTGTTTCTGTGCTTCACTTTGCCACTGAGCACAGAGCAGTGTTTTTTAGCAAACAGTAGGTTCTGTTGGAGTCATCTCATACCTGTTTATGTGCTTGTCTTTCCATACACAGATCAACACAGAAATACTCCCTCCAGATAGTTTATACCTCTAATACAACATCAAGAAGTTTTATCTTGTTCTACCTTGGGTGAAGGGCACACATAGCCACAGGTGACACTAAACTGGGAGGGGGGCTACCCTAAGGAATGGCAGAGCTTCTGCCCAGAGGGGCCCCAGTCAACTTGAGAAGTAGCACCTTGTGGTGTTCAAGGAGGAGATGAGCAGAGCCCTGCACAAGGGATGACAAAACTCTGCTCATTCAGCTAGGCTGGAATATTCAAGCAGGGTGACAGCCTTTCTGAGAAGGACTTGGGGTTTCACCAGACAACGGGCCAACCATTATCCAGAAGTATGTTACTATCACAGATAAGATAAATGGGCTGCACTAAAAGCCACACCAGAGCCATAAGAGTGATTTCTACTCACTCTGTTCAGAGCTGGTGAGGCCTTACCAGGATTCATCTCCAGTGTTATGTCTCCAGTTCAGGAGAGGAGCCAGCTGAGACTAGAAATGGTTAGAGGCCTGGAGCACAGAACCTCTGAGGCAAGAGAGCTGGATTTGGGTAGTCTGGTGAAAAGGAGGCAGAGGAGGCATCTACCAGGAGCCTGTGACTGCTGGGAAGGCAGTGACAGACATGATTAAAAAACTCCTGCAGCATCAGGCAATGCAATGAGGGACGACACAACCACAGATTGCAGCTTGAGTGGCTCACACATGAGGAAAGCTTCTCCCCCAGGAAGGTGGTGTCCCCTGGGACATGTACCCAGAGAAGCAGGGATCTTCATCCTTGGTGGTTTCTTGCACAGTGCTCCTAATTTCCAGTAACAGAGACCTTCTGTGTTTGTATATGAGAGCCCCAGTGGATGTGATGTAGCATTGACAATAGGCCTGCTCCAACAGGAAAGCTGAGGGCCACCACAAGCCCCTTTCCACAGGCATGACAACTGCACTGGAAAGAGACCTCAGCATTGTGTAATGTTGTGGAAGGTCCACAATTAGTTCTCAACAATTTCAAGTTTTAGTCTCTTGAAATACAATTAGCCTTATGATTAAAGTCTCTTCCCTTACCCATTCAAAGCACCTTGCCAGAATCAAGAAAAAACAAACAAACAAAAGAAAGAAACAAAACCCCCAAACAGCCCAAACCCCGAACACACCACTAATTGTATTTCCATACTAATCACAATGCACGAGTCCATCTGAGCTTGCCAAGTTGCAGATGCTTGTCCAAAATAGCATCTGAAAGAAATCTGTAGTCATTTTCTATAAAAATACTTCACTGTCAACAGCAATGGGAAAGCCTTGAATTAGACTACTCCACCTCTTAGCCCACAAATACCTTTTTTACAGACTAAAAGAACTGCTAAGAACTCTCTCTTTTTGGTAGAATTTTTCCATTTGTTTCTTTGCTGGTAGACATGATCCTTAATTGTTCATCCACTGGGCAAGTTTTTCTGTCTTTTTGCTAGAAATAAGTCTCTTCACCTGAAAAAGCTAAAGCACATGCAAATGCTGCAAAGAATTAACACAGAAAACAGTTTATTTTTCACTCCAGGAGATCTCAATAACGACATTTCAAACTCTTCAGAAATAAGCTTTAAAGTAATGCTGCAAGGCACATGAAAAAAAATACATCCAGATCTCAAAAAGAGATGGAAACTTCTTCAGACAAAATATGCTTCTAAAAATATTGCTGAAGGTGAAAATCCATTTACATTTAATATTACCACATTTGTTTTTGCAGTTAGAATCATAGAATCATTTAGTTTGGAAGGGAGCTATAAGATCATCCAGCCCAACCACTAACCTAACACTGCCAAGTCCACTGCTAAAACACATCCCTAAGTGCTACATCTATACATCTTTTAAAAACCTCCATGGATGGTGACTCAATGACTTCCTTGGGCTGCCTGTTTCAGTGCTTGACAAGCCTTTTGAGGAAGTCTTTCTCTCCCAAAGAAACTCCTCTCAATATCAACAGGCTTTGACTAAACAAAGATTTGAGAACTCTTGTCTCACCTCGTGTCGTCATTACAATATTTTATAATAAAGAGGTCTGAAACATTAATAGGCATCTTCCACCTCTCCTAAAAAATAGGGAGAGAAAGGCAGTACCTTAGGACATCCAAAGAAAGTGAGGTGAGCTAACAAATAGTATAGGATTTGTTCTGATCAGCAGGGTTCCACCGGATCACTGCCATACTGCTTTTCAAGTGTGTCAGGATTTTAAGTTCACTTCAGCACAGTGCAAGAAAGCCACCAATTCCCAGCAGTAGAGATCTTCCTATATCTGTATATGAAAGCATCCATCTTTTCAGAGGTGCCACCTGGCACCAGAGACTCAAAATGTGTCTGTCTGCCTCTGAGAAAGGATTCTTCAATGCCATTCTCCAAAGAGGAAGAATTCCCACCAACATTCAGGGCTTTTGCAGTGGCAGTTTCACCTGTGCCATCAGGAAATGGCATTAGGAGAGTGATTTTCAGCACACTTGATAATGCCATCTGTGCACTTAGGGAGATCTTGGCTCAGCAACAATACAATAGTCCTCCAACACGAATAGTCTGGCAACTGCAGGAAAAATAAAGGTAAGGTGTTCATCGCGCTTGGCATTCATTTTTCTGTGCAGAACTCAACACCGCTGACACTTCAGATGCCAATTGCAATTAATAAAGCACCTAAACATGTCAAGCGTCACGGCTCAACTCAGTGACCCATATCTCCAAATGCAATTTAGATTCCCTAACTTTATAACTTCCTAAATGGGATAAGTGGGCCCTAACCTAATTCCCAAACATTTCTAACCTTCAGGAGTTCTTTTCATCAGGTTAGCAAAGAATATGGATCCAGTTTTTTCTCTCTTGGTATTCTTCCAAGGATTGAAGGCAATATCACTTTCAAACCCCATTTTTGGTTTGCATGAACCTCCCACCAGTCTGCAAAAGAACAGAATCCCAGGGCAGAAAGAACTTCTCAGGTTGAAAAGGCAATTTTGAAGCTAGTTTTTCCCTTCAGAAAATTTAAAAGATCTGTCCTTTCCTTGTTTCACTGATCTTTAACAGCTTTCAAACTCGGGAAAGAGAGGAAAATTAACCATTGTTTGTAATCCATATTTCCAGGAAAGAGAGGAAAATTAACCATTGTTTGCAATCCATTTTTCTTGGTGTATGAGGAAGCATTACACTTGGCTTTGGCTTTGAAAGAGGGGAAAAAAAAAGACTACCCTGGCTCAGTTCACAGCAAGTGGATTGAACAGTCTTACTGGTGGTGCTCTCATGGTAATGTTCCCTTCCTCATCTCTACCTGCCCAACAGAGCAAATAGGACCAGAAGACAAGGACAGCCAAAGGGAGGGATGATCAGTGTACACTGATGTCAGGTTCTCGTGCTGTCCTGTGGAGCTACCTCACTGTCATCATTTTCCCACCACATTCCTGCACTGGGTGAGTGAGATCAACACTAGCTGAAGACCAATCCTACAGAAAGGGCTTGTTTTCAGCCAAGAGATTTAATAAAAGAGCAGATGGTTTGAAATGCCCATTTGAAGCAGCTCGGGACTAGCTTGGCTCAACTATGCCACAAAATGGCAGGATGAGAGCTGAAAGGAAACATCTAAAAGCAGACCAATATATGCTAACAAATTTTCTGGTCTGAGATCCTTCCCACCAAGTCAGGCTGGTGAAAGCTTGGTGGTGAATCTGAAAGGAAGGTCTATGATTTTAGACAAGTAGACCTCAACTGAGAAAGTTTATTGCTTTATTTGCCTGGCCATGCTTTAAGCTTGTCTAGGTCTTCCTCTCCTCTTTCTTCTTTCTGTCACTATCGTGCCTTGTAAAGAATATTTTCACTGTGACCCACACAACAAGCTCATTCTTTGTCAGCTTGTGCTGCCATCTGCACTTCCACAGCTTACAAGACAAGCCACAACAACCTCTAAGGGACAAGTAAAGGACTCAGACTTCCACAACCTGCACAGGATCAGAGTACAGAGATGAAGAATGTTTGGAATAGAGCAAACCCAAAGCTGACTGAAAGCTTTGGATCATCATGACATTTACACTAAATCCTAAGCATGTCAAAGGCCACTTTTACCTCTCCATTTCCTGGACAATATCTGGTGTATAAGCTGTGTGTCTTTTGAGATTTTCAACTTCCTCCCAACAGAATATCTGAAATCACAGAGTCAAAGTTTTCTGAAGGCAATGGCAATGCTGCAAAATAGAGGCATGTCTTTACCTCTGACTATCTGAAAAATGAACAGCAGCTATGCCCCCGTTCACCTTACAAAACCACCTGCCAGCTCTTTCATGGGTTATGCAGCCAAATTCATGCTCCAGTCCTTATCCTCATGAACAGCACTACAAAGCCACCAATCCAATGCAGACTGGAAAGTGAAACATGCATGAGAGCATGGTTTACTTTGCAGATTGGTGCTGTAAGATTAAGACTCCCCTAACAGTGCACCACATGGTTGTAAATTCATTATGCTTCTCAACACATAGCACATCTTTGCAAGCAAATTGCAAAAGAAGAGCTAATCTTACAAGCACTTCACTTAGCGCAAATGTTCATATACACACATACAAATGGCAAGGAACCACATGTTAAATTCCTCTTCATCCCCTTTTTCTCCCCCCAAGAATCAGGTTACAGCCAGAATCACTTGGATTCTGTCAGACCTAATGTCTTTGAAGCATTTTTCTGGAGTTTCCGCATCCTGGGAACAGTCAATTCTCTTTACAATGGTGCAGCACTGCACCTTTGTGATGATGAAGACCTGTCACATATCAGGCTGTGGTGGTCTGAGCATAGCCAGCATGTGAAAGGGCAAGATCATGGGTTCTCCGTCCCCCAGGGTTCTCAAAACTGACTGGAGAAGGCTCTAAGCAACCCAGTGCAACTTTGGAGTTAGCCCCACTCCCAGCAGATGACAGGACTAAAGACCTCCAGCAGTTTCTTCTCACCTAAACCCTGCTGTGATTCTATGCCGGCTTCTCCAGAACTATCTAGAGATGTTTCTTGGACCATCCTTGGACCAACACTTGCAGAACAACATTTTCATCTACAAATGGAAGGGCAAATAATCTACAGCTCATCTCAAAACATGCAAAAATAACAGCTTCTGATGACTGACAGAGACACCAACTATTTGTTTCATGTTAGAAAAGCTTGACATTAAAGCAACTTCCATTATCCTAGAAGCCAAGGCCAATCACACCTTTTAAGTAAGAATTAAAGCTACATATATTGTTATTAATTAGAAAAAATATTTCTTACCGTTCCTGTAAAAAAATAAATATTGCAAGGTAACAAAAAATAAATATGTATACTTCATCACCCATATGCAGGGGAAAACACCCAGCTTTTATCTGTCATGAATTTCCTGTAGGACTAATTTAGACTCAGGCTTTGAGGTCCAGAATAAGTTCATAAAATTATTAACTTCTCCCCAGACTAGCTCATGAACTAAGAGCAAACAGATTCTCTCTTCCAGGAAAAATGCATTGTCATTTAAAATACTCCTACACCAACATAGCAACAATTCAACACTGAGCTTTATGAGCTCAGTGGGCACATTTGAGTTACAAGCAACATTTTATCAGGATTTCCCTGGGCTATGTTGCTGTTAGACAGAAAAAACCCTCTCACATGGCATGTACTCTTTGTGTTACTCACAAGTTTGCCATTAAGGCCTAAGATGAACTGAAAGCCTCCATCAAGACAGTCTGAGATTAATTAAACCCCATGAAAGATAAGACGCGAACTGGGATTACATATCCCACTATGCCTAGCCCTAGATCTAACCACTTTACCAGAGTATCTCACTGAGAACTACAAGCACGAACTCTTAAAATTGTAAATTTGGGTGCCCCAAACTCATATAGAGGAGCCTATTCTCAAATTCCTAACCCCTAATCCACCCAACCATCCCTCACCAAGACAGACTCTACATTGCCATCACCCACTCTCCTTAGATCATAACGGTGAAAATAAGAGCCTCCACTTAGTACAGACAATAGAAACAACCCTTGTCATGGAAGAGATTTGTATCATTAGGGAAAGGTGAAACAGTAATGAAAACCCCAAGCAATAAAGAGCAAAGATAAAACACTTGTACCTCTTGCATCATGATTAACAACAACAACAAAGTAAAATTACTTTGATCTTGCTATCTCAAAACCCAAAAGAGCTGTTTACAAGCAACTATCACTGAGTGAACCCATCTCTATTGCAAAAGAATGGAATGAGTGGGTGAAAAGCAGATCGGTCTGGGTGACAGAGTGAACTGTCTAAGTTCTCCCTTAATTTTCCTCCACAGACATTCAATCTAGCCACCACGTAACTCAAGTTACACACACATGTAACTCCCTCTCATGCCAGCAGCCGGGAGATGGGAATGTGCTCAGTAAGTTTTTGAAAACAAATGTTGAAGTGCATGCACATCTTTAAGAAGAAATGGCAAACACCAGTGTGGGAAGAGCTGTTTTTTCCCCCTCGTCCTGCCCTGCTTAGTGTTAGACACAGAATTCCTATCTGCACTGATTTGCAGCTGGTGTTTTAAAATGTACCGAAGGGGAATGGGAGAGTTTAATTCCTCAGCCTCTATACTAGGAGATGCTACTGCTGTCCCAGTTTAATCTGTTGCCCCACAAGGTCGTTAAAATATCATTTGGAGCCCTCATCTTTCAGCAATGTATAACTTCAGCTGAATGACCAATGATAACTTCAGCTTATTTACATGCTGAGTTTTATGTGAATTTGATTTTGAAGTAACTGGTTTGAATGCAAACAAGCCTACGAACTAAAATAAAGCTTTTGCTTAAAATTAAGTAGTGCTTTTATTTTTTCCAATTTATGATGATGTCTGATAAAAAATGACATCGATTCATCTTATTAAGTACAGATGCAAGTTGGCAGATACAGATTCCTTTTGTGTCTGTTGTTGTGGGTTGAGCGTTACAAGCTTGTGTATGGTGCTTCTCTTAGCTTGCCTGGGAATTTCAAGGAAAGGAAGTCTCTCCATTTCTCCCTTCTCTTCTGCTTCTCTTTACGCAAAAGTTGAGAGATCCACTTCAGCCCGAGACATGTTTGTTCTTTGCTCTGCCTTATGACAGCTCCTTTGCTCTTATGTCCAGCAAGATGGGCAAAGCTAATGCATTACCTCTTTTTGTGCCTGCATTCTGGGACTGGAAAAATAAAAATTGATTTTAAGTGTAAAAATACAGAATTAACACTTGATTTGCCTATATTTTATAGCATTTCCCCCCAAAGCTTCTCTTAGAAGTCAATACCAAACAAAAATTTAGTGTAATCATGGGATACAGCCGATGGGGTACTGCACAGGAAATAAATGTTGTGTTAATTTGATTTAATGGGAACAAGACTCTAGTGGAAATGGGATGCATGACTAAAGTAACAGTAGTGATAATTTTGCTTACAGAAAGTTATTTGCCATGAGTAGTAAGAATGTTTCCTTAAATTACATTTGCCATAGCTCACAAAAACCTTTCCAGAAGCACACTTTTTGCCTCCTGTGGAGTGAAAGCTGTTTTGAGTGTAAAACCTCTCCAATGTGTGGATGAAGAGCATACTGCACTGTCTGTACATAACTGTTTTCTGCTGGGGAAGTTCTCTAATATTAGAAGGAAATACTTTGAGAGTGCTTTTACGTTTTTGATATTTTGGAAAATCCTAACCAGTGGTTTTTTAAGTCTGAAAAGCTTTTTTCAAAAAAATCTGTTCTTTTTGTATATAAAAATGTAAGCAATAACAATTATGGGAAAAATATGTCATGCCCCATCATGGGAATAGGGATACCTTTTGAAGAAAAAACAGAACTTGCCAAACTGGATTGGTACTCCAGCTGCTTTTTTGGAGGGGGATGTGTGTAGTTGTCATATTCCCATTAAGTCACCATACCATCCAGCTTTCTCATCAGAACACCATTCAGTGATGTAGACAAATGTTTCAGGTAATTTTCCTTTTGTACCTCGAGGAAGTTTGTTCCTCTGCATCTGAACAGGTATAGGGAAAGACACAATCCGTTTGTGGTCACAGGCAGAGTGTCTTTTCCACTTTTGCATATCAAGTTGCAGATGCTTGGTGGAGCAGGTTATTTACAGGCTGACTGTTACTGTATACTGTCGGCTCTACATGTTCACAAGGAACAGCTCTCCTTGCTGTTGGAAAAGCACATTTTTCCACTGCAACCATTTCTTTCTTTGCTTACCCTCTGCATAAAGGATTGCAAGAGGGCAATGGTTCAAGGAGCCCATGTACTCTTCAGCTCCTTCCTCACCCTCAGCTGAAGAAAGGAAAGCTACCCATGCAGCTTTAAAAAGGCACTGAAAGAGAGTAGATTTACATTAGATATTAGGGAAAAAATTCTTTACTGACAGTGGTGAGGCACTGGAACAGGTTGCCCAGAGAATTTGTGGATGCCTTATCCCTGGGAGCATTCATGGCCAAGGTGAATGGAGTTCTGAGCAACCTGGTTTAGTGAAAGGTGTCCCTGCCTATGGCAGGGGGATTGGAACTAGATAATCTTTAAGGTCCCTTCCAACCCAAAACATTCAATGATTCCATGATTCTATATAACATTTACCATTCTCCATCTCTGGCAAAAAGAGAAACCTGACGAAGTTTTCCATTCCAGTCTTGCAGACAGCAGCCTGCAAGACTGTTGTCCTGGTTTAATGAGACAGAAGTCTTTGCTGAGGAGGGCAAGTTATGAGGAAGACTAAACTCCTCCCTCTGAGCAGTTGTAAATCCGAAATTAAGAGGCTCCAGTCGAGAAAATGTGGAGAAAGAAAAAATAACAGCCCTTTATTAAGGAATATATACGTATAGGTAACACAACAAAAGAAAAAAAACCCCACGATAATCCCGCTCCCAAATTACCACCAAACCCAGTTCAGGCGCAATCCTAACCACGGCCGGCAGGGGGCGCTGTTGGACCCCGGAGGGCGGGGGCTGCGGTTGCTCTCTGTGGCCGGCAGGGGGCGCTGTTGGGCTCTGGCGCGAGGGAGGAGCCGGACGGGAAGGGGGGGATTCCTCCTGTGGGATCGCGCTGTCAAAGGCTCTGGCTGAAACTCCCTCTCCTTGTCAAGGGGTGCAAGCTGCCGCCCGGCACGGAGAAGGAGGAAGTGAGGGGAAGAGCAGCCTTTCCCCTCAGAAATTCCTCTGCAGATGGTACCGGCTTCTCCCATGAAATCCGAGGCAAGTCCGGGCCGTGGGCAGAACGGGGCGTGAGGGAACGGAGGCGAACCGGGGGCCAAAGGCAGCCGGATGACTTGGCCGAAAACAAAATGAACCCCGGAGCTCTTTCTCTACAAACACACCCTCCCTGAGTAAGAGCAAAAGTAAAGTGCCGCCTCCCGAAGGAAAAAAGACCCCTCACCTGCCCCTACAGTCTTCTGAAGACATCAGCTTGGAACGTGGGACTGTCAGCCAGTCCTGTGTGTGTCTCAGTCCGGTCATCTTCTCCCCCCTCCCTCGCTCAACACCTTTCTTTCACAGTGGTAAAGGGAAAAAATGCCAAGCAGGGTTTTTTTTTTTTTTTTCTTTAAAACAAGATAACCTATGACAACTGTCAGAGGATGAAAAGAGATGATATCAGTGACACGATTTACATTTTCTACTTCAAAATCGAACACTCCATTCGTGTAAACTCTCCCGCAGCGGTCAGGGAATTCTTCCCATTGAAATGCTTCATCTCACCCAATGAAGAAAGAAACCCACAAAGCAGCACTTTGATTCATTTATTTATTATTTTATAGATATTCCACAGACTACTGATTTATCGCTTATTTCCAAGCCAGCCTCGCGCGCGGAGCGGCGGCTCCTCCGTTGGGCTCGCGGGGGGAGCCGGACGGGCGGCCGCGCGCTCCGGCGGCGGCGCAGCAGCAGCAGCGACTCTCCCGATCGGGTTTCCGCTCGCGCTCGGCTTTCCACTCGCTCTCCCTCTCGGTCTCGCACTCCCTCCCTTCCCTTCCCCTCCCCTCCGCTCCGTCTCTCCGCCTTTCCCGCCCTCTCCCGGCACGGCTCGTCCCGCCGCCCCTCGCCGGGGCCATCCCTTCGCCGGGGCCATCCCCTCGCCGCCCGTGCCCGGCCCGCCGCGGTCTCGCCTCCGCGGGGTTTTCGCCCTACGGGCTGTGGGCTGCTGGGCGGGACGCCGCAGGAGCACCGTCTTTTGGCTCCGCCTGGCCCGGGTCCTGGCCCGGCCCCGGCTGCGGCTCCTCCCGGAGCTGCTCCCGCGGCCCCGCCCGGGGTCGCTCCGTCGCCGCTCCCGGCCAGCCCCGCTGCCGCCCAGATCCCGCCGCCTCCTTTGCGGTCTCCCCGGCCCGAGCTCCGCCGCTCGGCAGCTCGGCCGCCGGCCCCGAGCCGCCCGTGTCCGGTGCAGCAGATCGGGAAGCAGAGCCCCGGGAGGTTGGGGCCCTCGGGCGGAACGCGGGGAGCGCAATGTCTCCCGCACGGCCGGAGAAGCATCCCCTGGAGCAGCTTTACCGGGAGGGCCCGCTGCTGGGGAGCGGCGGCTGCGGCAGCGTTTACTCGGGGACACGCCTCGCGGAAGGCGCCCCGGTAAGAGGCGGGGAGGGGTCGGAGGAGGGAGGAGGGCGGCGAGCTCAGCCCGGCGCTCCTTGGCTTGCAGGTGGCCATCGAACGCGTGTCTTGGGATCGCATCTGAGAGTGGGTCAGGCTGATGAATGAGTGGGGCCAGAGGAAGAAGCCGGGGCGTGCCGGACGGGGATGCAGCGAGGCCCGGGAGGGTGGAAGCTGAGACGCTGCTGGGGGAGCGGGCGACGGATCAGCGGGAGCCGCGGAGCATCCCGAGCTGGGGAAGGTCCAACAGCGGTGGAGCTGGGCAGGAGGCCAGCGGGGCATCGCCTGGGCCGGGAGTGGGCAGCATCCACCTGATGAGCTCTGCTTGTGTTCCATAGGAACACCAGAGTACAGCCCACCAGAGTGGATCCTCTTCCACTGCTACCGTGGCCATTCAACAACAATCTGGTCCCTGGGCATCCTGCTCTATGAGGTGGTCTGCAGGGACCTTTCTACAATGATGAGGACATTGTCCGGGGCCAGCTTTTCTTCCCATCCACATGTCTCATGGCATTAAGAAGCCAAGAAAAGCAGACGGTTTCCCTGTGACTGTAGCAGAGTAGGGAGCATAGCTGATGAGATGCTTCCGCCGGTGCTGGGGGAAATTGTGAAGGAAGTGGCTGAGCGCTCTCCATCATATTTGAGAAGTCTTGGCAGTCTGGTGAAGTTCCCACACACTGGAAAAGGGGAAACATCCCCCCTGCAGCTTAATGGCATCGTGGTCCTCCTGCAAACTGGGGCACAACTGTGGTGTCCCGGAACATGACATCAAGCTGGAGAATGTCCTCGTGGGATATGGGCACCAGTGGAGTGAAGCTGATTGGCTTTGTTTGCAGCACCTTCCTTGAGGACACACTCTGCAGCCAGATGAAAAAAGATGAAAGATGAAAAAAACCCGGTGGGGGCTGGGGGGATGCTCCCGGTCTAAGGCATTGAGGGCTCAGCCTGGCTGGGCACTAGAGGTTCCCTGCTTTGCTGGGGTTGAGGAGAGTGGGATTAATTTTTCAGCTGGCTGCCAAGTAGCTTTTTGGTGGGGGAGAGGGTGGATGTTATGGAATGGGAACCATGCCGGCTCCTGGCCTTGGTGACAGCCTGTACCAGCCACCCTGGCCCGGGCTGGGGAAGCCAGCCTGACAAAAACATGGCAAGGTGGCAGAGGACAGAGTTCTGCACCCATGTGCCAGCCGTTTTCATTTGCAGGCCCTTAAGGAAGGGCTGGGGCTGGGAAAGTCGGGGGTTTTCCCTGCCTATGGGGAGCTTTATTCCTTGCGTGGAGTAGTCAAACCTTCCCCAGCCCTGTGATACATTGATAACATTTTATGTTATTCTTATTTCCAAGTCTTGGTTTTAATTTACTTTCGTGCAACTGTTATTTGTTTTTTAAAGGAAGATTCTACCACGTGCCTGGACCAGACTGGGAAGTGCTGGGGCTGTGGAGTGGATCCACTGCCAGTGCTACCCTGGCCATGACCCTTCAAGACAGACAAGAACATCATCTGGGATCAGCTTCTCTTCCAGCAGTGGGCCTCTTGAGGTGGGTACCCAGCTTCATGGCATGGGTGGCAGAACGGGTTTTGGAAGATGGCAGTGGGCACACGAGCATTCTGCTCTTGCAGAATCAGCTGAGGAGGTTGATCTCCTGTAGTTAGCTGGAGGAGGTGGCTGGCACATCCTGCCATTCTGCTCTCCTCCAAAACAGAGAACGGACTGGGAGGTTTGGGCTCTGGGCACACCCAGTGGCATGGCGTGGGCACTGCGTAGTGGGACAGGGTGGACAGGAGCCTTCTCCCACTGTCTGTGGGTTTCTGGTTTCTCTCCCCAGGGGCCCAGCACCTCATCACATTGAAACAGCATCATCAGCCTGCAAATTTGGGAGGCAGGGGGCTGTTTATTTGCTGTCAAAAATAAACCTTTTTTTTTGTAATCAGAGTGTTTCTTTCATCCTTTTCCAAGCTTTTGGTCCCTGGGTAATCTTTTTGTGTCCTTGTTCACCTGCTTTATTGCCACTGGGAGGGGGTTAAGCAACCTGAAAAATGAAACAACAGCTCCTGTTTGAAACTGCAGCAGCCACTTGAGTGACCTCGAACTGCCACCCAGGCACTCATGCATTCAAAAGGCGAGAAGCTTGGAGGGATGGAGTTCTTGCCCCACTGCAAAAGCTGTGAGGAAATCAGAAGCAGCTCAAGCCCTGCCTAAAGTGTTTCATCTTCCTCCACTCCCAGAATGGGCAGGCAGAGCTGGGCTCCTGCAAGGTTCAAGTTTGAGTGCTTTATGCTCCCTGTCTCCCTGTGCTTCCTGACTGGAATAGGGCTGCTGAAGGAAGGAAGGGAATCTCAGGAGACAGGAGAGTCTTTTCTCCCCTCCCCTTTCTCTCCTCAGGAGCCCCTCTGAAAGGTACATGCCTACACTGGGTTTACATCTGACCCCTTCCCCTGCATGCCTTCAGTGGTGGGGATGGATTTTGTGGAACAGGCTCTGGCTGGGACTGGTGCTGGGGGAGCCAGCCCGACAAACACAAACACCCGTGGAGGGTAGCAGAGAGGGGGTTGCTGCCAATTCCTCAAGTTTTCCTTCAAAACTACTTTTTTACTATTTTTACTATTTCAGCACTTTCTCTGGGTCCCTTTGGGCGAGTAACCATCACAAACCCTCAAACCTTTCAGGTACTACCAAAGCAGAACTTTTTAATGCTCTTTTCTCCTTGTGATTGTATAATCTTGTAAAGACTCTGAAAGCAAACTGATGCCGTAGGCAAAAGATGGACACTGGAATCATACAGCAATTTCAGTATGTGTTTGTATCTGCTTATCTCAGCCTTCGGGTGAGCACAGCGAGGTCAAGCCCTGGCGCCCTCAAGGTGGCGCCAGGAAACCGCCAGGGCGGGAGAGGGAGTGACGGGAGGGAGAAGGTGGATTTCACTGGAGCTGCGGGCAAAATCTTCTCCGGGGGGACGTGAAGGCAGAGAGCCACTGGGGATCTCTGGGGCGCGGGTGGCAAATCCCTCGCTGGCTCCCGGAGCCGGTTTCAGGGCTGTGAGCTGGCAGAGGTGCCGAGCTCTGCTGTGGGAGCTTGTCCTCTCAAACTCTTGTGAGGCCATTGTACCAATTAACCCAAAAGCGAGCGTGACACCCATGCCCCTATCTCTGTCAGCCCTCAGGCTCCCAGAACATCACCTTTGCTCCTCTCTTGGCCTTCTGGGAAACACGACGTGCTGAGATTTTTTTGTCTTCTTTGCCTTGCCCCAGAGCAGCAGTGTTACAGAAAGGACCCTGGGTGTCAGTGCTGAGATCAGATCCACGGCTTTGTTAACTCTGCAAAAAACACTCTTTATCAAGAGCAGCTCAACAGACAAGGGCTCGCTGGAAGAGGGGACTGCCCCTGCTGTGCACTGCCAAGGAAATGGGAAAGGCTATTTGGCATCTTGCCTGGTAACAAAATATGTGGGCGTTCCACGGAGAGGTTCTAGGCCAGCAAAGGGAGGTATGGCCTTTTCTCTCTGGTCGGGTTGAATTCAGGCAAAAGGCTCAGCAGCTGCAAGAGAGCTTAGCAGCACAGTTCCCTTAAGACATCTGCTTTCCTGAACAACCAGCTTAGCCCAGAACCTTACTACTACTATTGCACAACCTCTTCTAACTCTGCCATGGGGCCGCTATCATTCCTGGGAGTGCAGAAGTCTGAGGCACAGAAAAGCAAAATGACATCCCCAAAGCCCTATAGGTAGAAAAACAAATTTAATTGAGTCTTCTGCATGACAGGTGCAGGATGAGCAGTAAAAAGCATTGGGTCTCTACTTTCCCAGCCTCAAGATATCGAAAAGCCAAAGTAAGCTTTTGTCACTGGAAATACAGGGAGTCCAACAGCTATAGAGGAATAGAAGCAAGAGTAAAAATGATCTGGCACAGCAGATTTTATTACAAATGTTTGTAGGCTGCTAATTTTTTCACAGCTGTGACCATTTCCACCCCAAAAGGTGGTTATGTCCCCAAATCCTTCTATCCAGGAAAAAACAGGGCTGGGCTTACTGCCATGAAAAATATGCTTCGCCTCTAGACTCAGCCAGAAGACAATTCTCTGTCCAGAACTGTTTTCAATGCGAAAAAGGATAACCTATTCCTGCTTAAAAACAGAAACTTGTTGCTGAAATAAATTTCTGTGGCTTTAACTGGCCACAGAGACAGCCCTTGTATATAATTGTGTTAGGCCAGAAAAGTCTCATTTTTACCAGTAAATTCTCAGTAAATAAATCAGGGTAGCTGCAGTATCAAGACACAAACTGAAGAGATGGATACCTGCTTTTCTGTCTAGACCTTTCTGTGACTTGCCAGAGGGTTGCAAGAGCTAAGAGTGGCATTGGAACCTTTCCAGAACCAGCTGCTGGAGGTAGCAGGAGAAGTGGGTAATGCGGTCCCTGCGTTACAGCTAAAGTGTTATCAATGTGGTATGCACCGAGTGAAACACAGTCTTCCTCACTTCTTAGTGAACCAGACACCCTGCAGAGGATGTGTTCCTGGCACTTACAAATGATCCATGCCACCTGCAAAGACATTTTTTCTCATGTGCTGTGCTCTGGAACAGCTATGCACTTCCTACACAACGCTGTTTCTCATGTTCCCCACACGCACCCTGTTCTCACTCCTTTTCACTTGTGCAAGGTATGCACGAAGCAAGGAGATTAGTAGTTGAACTATCCATATCAGCTAATGGTAATTTATTGTTCCCAATAATTGTTCTCTGTTTGGATCACACAGGAAAAAGTGTAGAGCAGTAGGACCTCAGGATTCACAAAAAACACGCAGCTTACTGACGCTGAAATGCTAGTTCTTCAACTTTGACTTGTTTTGCAGGGGCAGTTTTCTAATAAACTCATTTTCTGTGAGCAACTGTTTAGAGAAAAGAAGCAAAGCACACCAGCAATTTGGATCACAAGATGACTCACTCTGATCTCAAACTCCTTTGCCTTTCTCTGAAAGTTCAAAGAACTGAGAAAGTCACAGACTTCTTAGGTGATGGACGGCCCAACACCTATGATGCAAAGCCAACCCATCACATCTATTTCCTTCAATGAAAATATGAATACAGAGATCATTGAAGAAACTAGTTTTGGTCAAGGACAATAAATGTATTTCAAGCATGATTACAAGTAAACAAAATTCAATTAAAGACAACATTGGACTGGGGAAACAAAAGCAAGCACATTTGCCCTTTGCAATAAACTGCAACAGGTAAAATTGACTCTGGATCACTTTTGATGAAGCTAAAAAGGCAATCTGACAAATAACCCATACATCACTCATGGTCACATAAAGGTTTCATCAAGAATTCAACAACTCTGCTTTTCTAAATGAAGCAATTGTCCCCGAGTTTGTCCCACAATCCCACAGATATCTGTCTCCTTCACTGATTAGTGAAGATCAGCTCTTACGACTGCAGGTCTGGGGTCCTTGGCTAGCATTTCAAGCACTGAGGAAACCAGTGCTAGTTCTGTGGGCTGAATCCCTCCCTGAACCACAAGCCTGAGGAGGGGGGCATGAGACTGCAGCATGCAAAGTAGAAAGCACCGTCAGCACACACCAGCGCTGTTGTTTGTGAAAATGCAAAGCTCAACTCAGGCATACATGCAGTGAAGAGGAAACTGCCACATTTAACAGAGATCATGAGTAAAAAGAAGAAATGGGGACTCCTTTGGATGGAATATTTAATCTCTGGAAAGAAAATTTAAAATTTAAATTTTAATTTAATCTTTCTATGAGTAGCCTACCCAGTGAAGCCCAGTATCCTTCTTTTCGAAAATGCTAGTTCCAAGCCCTGCCTAGTTCTGTTTCTACCAGACTCAGGGTGCTATTATGTGAGCTGAGCATGGGCTGTTAGCTCCAAGACCCAATGCTGGTACACTTGCAGAAGTGCAGTTTTACCAGACTGAGGCTGCCCAGCACAAGCTGTGTCCACTGCAGAACACCATATTGGGCAGCACAACAGAACCACGTGCTCTCTGAATACCGAGGGGGTCTCTGAGCAGATGGACATCCCAAGGACCACAGCTCAGCTGTGGAAATGAGGCTTGGATGGAAAGGAACTCAAAGATCATCTAGTTACAATCCCCCTGCCATTGGCCAAAACACCTTTCACTAGACCAGACTGCTTCAAGACCCATCCAGCCTGCCCTTCAACACTTTAAATGATGGGGCATCTTCAACTCCCTGTCTGCACCATAGCTGGCACAGCTACGTATTTATTTGGGTTCTGCAGCTGCCTGGTCAGACTGTAACCTCCCTGGCAGACATGGTCCCTAAGTGCACGCAAGGTGGATGCAGGTGAGGGAGTGCACCTATCTCCTGTTTTCCCTCAGCAGAGGAACTGGATGACAAACGTCTCAATGCACCAAAGCACACTGCTCCTCACACAGCTAGTGTTTGTAAAACAGTTCAGATGAATCAAAGCATGTGTCTCTGACCACTGGGTCACACCTTGGCATGGAAATTTCAGGTCAACAAGGCAAGAAAATTCTATGTTCATAACATAGGAAATGCTTTCTTGACTAAAAGTGTGTAATCTTGTTCAGAAGTAATTTTTCTTCCTCCACACTGTATTTCAGACTGCATGGAGACAACTTGTTTAAACAAGGGAGTCTACCTTTTCTGTCAAATACATTTAACTCTTGTCTGCTTCCTACTTGAAAATCACTTAAGGGCATGGGTTGTGGGTTTTTTTTCTTTTGCAATGGCAATTAAGTAGTGTCTATCTCCTATCCAGTCAACTCTATCAAACCTTCTGATCTTCAACTTCCCAGAAAGTCCACAGGGTGTCTACTTACCTTACATAAAAATGGATTGCAGTCAGAAGGATGGGATATTTAACAAAGCATGGTATTCCCTACTGTATTACCCAGTCCCTAGAGACATTTAAAATAATTTTTTTAAAAAAGCAAATTCAACTAGTGTCCTTGAAGGAACTCTGGGATCTAAGACAACATACCTGTCTTCAAGAACACATCATCCTTCGAGCAGCCTGCTTCCCCATGTGGTAGCAGAATGTCTGCTGGCCAAAAAAACTGACCACTCCCTTCCCAGTCCTACCTGCCTTTCCTGCCTCCAGTTAGGTGCATAAATTGTCTTTCCAGTACAGAGTCCCACTGGAAGCATCAGTGTTGCTCATATTAAATTCAGGAATAAGTCACCCCTGTAAAACTAGGGCAAAAATTGGCAATTCTGCCAGTGCTGAGGGGGTTGGTAGGCTAAAACAAAGAGCTCCGTGAAACTAAGCAGACTGTCATCTCAGAAAGACAGAGGCAGAACTGCAAGGTTTGATGGAGTGGCCACAGCCACAGCACTGAAATGGTGGTTGGCAGCCTCTTGCCTTAGGGAGATCAAGATGGAGAAGTTCTGCCAGAGCCCTTGTGGCACACACTCCCAGGATCAGCACTGTGCATGCTATGCTGGTGTACACCTTGAGCTTTTGCATCAGGGAGAGAGGGAAGGGAGCCTCTACCATGCTTCTCTGATATGCTCTGTGGTCCCTCCAATCACCACGAACCCATCAGCCCGTTTAAACCTAATTTAGGAGTGGCGGAAATACCAAACACATTTGGCACCTACAGGTTTTTCCATGACCTTCAGTGGCATAGTAGAGGAACTAGCAAGTTCTTCTGAACAGCCCAAATATGGAGCGCTTCAACTGAGATGTGTTTATGATAAAACAAGTCCAGAAATAAAACACTGACTTTATTAGCTGCAATTCTGAAAGCATATGAAAAGACAGACTTTTCTTCCATGCTATTCTGAGGCTGCTGGTCTGGAATGCTAGTATCGCTTTCCAAAAGGCATCTAAAGAGGCACTTTTTTTTTTGTGGACTGTGCAGTTTGTGGGTACCCACATGGCACTTAACTCTTTGGAAAATCAGCATGGCAGTATGCAGAAGAGGCAGACGTGGTAGGGCCCACTTGAAACAATAAGACTTGTCATAACTTCCAACAGGAGAATGAACCTACCTCAGCCTGTCTTTGTTGGAGCAAACAAGATTACAAGGCATTTTGGAGTGGGCTAAAATAACTATTTCTTGGTCAGAAATTACAAAGCCTGGCAAGCCACAATGAACCCTCCAGCACAACTCCTTCAGCTTCAAACCTCACCTGAGCGCTTCAGGATTTAATTTCCCAGTGCTTCTCTCACAGACAGAGAACAAACAGCACCCCTTTTCATAGCAACTTCAAGAAACAAAGACACTTGCACAAATCACAGACTGGAAACAAAGATCTACCATTTGCAGACCACCACTACTAATATGCAGAAGTGAACCACGATGGACAACACTGAGTCATTGCTGATGAGAAAGAGGACAGTTATTTTATAAGGTCGGTTGGCGATCTCGATTTCTCAAGGCACAATAAGAACATGTGGCACCAAGTCTCTCCTACATAACTGGTAATGCGCTGAGGACATGTTGGAAGTCCAGTAGTAGGCTTTGTGGCTCAGCTTTGCAAGGGCATGTGCTAGTACTGGGTTTACCTAGGTGCAACACGAAGGGACACAGACTCACCATCTCTGGCAAATCCCAAGACACATGGTGGTAGGAACAAATTCATATGAGGAAAGCCAAAGGAGGTATTAGAATAACTGGGTAAAGTCAAGGAAGAATTATCAGATTAGCCATGTCCTTCTCATTTCTCCAATAATGCACATGAAACATCTCCTAGAATATGCAGCATTGCTGAAAAGGTACTACAGTTGCAGTGAAATACAGCTGCCTGAACTCAGATATCCAAGCTGAAGGAAAAATTGAAGAAATGTACTCCAGGTTTTCTTTTAAAACAGCAAGAACTATTGTATAAAAAACATTTCCCTGTACAGTAATATTACAATGAGAAACATTAACATCTGCATTTTTCTTCAGCTAGTATTAAATTTCATCATAGCTAATGGAAACCAGCAACGGCTGCTCTACAACAGCCCTAAAAGCAATGAAAAGGAGCTCACTGACTGTGTGAAAGTGCAGACTGGTCCTAGCCCTGTGCATCTCAAAGTATGTGGTGGAGTGGAAAATCTTGTTCCTCTAGAAGGAAACAGGTTTTAAAAAAACACAAAGAGAGAAGTATGTCATTTGCCTGGTTGTCTGAGACCTTCCACATTTCTGAAGGAGACAGATCCCAGGGATGCCTGTTATGAGGAACTCTTCTCCTTGTATTTCTGGTAAGCATCCAATATTTCCTTAACAACACTTGGATCATCAAGTGTGGTGACATCTCCCATATTGTTTGATTGTTCAGTGACTACTTTCCTCAGCAGCCTTCTCATGATCTTCCCTGATCGGGTTTTAGGGAGACGTTTCACCACCTGCAAAGAAGGGAAAAGACACACCTGTAATAGAACCTAAGTCCTGCTGGAAACTACAAGGAAATTTGGCTGAACTGTCCTAAGCATGGCACACTATTTCATGGCCACAGCTCCTTTGAGGCTCCTGGGAAAAATACCATTGATCACACTAGTTTATGTCCAAGGAAAGAAGTGTAACTAGCATCAATTCCTCATGCTATAAATTTTAATTCTTACTTTCAGTGGACTTTGTTCCCCATTGCCATGTATGTCCAGGCTGGATGCTGCAGAACACACAGCTCTTTCGGGAATCAGATCCTGAATAAGCTGTTAACTATTGAAAACTCAGGCACTAATGGTGACACAGATCTCAACACCTTACCAGAGCACACAGATATATGTATTCCCCTTTACAGGGCAGGAATATAAAGCATACAATTCTGCGCACCAGCTACAGGGTCTCCTACTCAGGGGATAACTCCTGTCTGCTGATGTTTTTCTCTGCCTGGTTATATCTGTCAGCCTACACACCTTCCTTCATAATCAGAACAATGTTAAATGCCTTGGCTACGCCTCGTGCACTGGACTTAGTAGCAGATTCAAAGGCTTTAGCATAAATCTGAACCTGGTGAAGAGTTCTCAGGCACTGAACAGAGACACTAGCAGGTCTCATATTTTACTACATGATCAGGCCAGTAGGCCACAAAACTCTAAAGCATTAACTAACATGCAAAGTAAGAGTTACAGGACTTCTCTGCAGGACTACCCTAAACACAGGGAAACAGAGGCATTTCCTTACAACCATGCAAGTTCTAGAAGCTTCTCCAATCCACTGATGGTACATTGGACTGTACCCCATGAGCCACCCTTGCCTGCTCCTGTTATATTCTTTCCTGTGCCTTGGTGTCCACCTTACAAGCATGTGGCTAAAGCAGAACCCCTCAAAGAAGTGGTGTCACTGCCTCCAAGCAGAATGAAAAGGATGCAGGCAGGCCTTGGGGGACAGCTAAGAGGCAGCTTTGTAAACTCTCCCCTACCACACAAAGGGAGCTGCTGAGAGATGAGGAGGCTTGAAACTGAGCCTGGAGCTTATCAGTGCTTCCAGTGCCAGGCTGAACAGCTTCCTGTTATCCAACAGAAAACAGCCAGTGCTTTGAGATCTGAGGCTGATGCTAATTATCAATGCAAACTAGCTGGGTAGTGGGAAGTGTCACTGCCTCTCAGTGACACTGAAGGTTGTGGCGTTTGGTTCATTGCACAGGGCCACAGAGAGCAGTGCTGCATTGCTTCAGCTGAGGGAGAGAGCTGCACAGAGCAGCAACACTGCTGCACGGTGAACAGGGACATCAAGCGCATACTGAAACACATGGTAGCCCTGGAGTTTTCCTCTGCAAGAGCTCCCCAAGCATAGTGCTCTCAACACTCTCTGTGCATACCATTTAAGGGGTTGTTCAGCACTCCAGGAGTGCTCTAACAAGGGAAGCTCTAACACACAGTCTTTACCATCCCCACTGAGAAGCTGCTCTCAGGCTGAAGCAGCTGTGAAATCCTAGCCACCTCTAGGTCACTGCCAATACTCAGGCATGGAGAAAACAGCACAGGCAGACCACTGCACCTGTCCTCCCCTCCCTAGGATCCCTCCAGCTAGTTCTGTTTTCCTGCTTCTTTGTCCTGCCAGAAAACTGCAGCAGCACTGCAGGCAGGAAGGTAAGGCTTGCTCAGTGTGACCATTCCTGTTCCTTGTACCAGTTTCAGTCTCCCACTCACCAGAATGTGGTCAGGCACAGCATATTTTGCTATCTTGGAAGCCACTATGGTTTTGAGCTCTTCTTTGACACGGTCTACGTGAGCCACCTGCTCCTTTAGCACTACGAAAGCAAAGGCACCTGGAAGACAAATGAGCAGAAGTCACACACCTCACATTAGATACTGGGTGGCAAGACCAGAGATGCTCATTTGAATGCCAAGGCAGGTTTCAAACCATTCCTATGCACAAAGTAGGGACTGACAAGAAAACCACAGATCCTGTTTACAAAAGTGAGTCAGACCCCAACCCTCAAATGATGGCCCAAGCCTTTTCTTGGCATCTCTGGATCAGACTGATCTCAGTGACAACGACAAGTCAACAAAAGTATCATTGTGATCAAGAGCTGGCCAACACAAATCAGCTATTTCCCATTCTGTTCAAAGGACATCTCTAAGCACAGTCCTTTAAAAGGAAGCTCTACCATATACATAAACACTATGTGCTCAAACAGTTTAGGGAATAATATCTGCACCCAGTTTAGGAAATTTTTCATGGCTGTCTTTGCCTCTTGGGGCTGAAATATGAGTCAGGCTAAGGACAACTGCCCTCCCATTCCCTAAGCATCTCCTAACAAACACTTAGGTTAGAATTTAAGGGAAGTGTATGCAGATGTTGTTTCAGGACACTGCTTTTCACATACCTTCTCCTTTGATCTTATGTGGATACCCAATCACAGCTGTCTCAGGGACCTCAGGGTGATCAGCCTTCACAAAAAGTGAAAAAAAATACACAGATCATAAAGTCCTACAGAGTTTGCTCCAGTAGCTGTAGGAATAAAACATCTTGCCATACCTTGCTCTCCCCTTGACAGATCCTGCTGAAAGCACAACAGGAAAACTGGATGCTGACTTTCTACTGCATAGCCATGTATCAGGGAGTAGCCCTGTACTAGCCCAGCTTTTATACACACAAATACTCTTACATCCACTGCTAAGGCCACTGCACATCAAACTGAATTTGCAACAGCTGGAAACCTGCTTTCTCCTTCTTCGTGTGTGACTCTGGTCCCAGGTGGTGACTATCCACAGCGAAATCACAAGCAAAAGCAGTTTCTGCAATGCTCAGTGCTACAGGAAACTGTGGACAGCAGAGCAAAATTGAAGCTGCCAACATCACAGTCCACATTTTACTGGTGTTTATAAGTGCCCAAAGTCTATCACAAGGCAGAAATCAGACTGCTTCACCCTCCCAGAAGAGAGAAAGTTGCTTTGCAATTGCATTTTTATTCTTATGCTACACTGCAATGATTTCTTCTATTGCACTTAAGGGTTCATGTTAACGTTCTTCTACAGTAAGACGACAGTTTGGGTGCACAGACCAGAAGAAATCACAAAGCTGAATCTCACATCAAAGAATGGATTATGTTATCTTAAATTAGATTAAAATATGAAAGGAAACATCATACAGCAATCTAAGCATACAAATATATTTGCATATACACATGCATACACATCCATACATTGTGAGAGGAACTGGATCCTATAGCTGTGATCAGAAACCCACACAGACAAAAGAATTACTTTTGGAGTAGGAGAAAGTAGAATCTGGTGTTCCATGCAAACACAGCTCAGGTTTATCAGATGTTACATTTAAGTGACATTTGCAGGCAACACACATAATATAGAAATAAATATTTAGGTCAAGCTTTAAAGATAAATGCTCTGAGGACTTTTTGTTTTCAATTCTCTAAGCTAATATTATTTTCTCTCAAAATGACAGGTAAGTTTTGCAGCTGACATAAATCAAGGTTGCTTTATGTTTAACACTTCTGAATTCTCGGGCATATTCAGCTAATTTGGATGAGCAAGAACCACAGGTTTGGGAAGGAGAAGTCAGCTGTTAGCAGAGGAGAAGGAACAAATGGGAGAGAGATTTCTGGAGGGTCCATCAGCATCCAAAACAACTGCAACAGTACAACACCACTGAGAGGAAACACAGCCCTGACAGTTCGACTGCAGGGACTGCTCACAGTGTGACTCCTGTCTCACTTGCTCATTTGTTGTCCCCTAAATAAAAGGGAGCTGTTTCCTCTTGCACACTTGCTATGCTTTGTCCATCAAGCTGTGTGTATGCAGGGGCAGGGGTTTGAAGGCAAGAGACCTTGAATTTGTTTAAATTCACAAAGCTGCTTTGAAAGGGTCACTGTACCCCACAGATATGCCCTGTCAAGGGACCTCTACCTGCTTGGAACTTACCATTGCATCTTCTATCTCTGCTGTTCCAAGCCTGTGCCCACTGATGTTAATGACATCATCCATGCGCCCTGTTATCTGGTAATAGCCTTGCTTGGTCCTGTAAGCACCATCCCCTGTGAAGTAGTAACCTACAGCAAAGACACATAGGTAGTCAGCAGCAGGAAGTGTGCCAGCCTATTGTTTTGGGCTCTGGTGCAGAACAGGCTATGCTCCAGGACAGCAAGTAGGGCAGGTTGGATCGTGCAGCTCACAGGCCCTCCTAAGCTTACAGCAGTGTGACCTGCTTCACACCATTTCCCACTTCCATCTGCCATCCCTGACCTTAGTCTGCTCTACCTGGTCTGTGCTGGCTCCTATAAGCACCTGAATAGCACCAAGACAGTGGATCTCAGATCTCTGCCAAGATGGACAAAAATCACTGTAGGCAATCAGCAGCAACATGTGGCTGATAGTAAAACCAAGTCCAGCAACACAACACAGTGATGCATAGTTGGATTTACAGAACCAAGGCTCTCTGATCTCCCTAGGCTTTATATGCCTACAGCTGCACAGCAACTGTGTGCTCAGGCCTGGTACATACAGCACTAAGTTAAAACCACTTCTAATGCCATTTGCCATCATGCCACAGGTGATTTGTCAAACTCAGGTCTGCTGCTAGCTACACGTCAGGACTCATAGAAAACTACAAATGCTCAGCTGAAAGGGAGCAGTTCTGTTACATTTTGTACATGGGAACACTGCCAGTGTTTTTAATAATTTACACTGGGATGGATGAAAAGCCATTTTTCCTCCTGGCTAACAAAGATTCAGATTCCAGATAAGAGTCCCTCTCCAGCATATAAGCGTAGAATAAACACTGTTATTAGATTAGCTAAAAATAAAATCCAAACCCACCCCATGATAAACCTGGTGTTCAGAGGGTCTAAAACATTTGATGGAAACTGAAAAAGACCCAGCATTTCCTGGAAACTCCAGTGTCACTGAGGACACATCTGGATTGTGTTGGCTTTTCACCAAAGCTATGTCTGCATCTGAATTGTTCCAGTGACACATCTGAGCAGCAGCAAGTAGCTAGTGCTGTGAAATCTGAAGGTGATTCTTGCAAGATGTGTTACTGGCCAATTCATGGATTTTCAGTCATGTCATCTGCCCTTCCAGATCAATTAAACAACCGTCTACTAAATATCAACAAGACATCAGATGCAAATATGTATTGAGCAATATGGGACTATGGGATCATTCAATTTCTTGTACCAATTTCCCATTTTCTTGTACCAATTTCTTGTACCAATCCAGCCCATTTTGTACAATTTTCAGGATTGTCTCTCTAGTTATTGCCTACCCCTTTTGAATCCCTTTCAGTTGTTCTCCTGAGTGAAGACAGTGGTCTTTCTTGTTCAATCTCCTAAAAAAAAAGTTTCCCTGCCACTTCTAATTACTTCCAGATGCAACTTGACCACATTTCAAAAATGCAGCCTGTGACAGCAGGTGTGAGATTGTGATGCAGGAGGTATTTTCCCATCAAATATGCCTATTTCCAAGTGGGACACAAAGCTCCAAAGAAAAGTACTTGGACTTCAAAGCTTGGGCATTAAAGTTTTCTAAAAAATGCATGCCCTTTTGACAGCTATAAAGGTCAACACTACCTAAAATCATCAGTGCATGCTTGCAACATGTGACACATACCCCAAGCCACCATGATCTGGATAGTACAGAAATATGAGAAAGTACTGGTGAAAATATTCAGTGTGCTTATACTGCAGTGCAAACTGCCTTCGCCCTTGGCAGTTTCCTTACCTGGGTAGGCTCTGAAATAGACATCAACAAATCGCTGGTGATCTCCATAGATTGTTCTCGCCATGCCAGGCCACGGCTGGGCAATGCAGAGCGCACCGGACACGTCATTGCCCTCTATAACCTTTCCCTGCAGGTTTGAGCACAGAAAGGATGATCAGGTGAACAAAATAGGAACAGTAAGGGCTTCTGTGTCATTGATCTGGCAAGAGTCACCCTGTTGCTCAATGCAGACTGCCAGTGTAAGGCCACAGATGGAGAAAATTAATCCACTCATGGAGCTGTTATGCATTGCACTGTCTGTATCGTGCCTTCCTCACCCCTTGAGGCCAGCAGCACAACAGATAAGACTAAAAGAAAAGTTAGTCTTGTGATTTTCCACAGGGCAATTCCAGCAAAGATGTGCCAAGCAGCCAGAGGATGCCTGGGATGAGGCTAGCTGAGAAATACCTGGACCTCTGCCTTCCACTTTCACTTTTGGTAATTGCCACGTTCCGTTACCAAACCGTATGTGGAAGAAAACACATGCTTTATTATTTAACAGAGCTCTGGAGTGCAGATGGGGATCATCCACACAGCTTCACAGACTAGCACCAGTTTTCTCACAGACATGCAGGGCCTCATGCCTTGCATTTCCTTTGGAAAACTCCAGCGGTCCCGTTGGCTGTTCCAGTCTTGCCACGTCACTGCACTGCACGCACTGCTCCAACTGTTCAGCTCCGTGGTTCCCAGGAGCTGTGAGTCCTCTGATTTCTCTCATAAATGGAGGCAGCATCTCTTAACTGGAAGTAGTGCAAGACCATAAAAGTGGTGCTGAAAATGTAAACAACTCTTCTAGACATTTGCTGAGATCTTGCAATGCCCAGCTGCCAAATCTGTATGGACAAATCTGTATGGACAAATCTGTATGGACAAATCTGTATGCTCTCTCTCTATAAATTGCTCATCTATTCTACCATTTTAATGGAGAAACAAGCATCCTTCTGGATCCTGTTCCTTTGCCATCTGAAAGGTGATTAAGGCAGAAACACATACCAGCTTCTCTTTTGGGCACCCAGCACAGCTTCAACTCACATTCTCATCCATCAGCACAGGCACAATCCCAAAGAAAGGTCTCATAGCCATAGCTGGAACGATCTCAGCTTTCTCCTCTGAAGGCCGTGGGGCAATGCAGATGCCACCAGTTTCTGGAAGACCAATGATATACAAATGAACCAAATATATATAGTCCATCCAATGCTGGATGAAAGCAAATTCCAGCTCTTCTTAGGTCGAGAAGCAAACAGAGAAGCAACTTTGCAAGCAAAAGCCACTTGGAAGGAATTACGCAACACCAAGAAGCACAGCAATCTGGAAGCAGCACAACCCTGCAGTGAGCTGTAACTCACCCAGCCCCATTTCCTACACCAGAAGTGATTTTACAGGGACAGCATAAGCACGTCAGGGGATTTATCTCCCACTGGTGCTTCTACAGCTGTCTAAGGTTAGCATGAAAAGCATTTCAGAAGTCTGAATTACTATTATTACAGAGTAGGAGATTAGCCCATCCCTTACACTTAAGTTGAGCTTATCTTCTAGTCAAAATTGAACCTTTCAATCACCCTTTTTCATTCCTGCTGGGATGAACATTAAATCAGATCCCAACCTTAGTGAGATCTTTTCTATTCTAAAACTAATTCAGAAACACAAGAGAGAAACAAAACCACAGAAGGCTTTTAAAAATACAGCTCAATAAATAAAGGTATGTTCTGCCACATGAAGAGTGCATTCCTCTACCAGCTTTGCTGAGGTTGTGAAAATTGAAACCAGGGGTTGGAAAGGCTGAATTTGACCCCAAACTTGGATCCAGCTGCCCTGATGTAGATATGAGGAAGGTTCTCTGAGGGTCTCTAAACTTTAGACATGCAGCAAATAGTTTCACATATGGCTTATGCATAGAATTATTCCTCATTTCACTGAGAGGCATGCATCCACTTCATGTTTCTGTTTATTTTGAAAAGAGGCACTTGTATTTTTTCAGGAAAAAGCACGGCAGACACCTGCTGTTCTCTGTTTGTACAGAAAAAAACTGCATCAGAACAGGAACCTTGATTAAACTGAAGGTTGCTCTTCCTAAGCTAGTACTGATCCCGAATACAACACTGCAAGCTATGCTTCAACATGGGGTTTGCCATATCCTACACATCCTGCAGCCAGCTGCACATAAAGTCACGTTCCAAAGGGATCTGTAAGGTAGCAAGGGTGCTTTAAAAATTATCTGCAAGGTGAAGACCTATTTTAAATTGTTCTAAAAGTACTAGTTTTAGCCACTGACATATGACAGCTATCAAGGCTTCTAGGTCCTACCCTGTTCTTATGAAGCCTGTCTCTTCAGAGGCAGAGCTGGTAGAGAAATGCCATGCTTCCACATCACCTGTGCCCACACTGTGAACACAGTGCCAATCCACCTGGACTTCAGGCAAGGCCAGCAGAGTCTGAGCAGGAGATGGGGTGCATTCAAACAGACCACTGATAAATCCCACCTGGTAGCAGAGTGGAGCATGTGCTGTCTGCCACCACAGATAGACTGGACTGACCACTTGGGGGTTTCAGAAGCACCAGCCCAGTCTAAACTGCTGTAAGATCATGCCAACAACAAAAGCTTGGTTCTGTATGTTAGAGAGTCTCTTGATTCTGTAGAACTTGAAGTCAGTAACAATAAGGTTGAATGCTTGTGGATCAGACTCAGGGGAAAGGCCAACAAGGCTGACATCCTGGTGGGAATCTATAACAGACCACCCAACCAGGATGATGAGGGTGAGGATTTATTCTCTAAGAAGCTGGCAGATGTCTCAAAATTGCCATCCCTTGTTCTCGTGGGTGACTTTAACCTGCCAGATGTCTGCTGGGAACTTCACACAGTGGAGAAGAGGCAGCCTAGGATATTCCTAGAGTGTATGGAAGATAATTTCCTGCTCCGGCTGGTAAATGAGCCTACCAGGGGTGGGGCCCCGCTAGACCTGCTGTTCTCAAACAGAGAGGGGCTGGTGGGAGATGTGGTGGTCAGAGGCCATCTGGGGCACAGTGACCATGAAATTATAGAGTTTTCAGTACTCAGGGATGCAAGGAGGGCATCAATAAAACCTCCATGCTGGACTTCCAGAGGAAAGATTTTGGCCTATTCAGAAGACTGGTTCAGAGTGTACCCTGGGAAACAACTCTTCAAAACAAAGGGGTCCAGGAGAGATGGACATGTTTCAAGAAGGAAGTCTTGAAAGCACAGGAGTAGGCTGTCCCAGTCTGCCAAAAGGCAAGCCAGCAGGGAAGATGACTGATCTGGTTGAACAGGGAGATTTTGAAAGAAATTAGGGTAAAAAAGAGAGCTTACTGACTATGGAAAAAAGGGCTGGCTACTCATGAAGAGTTTAGGAATATAGTTTGGTCATGTAGAAAGAAAATTAGAGAGACAGAGGCACAATTTGAACTTAATCTTTCCATTCTGTGAAGGATAACAAAAAGTCCTTCCACAAATACATCAATAGCAAAAGGAGGGGCAAGGAAAACCTCCATTCTTTATTGGATATTGGGAATATAGTTATATTATAGTTATATTGGGCGGGAATATAGTTATCAAAGATGAGGAAAAGGCTGAGGTATTTAACACCTTCTTTACCTCAGTTTTCAACAGTAAGACAGGTTGTCCTCAGGACAGCTGGCTTCTGGAGCTTGTAGAAAGAGATAAGAATCTGAATAGCCCTTCTGTAATCCAGGAGGAAACAGTTAGTGACCTGCTGAGCCACAAGTCTATGGGACCGGATGGGATCCACCCAAGGGTGGTGGGGAGCTGGCAGAAGAGCTTGCCAAGCTGATCTCCATCATTTACCAACAGTCCTGGCTCACTGGGGAGGTCCCACATGATGGGAAGTTGGCAAATGTTACGCCCATCCACAAAAAGGGCTGCAAGGATGACCCGGGAAACTACAGGCCTGTCAGCCTGACCTCAGTGCCTGGCAAGGTTATGGAGCAGACTATCCTAAGTGCAATCACACAACACCTACAGGATGGACAAGGGACCAGACCCAGCCAGTACGGGTTTAGCAAGGGCAGGTCCTGTCTAACCAACCTGATCTCCTTTTATGATCAGGTGACCCGCCTGGTGGATGAGGGGAAGGCTGTGGATGTGTCTATCTGGACTTCAGCAAAGCCTTTGACACCATCTCCCACAGCACACTCCTGGAAAAGCTGGCAGCTCACGGCTTGGACAGTGGCACTTTGTGCTGGGTTAGGAACTGGCTGGAGGGCTGGGCCCAGAGAGTGGTGGTGAACGGTGCTGCATCCAGTTGTCAGCCGGTCACTGGTGGTGTCCTCCAGGGATCAGTGTTGGGCCCAGTCCTGTTCCATATCTTTATTGATGATTTAGATGAGGGGATTGAGTGAACCATTAGAAAATTTGCGGATGAAGCTAAGTTGGGAGGGAGTGTCAAGGCAGGAGGGCTCTGCAGAGGGACCTGGACAGACTGGAGAGTTGGGCTGATTCCAACGGGATGAGGTTCAACAAGGCCAAGGGCCGGGTCCTGCACTTTGGCCACAACAACCCCCTGCAGCGCTACAGGCTGGCACAGAGTGGCTGGAGAGCAGCCAGGCAGAAAGGGACCTGGGAGTTTGGATTGACAGGAAGCTGAACATGAGCCAACAGTGTGCCCAGGTGGCCAAGAAGGCCAATGGCATCCTGGCCTGTATCAGGAACACTGTGGCCAACAGGTCCAGGGAAGTGATTCTTCCCCTGTACTCAGCACTGGTGAGGCCACAGCTCGAGTGCTGTGTCCAGTTCTGGGGCCCTCAGTTCAGGAAGGATATTGAGGTGCTGGAGCAGGTCCAGAGAAGACCAACAAGGCTGGTGAAGGGACTGCAGCACAGGTCCTATGAGGAGAGGCTGAGGGAGCTGGGGTTGTTCAGCCTGGAGAAGAGGAGGCGCAGAGGAGACCTCATCACTCTCTACAACTCCCTGAAAAGAGGTTGTAGCCAGGTGGGGGTTGGTCTCTTCTCCCAGGCAACTATCAGTAAGACAAGAGGGCATGGTCTCAAGCTGTGCCAGGGGAGGTTTAGGTTAGACATTAGGAAGAAATTCTTTACAGAGAGGGTAATCAGGCATTGGAATGGGCTGCCCAGGGAGGTGGTGGATTCTCCATCCCTGGAGGTTTTTAAGATGAGACTGGATGTGGCACTTAGCGGTCTAGTAACCATGGCAGTAGTGGATCAAAGGCTGGACTTGATGATCTCAGAGGCCCCTTCCGACCCAGCTGATTCTATGATTCTATTTTATGATTCTATGATTCTATGATTTGAGGGCCTATTCAGAGGTGTCTTTCAAAACCAGCTTTTGTTCATGGCTGTATTTTTTTATAAAACCAGTGACAAAAGCGAAAACACCTACTGTCTCTTCTGCACTGTAAAGAACTACACCTAAAACTCAAACACAGCTCTGATTCTGTTTTATTACTGTCAATCACAACACAGCACTAACATGTTAACAATAAGAGCCAGAGGAATTATTCATCTGTCTCATCTGCACACACTACACTATTTAAATTGCTTCTCATAACTGCTATCTCACTCATTTGCTCATTCAAAGACTTTCAAGCGGATTCTTGAATCACCATTAGCTGATCTATATGCCTACCAGGCTTTCTTAGCTGGCAACAGGTTGCTGCTTCAGAGAACATCATAGTGTAGAAGACACTGCATAGAGCAGCACAATTAACACGATACACTGATGATGTATCTGACAGGTGACACTGCAGGACCACAACTACCATCCATCAAACTGTTCCCATGATCTCTTTCCACACTCATTTTAACTTCAAATGGCATACATAATCTTTCCAAGATTAATTTGGTTTCCTTTTTATTAAAAGCATCAACTGTGGAGCACGATTGATTCTACTTTCAAACAAAATCAATTTCATGAATATTCATCATTACATTATGCTTCCAGGAGCTGGTAAATGTTTACCTGAAAAACTATGCCTGGTTCAAGGTAAGACCAAGCAGTCTGCACTAACAGACTGTCCAGTGAATATTTTTTAACCTCTCACCTGATACTTGTTGCTCCAAAACCCCAGGAAAAATAGAGTTAAATACAAGATCTAACCCTGTACTTTGAAGGAAACAAGACACAGCACGCACACTGCATGCTCCAGTTAACAAACAAACCAAAAAATGTTAGGGCAAAAATGGATTCTTCTCAACTACATCAATGTACAGTAATCAACTGCTTCTCTATGGTGTTTTCTTTCAGAGCAGTGATGAGGAAAGCACATGATGAGGAAAGACCTAGCCAATAATCCTTCCTTCTGCTGAGCAGTTAGGGACCAAGATGATTTAAGAGATCATCAATTGAAGTATATAGTAGTTAACGTTGCTGCTCTGAATTCTGAGGTGGTTTTATTTCAAAACTGAAAATAAAAGAGAGGCTGCAAGTCTGTCTGGATTAAATGGAACTTCGTTGTGTGCCAGAAGAAAATTCATCACATTGAGACAGAGAGCCTGCTAGCAGGAATAAGGATGAAATCAGGAGCAGCTTGACTGGAAAGGGAATGAATATTCTGCTCAATGGCAGTTTCAGAGTAGGGATGACTATTTTTCAGCAGAGGCAGAATGCCAGCAGCTGTGCTGCTGTCTCCATGGCAAATTGGATCTCACAATTTGAGAAGGACATATTGCAAGACACCTTTAGCAACTCCTGAATGCTGGTGCCCAGAAAAGACTGGGTACTGAGGAAGGAGCTGGGAAGGGGCTGCAGGACTCCAGCAAGTGGAAAGCCCCACCAGGCAACACAAACCAAGCTGGAGTACAGCACATAGCCTCTCTCCTCTGCTGGCCAGTGAGACCAGGAGGCAGAGACTAGCTCTGCTCCAACTGGGCTGGGATCTACGACAGCCAGTCACTCTGTCCAGCAGGTTGTAGCCTTAACTGATACACAGAGGTAGGTCAAGCATGTTACCAAAACAGAAGTGCATCCTTTTTGAAGCATCAAAGGTTCAGGGCCAAAGCAACTACAGCATACCAGTTCACTCTCTGGAGAAGGTGCCCCCCAGCAGCCCTGCTGGGTGACAGCCACTGTGTTCTAGCCACCTGATGGGCAGCCAGCAAACCTCCACTCACTCCTTTCCAATATGCTTGAGTAGTTGCACAAGGCCCCTTTGACTACACAGCTCAGTTTTCTATCCTCCTCTGACCATTCCCAGGAAGGAAAACAAAGCACACCTAAGCACAGATACGGTGTTTTAAATGCCTTTGCATGACAAGACCATAACAGGGTCAGTACAGTTGGAATAGGGCCCAGCCCTGGGACGTGTGTGTTGCGTCGGCGCAGGCCCGGACAGCCTCGGGCGCTGGGGCCCAGCCCCAGGCGTGGAAAGGAGCGAGAGAATGGGAGCATCGCCTGTGCGGATAGTGCCATCGTGGGAGATGAGAGGTGAGCCCCGGAACACACAGAAGAGAAGGACAACTCTAAACCCGGGCAGATGGAGCTCGTCAGCCCTGTAAGGGCTGACTACTGCCAGCTTTGCCCAGAAATTCAATCTCTGCCTCATGTTTCTAGCACCAATTGGTATTTTCCAGCATTCGAAATATCAAGGAATGTTTAGAGGGGAAAGGAAAACCAAAACTTCAACATTGCTATTGTTTTTATATGTTGTTACATTGCTATTATGTGCTGAAACTCCCCAATGACTATCAAAAGCTGATCAAAATGCCAGAAAGGCTTTTTTGAAAGACTTGTTGGATCAAACTGAAATGTATTAACGCTTCTCTAACCACCACCAACCTGCTGATGATCAGGGTGCCCACTCCCCAGGGATGCCTTTTACCTGTCTGCCACCACGTGTCCACGAGGGTGCAGCGTCCTTCTCCCACCACCTGGTAGAACCACTGCCAAGCTTCCTTGTTGATGGGCTCTCCCACTAGACCAAAACAAGAAAGTGGCCTGAGACTCAGGAAGTTGCAGGCAGTTAATTCTCCCTCTTGGTGCACAACAAGCTGAATGCATGATCTCCAAGGAGAATGCTTACAGCATTTTTGCTGGGATGCATAAAGGACTCATGTAACTGAGAACTTTTTCCAGGAAGACCAAGAGGCAAGTAAAGAATATCACTTAAAGTTACTAATCAATGTAGGTCATGTTTAAGAACCTCCTGAATTGTAAAGGAAATTATGCAGGAAAATGCTGCTGGGCCCAGCTATGTCAGTAAAATTCAAAGTGAGGTAATTTACCATTGGATACATCTTTTTAGCAAAGAATGTGATCCTGCAAACTAAGCTAGGAAACAGGCAGTCACACAGATTCAATGGCCCCAAAGTTAGTTTGCTGCTTTTTCTGATGAGAAAATATTTGAAAAGCCAGACAGAGCCTGCTTTATCATCTTCTTTTTAACCATATCCCATGTGGTCAGCTGAACTTCTCTGGCCCCTTTATTTCACCAGCTAGAACCTCTTGCCTTTTTCAGATGAAGATTCTACGTCCCTTACCTGAACCCAAAGTCTTCAAAGAAGATCTGTCATACTTCTTCACCCACTCCTCTCCATAATTCAGCAGTAAGCGTATAGCCGTAGGTGCTGCATAAAACTGATTAATTTTCAACCTTTGTACCACCTCCCAGTAACGACCTGGAAAATCGCAAACAGGCTTTTTATCCATCTAGCACTGACATACCCCTACAAATGCTCAGCTGAAAGGGTAACAGGCAAAGATGAAGCTGTGACTACTGTGAGTACAGAGCAAAAGCAATAACAATTTCACCCCCCACCCCCCTCCCGGATGCACAGATGTTCCTGAGTGTTGTAGACACATGTTCCAAAGAAATGGAGCTTACCTCTCCTGAGTGGGCAGGTCATGCTGGATAGGTTTCTAAACCTCCTTTGTCACATTGCCATGTCCAGCCAAACCTTTTCCCATCACTTCCTCACCTGGGTCAGGGTACAGTGGAGTGCTTTCAAAGAGGACAGAGGTGGCTCCATTGCAGAGTGGTCCATACACAACATAGCTATGTCCTGTGATCCAGCCAATGTCAGCCACACAGCCAAAAACATCGCCTTGCTGGTAGTCAAATACATACTGCAAAGATAAATGTAAGGTCAGCTGACTTTCTGTTGGTAGGTGCAAAGAGCTTAAAGGTAAGGTGCTGGACTGGACATCCAAATGGGAGAGAGTGCACAGGGCAAGTGGAGCCAAGCATGCAGGACACAGCAGCACAAAGACCAATCCACAGTGAGGAAGCAAGTCAGAGGGACCAGTACCAGGACTTATTGGCTTCTGTCTACTTTTTCAAAAATACATAAAGCATGGCTATACCAGCAGCTGATCAGCTGGAACAACAAAGCTATAACCAAAGCCCAGAGCCCTGGATACCTAAGCTTGCCTAATCCAGGCAGTGCACGTTGGAGAGCTGACTCTGAGTCTCAGGGAAACTGCAGACTTCAGGGTCTCAGACCCCTCACCAATATCAACAGATTTCCATGAGAGAGCTGGAGGAACTGACAGGTGCCCATAAAACATCTTCTGAGAAATATTCTTAGCTGCTCAGCTTCTCTATATCAGTGCATTGCTTTCCAGATGCTACCCTCTCCCAGCTCATCAAATTCAAGATAAAGATCTTGAAGATCTCATTATCTCGTCTTGGTTATGGAAAACACTTCACACTGTAAACCTAACTAACACCTCAACTGTATGGTGAAGAGATCCTGACTCACACAGCAAAGTCGGCTTTATGGATTAGAACTAAAAGAAAAACTCATGAGTGTGTGAAAAGAGTGTCATATGTGAGTGTGCAAAGGTCACAGAGATCACACAGGTCAGCTGATCCCTCTACCTAGGATAACCAGTTCTCAACTTACTTTTCCAGGTGCCTTTTCTTCTCAGGCACTCTGCAGGTGGAGAAAATGCCCCAGAGTGCAGGATCTGTCTTCAGGACTAAGAAAGAGATGCCTTGGAGATTACGCTGTCACTTAAAAAAGCTGATGTAACAAATGCCCTTCATATGCAGAGAAGTCTGACACTTGAACATTTAAATCTTCTAAAAATTCAACTGTGTCAGCTTAAAGAAAGAAAACCTCCACCTGAACTGCTGTGATTACAAACAGGGTGATACCACTAAAGTCAGATGAAGATTTTTCCCTAGAGTCTTCTCCTCATTTCACTGTTGCCTTTTCATATGCAGAGCTCAGACCAGAAGCATCAAAAAGAAGTGCCTTGACTCTTTTCTTTTTCAAGAGAAAGGAGGTTAAAACATTTTGCCTAGATCACCCAGAAAAGCAGTGCAGAGGTGCAACCACTAGAGTAGACATGCAATTTTTGTTCTTCAGACAAGTGCTATGCAAAGAGGTTGTTTTAGGAAATAAAAAAGGCTAGCACCCCACTGCAAAATACTACAGTAATATCCACATTACCAATGCCAGTAAGATACTTATCAGGATCTTCTCAGCTGCAAATTCTGGGCAGCCAACGCTGGCACATTTCAAATGCAAAAGCAGCATTGCAATTTCCTTCCTTTCATAAGCCTAAGGTTCAGGTTTGCATAATATCCTATTCCCCAGGAACAAATCCTGAAGATTAATTACACAGTTTCAGGTATTTTTCAGTTTGTTTACACCCAGTAAGCCAATTGGGCAGCAAACAGAGAACACAGCACTCCTCAACAATCCAAGTCTCTCTCGTTAGCACAGTTGGAAGGTAAGTGAACTTTTCCCAGAGGATGCATCTGAGTTACCTTGTGCGTGAGAGCAGCGTACAGCAGGTATCCAGCCTGGGTGTGAACGATTCCTTTGGGTTTCCCAGTGCTGCCTGAGGTATACAGCATGAAAAGCATGTCTTCACTGTCCATGCTCTCCGGAGTACATACAGAAGCTGCCTTGGTCATCTCCTGAGGAATAAAAGGTAGTAATGACAGAAAGATTTAGCTATATGGAGCCAACCATTACTCCCTCTGTAAGCATGTCAGCAGTGTTCAGAGACAAGAACCACCACTGCTGTTGTCCCCTCACAAATGTCCATGGATACATCATGGGTTATATGGGCTCACTGTGGATGCATAGTGTGTAACCTTTCCACCAGCACCTTTGCTAGGCACAAAAGTCAAGAAGAACTGGCCAGATAAAATAACACTTCAGGAAAAAAATAGTGTGTCATAGCTGCTTACATTTCAAGCCTTTGCAAGCTGCTGGTAGAAAACCAAAGTGTGACTGCAAACATGAAACACACTTGACAGCAGCAGCAAGGTTGACTGGGTACATTTAGGACCTTTCTTTTCCTCTTAAAACTGCAGTGCTACAGTTAAACTGTGCATGCATTTCCCTTCCCTGGCCCCAGCAGTGGATGATTGTCCTGTCCATCTGATCCTCAAATTCTAATTTCTTCTACCCAGGAGGAGAGTGCTTTACTCTCCTGCAAACTTTTGGTCTAGCTTGTGTGCTCAGTCCAACAGAGGAAGGGGAAATAATGTGCTTTGAAAGAGGTACTTGTGCTCACTGGACATTTTAGCAGTAGAGGGCTTGTCTACCCAGGCTGTAGATTTTTCAGGATGAGACTGAACATTTTTCTTATCCATGTACAAACTTGCAATAATCAGTGTGTGTTCCAAATGCTCAACATATGGCTGTAAAAAACCCACAGCTTCCTTGTGTCTCTTGAGCCCTGTACTGTACTAGATGAATGATTCCTGCAAGGGTTATTAGGTGGCTCCTTGTAGGAATTTCTAGGTACTGCCTTTTTACGAGTATACACTGTAAACATACTGTATTTACAAGTGAATACTACTATCGGCAGGTCCAGTCTGACAAAAAAAGCTTAATAAAATATAGCTGATAGTCTGGTGTTACTCTTAGCCTCAGAGTTATTCAGTCTGACAAACAAAGCTTAATAAAATGTAGCTCACAGTAGGTGTAATTCTTAGCCTCTGAGTTACAGCATTGCTGCTCATGTCAGGTATTTATTGCGTCATTTCTGTACTGCCAATTCGGGCTGACTTGCCAGTTTTTGAAACAAAGATGGAGTCCTCATATGCTCCATTATAACATGAGCTTAAATTTTGCAGTAAGGCATTGCACAAGAGCTGGAAAGCACAAGTGCTGTAAAGATCAGTAACGACAGAGTTAACAGCATTAACTGTTTCATTCTTGTTTCGTTTCAGACCCTACAACTGACAATGTACTGAGCTCAGCTCTTGGATCACTAAAGCACCTCAGGCTGTTGGCAGACTAAGGAAAATAATCAAAATGTCCTTTGTGGAGTAGGGAGTAAGACAATTTCTGAATAAAACCTGCTTTCTCTGTTTAACTTAGAGTAGTAGTTGCTCCTATCTCATGTGACCAGCACAGACCCTTGAGCAATTATCTGGCCTGCAGATGGATGATTTCCAGGCATTATTAGAACGAATAGTTTCTGTTAACTGCTGCTGGAAAACTGATACAACTACTTCTACTAAACACATAAAAATAACAGCTGCTTTCTTTGCCAGGAAGCACAGGTTCTAAATATTCCCAAGCCATCACTGTCCTCCCATTGTGGAGCAACACTGTTCGCAGGCTGTATTAAGCCTCTCTAGTAACTTGATTATTTCTGCACTGCCTTTCAACAGTGCCCATGCAAACCATAAGAGAGTGTCTGAACACAGTATAACAACAACAGCAACAATGGTCTCAGTGCCCTCTGGGTCGCAGGAAACACTCATTCCTTAAATCTCAGCACTGTCTGCAAGATTACTAAAATGGAGCAGCATAATCCCTGCCTGTGCTGATATAAACCAGATGTGGATTGAGCTGCTTCGACTCACAGTCCTAACAGACTGTAATATGGGCAATCCCTTTGAGGATGAAGATCCAGATGATATAAGAAGCAGAACTCAAGTCCAAAAGGCACAGATGGAGAGAAAGATTATCCTAGCCAACATTCAGGCCTAAAAGAAGTTATCCGGAGCGCCAGCGAGTGCCTGTGGCAGCACAGGAGGAGCAGCACACACTGAAAACCTGCTCCAGAGGCAGCATAAAGGCCAGACATCACTGTCAGGCTGGAACAGCTACACTAGAGTGCCAAGCTGCTTCATAGGCTTTTAAGCTCAGCACACACAACGCAAGGAAACTGCCATGGAGACTGCCTCATCTTTCCCGGCTGCCAATTCCTAGTGCAGCCCACAGCAGATCAAAGATCAAAGCCAAATACCACAGTGTGGATGATCTACACATTCAAGAAGAGTGTTACACGTGTTCTGAACAGCCCCGCATCAGGTTTCTCAGAGAGGCCTGTGGCAGCTGGTCCCTACATTTATTAGTTCACCATATTTCTCTTCCCAGGCACAGTAAACATCACATACTTCAAGAAACATCAGGAATACAGGCAAGGTTTACCAACAACATACCTCTTCAAGGGGAATATCACAGTCACCCATCCGGACTTTGTTATCTGTCCTCTGAGCCACAAAGACATGTTTGATGCTTGGACAGTTCTTCACAGCTTCATCCACAGTCCTCTTCAGCTCTGTGATTCGGCCTCCCCTGACTCCCTGGTTGTAGGTGATAACTGCTTTGCATCCAGCTAAGAAGAAAAAGAATTAGCAGACATACCAGCCTGCCTTTCAGGCTAGTGTGCACACCCTACTTTCATTACTTTTGGGGATGATGTACAGGACAACATGTGTGTCAAATACTTGGAATCATTATCAATTAAAACCAGTCAGTGTCACTGATGAAAAAACTTTAAAACCTGAGACACACATAGATTAGGGGCAGCTGGAACCTCCATAGGTTATCTAGTCCATCTCCCCCACCCCAAGACAAGGTCCATTCCAGCTAAAACACTTCTGACAACTATCTGTTCTGTCTTCCTAAAATGCTCTAATGGCATCTATTCTACCCTCTCCCCACCAGTCCACTCTAATGCCTATCATGAGTATGAGAAAGTCTTTCCCAACATCTACCCTAAGTCTCCCTCACTGTAATTTAAATCCTCAGTTCCTGCCTAGCAAAGCTGACATGCAGAGCAGCTTCCTCCCAGTTACCTGTGTTACAATGAATGATATTGCTTTAGGCTGACAGCTCACACTGAAACCAAGGCAAGACTTCCTATGATCTGTGTGAACAAGCACCTTTGCCCCTCTCTCTGAGGCTCCAGGTAAGCATCCATTACAAACTGACATGGACAGCACAAAGCTCAGCAGCCTCTTGAAGGTGTCACCCTGCTCTGAGATACCTGCAGCCTTATGAAACTCCTCTGTACTACCCGGAAGCCACAGCACACAGCAGCAATCTGGCAGAACACTTCAAATTGCACCACTAAACGTTATTACAGAGCTGTAGCTGTAGAGAAATGGCTCTTTAGTCCATCACCTCCACACAAGTGGCCAAATATGAGGGATATGTATTTGCTCTCTATAGATTAACTCCACTAAAAAGAGGAAAAGCCATGAAAATTTCTGTAAGACTTTTTCCCTCAGACTAGCCATAAAGAAAGTGATGTGACTGCTATGGGACATGAGCCACTTGCTATTTAGCTCTTCTGTCACTACTTTAAGCATTACTTTTTACCTAATCACACAAGTGCTGAGGGCTGAGAACAGCTCTGTCTGCTGGTACAAGGGCTCACAGAGCAGATGCAGGCTGCCAACACTTCCAGGATCATACATAAATCACAGGATTACTATTGGGAATGCAGAATTAGTACTGTGCAAGAGTATCAAAGAAACACTGCAATTACACTGCAAAAGAACAAAGCAGGCCCCATCCCTAAGCTCTGGTTTTCCTTCCAGCTTCATTGCTGGCTGGCAGTAACCCAGTGCACACTGAATGTTAAGCAATTTATAAAGTATTTTAAGGCCAGAGGATACTACATCTCTCCCTAAGGAAAAGGCTCTTCAATGCACTCTACGGAGGAGAGTAAACTCAACAGAGAATTGGGATATGTCTTGGACCACTGTCCCAGAGGAGTTTGTTACCCAGTCTGCATCTACTTACAGTCCACGATTCTCCCAGCCAAGGACTCTGCGCTGAATCCGGCAAAGACCACACTGTGAACAGCACCAATTCTGGCACAAGCCAGCATGGATGCCACCGACAAGGGAGACACGGGCATATAGATGGCCACCTTGTCCCCTTTCTGTATCCCGTATTTCTTCAGGGTGTTGGCAAGACGGCAAGTCAGATCCAGAAGTTCCCTGCAGGCACAGAAGCAACACTGTCATGTGACCACACAACCTGTTTTACACGGGGGAACAAAGAAAAGATGAACTTTTCTTTGTGTATGAGTGAGGTATCACATCACCTCTGGATCTCATCTCAGCAGTACTGGGCACATCAGATTTTGCATTTTAAAGAATGGTGGCCTGGGGCATGGTGAGAGTCAGACTGCTCCTGCCACTTCGGTGAGGAGAAAAAAGGGCAGAGAGCGGTGCTGGCTGCAGAAGGATGAGTGAGAGAGAGACGCAGGCGTTGCCTGGAGCTGCCAGGCTGTGATGTGGGTAGAGCAGCCAGCAAGCCAGCGGCTGACCTGCTGCCTCCAGAAGTCAGTGTCCATTTTAGCCATCCTTGATACCTTTTTTACCCACGAGGCTCAGTCAGAAGCTACTGGGAACAAATGTGGGATAAACACAAGGTGAAATGGAAGCGTTGCCTAAAGACTCTCAGAACTTTTTAAGTTGGGCAGTTGCTGGAAGTGCTCCGAAACTGGTAGATACTCTTTAAATTGCAAGGGTAAACAATGCATTTGCATGCATAAGGAAGAAAAGAAGTCCTGAGACATCAGTGTGAGGGGCAGATTTTACAAGACTTTCATCAAAGCTGGATCACCTGCAGCCCAACTTCCTCTGTTGTCACTTAACCCTGCCATGGCACAGAGCACAACAGCCTTGCAGAACAGAAGCACTGCTCCGAATAAAACTGCAGCCACTTTTGCACAGAGAAACTCGGGAACACCAAGAACAGGAACAAAGGCTCTTTTCATGGGGCTCACCCCTGCAACAAGCTGTCTTAACAGCAAAAACGTTCCTCTAAGGAATGAAAAAGCAGTTTGTGGGCAAAGGCTTGCACGTACACTTATTCTGCACAGGGGATAAGATGACTGCAGGTACACCTGGGTCCAAGATGCTGTCATGAACTGAACAGCTCTGTATGCCTCCAGTGGAAAGGCTTCAGGAACAAGAGCTACTGTACCAGGTGAGGAGTGGTCTCATGCCAAAGGAGGTGACCCTAGGAAGGGCAGCAGAACAGTCCTTCTGTACGAATCATCAGCTCAGAGGAGACCGGCAGAGTCCGCCCGGAATGAAAATTGTCCTCTGGGTTCACAAACTCCCTGAGTACTGAGGCCCAGAGGACAGAGATATCTTCTACTCCCTAGGAAACTCATCTTACACCTGTCACCTGTGAACCCTTAGGGGCTGTAAGCTATGCCCACAGGAACCCCCATAACTGTTAATAAAGAAATTAGTTTTGGCAGTTTGCATTCCATAATGAGCTGTAAAGCATGAATCTATATCTTATGTGTCCTCTTCTCACGGAACCGACCATAGCTGTGAAAAAACAAAGAAACAAAACCAATTTTCAGCTGGTGGCTAAGCTGCAAATAAAATGAAAAGTTGTTCCTTGCTCATCAAAAATTGTTTTGTTTCTTTTTTTAAACCATTGCAAGCTGGAAATAGGGAAAGCCCAAGAGCTCCTCTTAGGAAATGTCATATCAAAACTTGGCATCTTCCATAGGATAAAACTCCATCTGCACTGTGAGGGCATGAAGAAACACAGTCATTGAGAAAGTATGACGATAGATGCAGTGATGGCTGGAGGGACACCACTTCCCTCCCATCTTTTAGAAGACAAGGAAAACGAGCCTCAAATCCAAGGCACAGCACCTCATATTATTTATTTTAATACTATTCCCGTAGGATCAAGTAAATAGTCCATTTCTGGACAGGCACTCAGAGAAGTGGCCAGACATGCTCAAGTGCCTGTTCTCTGGCAGTAGCTGGCAACAGCTGCCACTGCAGAGAGACCACAATCCTGCAGAAATCGGGTATGGAGTGGCTGCACCACAGACTGAATTTCCCCCTAATCCCTTATGGTTAGAGATCAGCCTAAACTCTAAAGCGCAACATTCAATTACCTCTTCCCAAGCCCCTCGTGATCATGCATGTTCCTACTGTCTACATAAGTGCACAGTCTGTTAGATTTATTATTTTGCTTACTCTTACTGAGTTCATGAACTCTGTGCAATTATGATTTCCCACCCCATGTTTGGTTTGGTGCCTTGTCCTAAAAGGTCCCATTTTCTGGCCTGGAATTTATCTGAGGCTGCATTAGAGAAAAATCTCAATGTGGATATATAGTAAAGAGTCAAAACAAAACTAAACTGCTCAACTGCAGAGTGCAGGAAGTGAAACAAGCTCCAGGCAGGCAGTTGTCAGAAAGTAAAATAAAAACTACTTATCTGCAATGGAAAACACTTGAGTGCTTTCAGAGCTGCAGCCTCTTTCTCCCGAGCAAAAATGCCAGAGTATCTCTGGCTACGATGTGTTTTCTGAGCAACTGCATGGCTCACTTGCTTATTCAGGACTCAGTGACCATGATGGCAAAAGCTCTTACTGTTTTTTATGATTAACTCAAATTGAACATTGGCTTTATGAGAGTGTATGAGCAAGTTAACAGACAATACACAGCAGTCTTTACCCACAGATCTATTCACTTTGCCTTCTCTGTACTCTGAAATGCCAAGATAGGAAGGCCTTGAAGGTCCCTTGGCAGTGCAGCACATGGGGGAATAGGCACAAAGGGTGAAGCCAAGAACTCCAACAAAGAAATCCACTAGTCCCTGAGCATCAGGTGTGTCTTCTGGCTCCTGCAGCAGCAACTCAGGCTTCCCCTCCAGTTCAAGAAAGGGAGTTAGCAGAAATGCTGTGTCAGGAATCCTTCCCTTGACTCCTTCAAACACACTTTGCTATCTAACAGACAGGCAATTAGTACATGCCAGCATGTTACACATTGCCAGTTCTTAACCCAGACACATCTTGGGAAGGAACAAGCACCCTGCAGAGTTGCTGCCCCACAGAACTGTGCAGCATTTGAGACAAATGCCCAGCCTTCCTGCAGACATCCTGAACCCAAGGCAAGGGGAAACCCCTTGCAACCTTTTTCAGGTGAGAAAGTGAAAAATCCATGAACTGCCTTGAACAGGGAAAGCCGAAAGCCTGGGCAGGATTTACTTGCAACTTCAACTTAAGAAACCAGTACTGCAAAGATGGAAAAGAGTTTGCTGTCAATGGTTACGTACCAGCATGGCTTCCAACTGCAGTATTCACTGTGATCTCTCATACAAGTGCAACTATTTCAGCTCAGGTTGAGGAATCCATTCGCTTTTTAAAGGCATAACTGTCATGTGGATCATGAAGATGTCCAACTCCTTCTGTTCCACCTACCTAAGACCCTAATTTCTGGCCCTTCAGTTTTCCTCTCCCTACTTTCTATTTTGCATCTTGAACATTCCCTCTGGCCACAACATTTGCTGCACCAGAGTGAACTCCTTTGTAAATTAAAACCCTTCTGTTGAGACCCAGTTTTCAACCCTTTTGAAAAATATTTTAGCTAATGCATACTGCTGTCCACTTCACACAGCTCCCATTGATTTTGCAATGGTAGCATATACTGGCTCACAGGTGGATAAACTGTAGAGACCTAGGTAAACTAGGGAACACCAGAGAGAATAAATAACCCCATGTCAGACAGGCGGAGGTCTGGCATAACTTTAGCTTCTGTCTTTAACATTCCCACTTGTTGAACTTTAGGAGGCTGCAACACAACAGCTCCAGCCACCAGTTCTGCCTGCTTATATAAGGCACAGTCCCCTTTAAAACCCAGGCTCAGCAACGCACTGGGGAATTCCTCTGCAAGGTTTCAAAGCCCCTGGGCCCTGACAATATCCACCAAGAAGGACAAAACACTCCCAGTCTGGCTGGACCCTTCTGCCAATAAATTCAGCTCTCAGTTCATAGCAGCACAGTCCTGCTGCTTAGCCACTTCCCTACCACTGGGGTTTTGGTGGTTTAGCCTCCGGAGAGCCAGACATCTTGACAACTGATTGGCATGCTTTGTCCTCACTTTGCTGACTGCAGCCACCAAATCCCAGGAGGGTTGTATTCCCTGTTGTCACAAAGCAGTAAAAAAGCAAGTCTTCTGCCTTCACATTCAAAATTGGAGATAATTTGAAAGTTAACTAAATTTCCACTTTATAGAAATGAAATCCAGAAGGAGGAAAAAGCAAGAGGGGCCAGGGAATTTTTTTTCCTGAAAGGCTTGAGTTGCATCAGCTAGAGAGACTGGACAAAACTCAGCAGTGAAAAAGATCATCACAACTGAGCTTGTAAGGGCAGCACTCATGCTAAAATGAAATGTTTCACCTATGGCTTTGTGTACTTTTGGCAATCAGGAGATGTTTGGATTCTTCTCTGAGCACAGCGCACTTGAACTCTGCTGCACAAGTACAACTCACCTTGCTGACAAGTGTGCACAGGGATGTAGGCTGATTCATGGCACAGCCCAGCTGCTCTTTGCCCACTGCAACTAAGGCAGTTAGTGGGGCAGCAGAGGCAAATGGAGGCTCTTATTTCTTCCAAAGATGACCAAGTTGGGACAGCACTTTCCAGTGCAGCTGTGTTTCTTGACAATGCACAGAGGAGGTCCCACTGATGGAGGCTTTCCCCTTCCTCAGGGAGAAGAGAGCCTGTTCCAGCCCTTTTCCTGTATAGCCACGTTCTTCCTTTGCAGGCTGTGATGGGAACAGGGCCAGCACTCAGCTGTTTTCTTGCCCCTGACAACTACCCAGAGAAGGGAGAGCATCCATGCCAGCAGCTGCACCTTTCCTTGTGTCACACAGGGCTTATCTATAAGTAGAAGCAGCTCAAAGCAGCAGGCTTTGCAAAGCAGATAATGTAAAAAAAATGGTGCCTTGCACTCCTCTGCATGTAAGCCCTGGACAGCACTCTCCCAGCTGAGGTTCCATGACCTTACTCAAAGCTGGTCCGTAAGCAGTGCCCAAATTAAAGGCTTTAACTTCCTAGAGTGCTACTGTAACACTACTATCCCATTAACAGCACATTCAGATCCTAAGGAAAGGAGCCTATCTCCTCTGCCAAAGACAGATGTCCAGCATCCCTCTCATTTCCTCTTTACGCTGAGGCTGGTGTGCAGAGACCACCCTGCTACAGAAGCCTCACAGAGGGACTACTCCACCAGCAACTCAACTTCTGGGCCATCTCCTTCTCTCATATGCTTTTCCTCACAAAATTCCTAGCTCAAATAAAGCACTACTGCAAAAAGTTTTCAACTAAGCTCAGCAGCAAAGGGAGGTAAGTGCCAACACACCTTGGAGAAACCTTACTGCACCATTTAAAACCTGGACAATGCAGCTCAATGATCACAGAAAATGCAAAATTTTTTACTCTCTTCTTGTGTACATATCCATACAGCATCACTGTTCTCAACAATACTATTCCTGGCTTAATGAGATAAGCAGAGAACCAAGTGACCTGTTTTATCGAGTGGTAGGACCAAAGTCTCTCGAGAAACCGAAATGCAGTCACATCTCACCCAGAGTATCAGGAAGAAACAGGAACATGGCTCTCAAACACAGGAAGAAGTTTGAAAACAGAAGTTGTCAACTTGTCTTTCACTTGGATGTTCTACTCTCTGGTACTAGTTACTGTATCTTTGTAACACTGCACAAAGGGGTTTAGACATGGGTTACTTGTCTTCACATTTTCAGGCTGAAAATATACTTTCTTCCAAATGCGTTTTATCGTGGCCAGGAAAAAATCCAGTTCTGTTGCTGTTAAGAAAGGCCTTTCTATATCTCCAGAGATCCCAAGAAGATGGTTTGAGTGACTGGAGCAGCTCAGCCCATTTCAAGTAGCACAGCCCAAGGGAGAGGCTAGAGTTGCCTTGAAGGAGGCTGTGCTATCTGTTGGGCTGCTCTCCTTATCTGAGCACAGCTTTCACCTCTGAACCACCCCAAGTTTGCATGCCTGATGCATAAGGAGAGAGGTAAAAGTACATATACCTGGGAGAAAAACATATCGTACATAAACAATTAAAGGGAAAAACCTTTGGTCCTTTTTTTACCATCAGAATGGCAAAAGCAAGACTCGAAGCATTTAGCCAAGATACCCAGTTCGTTACAACACATTTATATCATAGCATGCCTAAACATTCTCTCAAATAACAATACCAAGATTAAAACCAATGCACTCTTTCAATGCAGCTTTATATCAGGTAGTGTTTATTTCTGTTGCATGAAGCACTAACCTCTCATAATTATTTGTACAGCCACTCCTTCCTGCTGACTAGCTTCTTCACTCCAATGAATTATGCTTCCAGGTGCTTTAATAAAGTCTGGAGGTAAACCAGACCACCAGAACCTATTCAGACTCAAGGACCTCTAGGAGTCCCAACAAGCTCCAGAAAACATTCTTTAAAAGTCTGATGCCAGGACTTTCTACGTCTCCTTTGCTTTCTGAACCAGGACATCACACACCTGGCTCCCTGAGATTCAGCAGATCAAACTTTTGGCTCCTTAAAACATGCTCTGAGAAACATACATTCTGGGAAAGCTTTAATTCTCAGTAGAGAGAGACAGATGACGTAAAAGGCATTTTTGTAGGCAGGACTGTCTCCTAAATGAGGCCACATAGCAAGGAGAAGAGAAATATGCTTGAAAACTGCCATATTCTAACAAACCCTACAATCTATAGCAGCAATTGCAAGTCAGTGTCACTCAGAGCAGCTCAAGGTTGCTCTAAACTGCACTAAGGATGGAGAAGAGGAACATGGGGAGCTTAAAATCCCCTCCAGCCAGGGCTCAGTATCATGCTCTTGACCATCAACACGTTTGCACCAAGTCATTTGCTGCTGTGCTGAAACCAAAAGCTGCTCACAGAAATTTTCCCATGAACACCTCTAACAAGCAAAACTGGCAGGTTTTTTTCCAGCAATAGTTAAAAAAACCCCAAGCCTTTCTCTTCTAAAAGCCCCCACATAGAGAAAGAGGGAACCTACAGGATGGCCTGACCAGCATCATCACCAGATGATGTGCTAGATCTCAGTCTGAAATTTTCAGTAGCTGCCACTAACTTACATCCACTGTACCTCTGACCCTGTACTACATACAGGTGTCTAAAATCAGGGAACCCTCCCCACGAAGAACCCAAAGGAAGAATATAATTTCTCAGTGGCAACACGGCTTCGTTTTTCAGGAGCTATTTCATCATGATACAACAACCTCAAATGCTGTGGTCCCATGTCCTATGTGCTGGGAGTACCTTGGAAGAAAGCAGAGTTTCACAAAGGTCCCACTTCCCACTCCCCCACACTGCCAGGCGTCATAAAGCATCTTGAGAAGGTGCCATACCTGTAAGTGACGTGCACTGCAGTGCCAGGCTCATCTCTCTCCCAAATCAAAGCCACTCTGTTCGGAGACTTTTCAACGTGTTGATCCAAGCAATTTACTGTAAAAAAACCCAAAGGTTTAAACAAAGCCTGATCACATGCAAGGTGCTCTGTAAACTTAACTTAGTCAAGAGTAACAGCAAGCTAGTGCAAGAAGAAACATCAGTTGTTAGCTCAGTAGGCACACATTCATGTAAAACAGCATTTGCAGCTCTAGTAAAGCTGTACAACAAATACTACACTTAATTGGCACAGCTGCCTTAGAGATGGCAACCCCATGAGAGGCCATCGCTGATTCAGCTCAGCTTAGCTCCACTGGCTAAGCTTAAGCCAGCCCAAGTCTTCCGTCTGCTCCCAGTAGCACAAAGACAAGACACCCTTCTGATGTTTGTGCTCCCCAGAGCAGCATTTCACTACATAAATATGACAGACTGTCTTCCCCAGCTTTCACGTTTAGCACTGCACCATTTGGATTTTCTAATAAACCTCAGGTGAAACATTTTTTTCCAGGGTATAAGAGAAGAGCTGAATCGCAGCTAAATGAAAATATCTAAAACTGTAGGATCTAGGGCAAACTCTGAGTACAAGCATCTACAAATTACCAGACACCTGAGAAAGATTAACATGTTTCAAGCTACGTACTACACCTATTAAAATGCAAAGACATAAAATTGCCTTTTAAAGGCACATCTCTCCCCCTCAACAACTAGAGGTAGAGGACTTAGGGAGAGCAATCAACCTGAAGAAATTTAGAGAATCCACACAAGAAATCCGTCTGCACGTTCAGTAGCAAGTTGCTTGATGGTTAGAGAGCATCCTTGTAAAGTATTAATTCCAAGCCTATATGATACTTGCTTATTGCATTGTAATCTTTCAAAGGCAGTTACTTTATTTCAATAGATAACTACTAAAAAGCAGTCAGGGACACTGCCACATAATTCAGAGAAAACTCTTCTAAAAATTGCTGAGTTTCAGACCATATTTCCTGGAAATATTAATACTGGTCGGAAAGGATTTCATTTTTCCAGATAAATTAAGTGCCACAAAAGCTGTGTACTGCAGCCAGGGAGTCAGCTTTGGCTTTTTTGTAATCGCACCACCACATGGAGGGTAGGAATGAGCCCATAAAGGTGCACAGAGAAAGAAATCTCTCAGAATTCAACACATTTCATTACAAGTCCAAGTGTCAACCTCAGAAATTTGCAAATGCATTCTTCTGCCACTTAAAGTCTTTTATTTTTAATGTAAAATCCTGCAGCAATACTGTAAAGGAGATAAAGCAACTTCTTAACCCATCCTACTACAAGAGGACGAAAGCTCCAGTGGGCAATGCTTTAAGCAGTTACACACTGGTTTCCTCTACTCCCCATCCATAGCTAATTGGATCTGATGCAGCTTGGTTCACAACACACTGCAACTCCCACCACCAAGCTCCTTGCAGCAACACCCTCACATATTGCACCACACTACAGTAAATCACATTAAGGGGTATTCATTGCCCAAGCAGCATTTCTTACTCGTAAGCAGCCACACTGGCCTTCAGAAGGAATTTCTGCTGCAGAAATCCCCAGCTGAGCCAAGTGAGAGCTTTAGCTCTGTGCTCAGTAAGAACCAGCAGGTGAACCAGAGCCAAATGCTATTATTTGCTTCCTGATCTTAGGCTTACAAGAACCTTTTGCTCATTTTACAAAATAGAATTTAGTGGCCTTCCCCTCACTATTATATCCTTGTGGTTTTTCCATATGTTGCTTCCTTGACAACACTCAGAAACAATTCATTTCAATAAGACATGCTCCCAAGACGGTGTTCTGGCTGGAAATGCAGTAGTTTGCCAGATTATTCTCCTGCCCAGGAGTTACAGTGCAATAAATCCAGAAGCACTGAAGCTCACAGGTCCCCCAAATCCTATCGCAAGGTCCCTCCAAAAAGGTATCAGATGACTTGGTTGCACATGGTTCAGCTGTGCTGGGAGGTGGGCACACAAGATGTTCTGGACTGTTACCATGTTTCTGTAGCCAGTGTTTAAACTGAGACAAAGGCAGTCTCCTAACAGTCACTTGGCTGTGCCCGAGTACCATCTTCATCATGCTTGAAAAGAAAACCAGGAATAGCAAACCTGTTTAATCCTGTGCATCTGTTTCAAAGGTCTATGATTTCTTTTTACATGTGCAAAGAAAACTATGTGGCATTTAGTGCCTGCTGAAGAACTAGACCCAAGCCATGATCTAAAATCTGCATTTCAGAGATCCGACATAGGATCCAGAAGAGGGTGTTGATCCCACTCCACAGAGGAAAGAAACAGATCTCTGTAAGTCTCTGCTCAGACAAGACCTTTCTTTCAAGAGGAATTAATGAAGACAAAAGCCTGCCTAAAATCCTCTGACTGCTGGGTGCCAGAAGCAGGGCTGTACACACATCTCCATAAACTTGGGATCCACTGCTGGGAATCATCTCCTGGGAGGAGATGCTCCCATATGTTCTGGAAGACCTGAGGAGGGTTTCCTCTTTTACTGTGAAAAAAAGGTGTCCAGAGATGTCACCGTTACTGCACTACTGAACCGGTAGTGCTGATTCAAGCACTCTCACAGGAACGGGAAATGAAGGTCAGAAACGAACGTCCCTGTTAAAAGACTTCACCACTGAGTTGTACCCTAGGTGGGACTGGGGCTCATTCCCACTGGGCATGGCCACGGTACAGAAGAGACTTCAAGTCAGATACGGCCAGGATGAAAGTCAAGGGCAGTGAGGACAGTCATGGAGAATTTTACTCTTGCTTCACATTAAGTGGTGAAGTCGGAAGAAAATAACAAGATCCTCGTTCTAAAGAATAAAACCCTTGCTACTTCTGCCTCAAAATACTGGGATTCGCACCATTCGCCACCTGTGGATCATCTTAAGCCACCACGGGAAGCCGAAGCCGGCACAGCCGAACCTGGGGCATTTCTGCCGGCACGGCAACAGGGGTGCGGCCGGACCTCCGCCGACCGGAGGGCAAGAGGCTTAACCGGGTTTAATCCCGGCTTCGGATTTTCTCCCCGCTTCCAGCATTTCGCAACTCCCTGCTGGTTTCTTCCCAGCGCTGCCCAACCGAACTCCTCGTCTTCCCCCCCAGAAGAGGGGCGCTGGCGAACCCCGGCCCTTGGGACGGCTCCCGGGCAGCCCGACGGCGGCAGCGGGCGGTGCCGCGGGGCGGACGCCTTACCCGAGACGTTGAGGCGGCCCCCGAGGAACCAGCGGGCTGTGCCGGCGGGCCGGCCGGGCTGGCAGGCCGTGTGGAAAGGGCTGTCCCAGCGCAGCCACCCCTGCGCCAAGTCCGCCCAGAACCCGGCGGGGTCGCGGGCCGCCTGCTCCTGCCAGGCCCTGTACCCTCCGGGTGGCAGCGCACCGGGAGCTCCCGCCTCGCTGCAGCGGCGCCGGGCCGCGACCAGGACCCGTCCCAGAGGGTGCGGGGGGCTGAGGGTGCGCAGCGCCCGCGCTCGGGCGGCCGCCAGCGCCATGGGCTCAGCCCTGCGCCGCCGTCGGGGCCGCGCCGCGCCCGGCACCGGAACAGCCCCGGCCCGCCGGGAGGGGCGCGAGACCGCCTGAGGGGAGGGGCTGCCCCGGCCGGGCGGCCCTCGGAGCGCCTCACCCGGGAACACCCGCACCGCCGGACACCCCGCACTCTGGGACACCCGCACCGCCAGAGACCCCGCACTGCCGGGAGTGCCCTGCACCCGGGGACACCCCGCACCGCCGGACACCCCGCACCGCCGGACACCCCGCACTGCCGGACACCCCGCACCTGGGGACACCCCGCACCCGGGGACACCTTGTAGGCACATGGGCCCTCATACACCACCAAACACACGGCTGTCACACTCCTGCCCCCTCTTTGCTCAAAATGAGGTGACTCTTAAGTGGGTTCACTTTTTGCTTGGCAGCCCTGCGAGCACCGTCGTTACCACAACGTGGAACTCCTAGTTTTGGTTATCATTCCTTCCTCCATATTAGCGTAAGGACCAGGTTTAACCCGTATTTTGTGATGGAAACCCTCAACAATGAGTAGCGAGGTTTTAGAGCAGGTAACACAGAGCTTATTCTCTCTGCATAGCAGGGACATGCCCTTTGCTGGCTTGAAGAAGCTAATTCTTTTAGGCAGTTTGGTCCAGTCTCCCAGTATGGAGTTTGAAAACTCCTATTAGAGGGGCAAGGTCTGGGCATCCTTTAGAAGTGCCAAACCTCCTGAGCACCAACTCTGCTCACTCCCAGAGTTTGGGTAGACAAAACATGTCATCTTCAAGATTAAAAACTTGAAATTACTCTATATGCCACAAAGCTTTTTCTGGCAGTGGTAGAGACAAATAGTGTTTTCTATGACTGTTTCCCCCCCCGTTCTAGAAATATCTAGATACTTTACCAGGTATAATACAGATTTTATCAGGATTTGTATTTCTGGCACTTCTACACTTTTCATCTGTGTTTTATACGTAACAAACAAGAATAAATGCACTCTTCCTCGTAAAGCTGGCATTAGCGCATTGCTTCTGAAGTTCGATATTCCTTCCTTGTGTTTTGAACACCAGTTTGGCTTTCCGCAAGCCTTAAGTTCCAAGCAGCAGCACGTGTGCCACCTGGTGCCAGACAGGAGCATGGAGAGCACTTCAGCTCTCACTTCGTTTGCCTAAGGATTACTCAAAAGTTTTCTGTCAAAAACGACTTACAGGCAAATCCCACTCCTTTCAGGATTTCAGAGGAAAGCTTTTCACAAAACAAGCGAGTTGTCGAAAAAATAAAGCATGAATTTAAATTCTTTGGCCTTAAACCCTAGCTGCTTCATTTGCAGACCTTGAAATCCTCTGGGAATGGTGCCCTTCTCTGGTTTTCTTCCACATAAGGCTGATTTTCCTTTTCCACTACCAAGTTTTATTTTGCTGATGATTCACCATAACATCCCCGACCCTCAAATTTTGACTTTTTCCTCAAAGCAAGCCATGGCCAGCAGCAACACAAATCCAGCCTGGAGGCCACCTGATCACCCCTTTCAGCTGGGATGCTGAGCAGAACAAGCACAACCCCAAATCTCCTTTCTTGTCTCCAAAAGAGCTGAGGAGAGGGGAAAAGCATCCTTGAGATTTTGCAATGCCTACTTATCCTAGCTATGGCTTTCTGGCAGTGAAAGCTGGCATCAGGCTGTTGACTTTTTTTGAGAACCAAAGAGTGCTACAGCAGTTCTCATTCTTAAGTTTGTAGCTTGAGCATGCCAGGAAAGGCTGGTGCTGGATAAAACACAGGTTATAGAATTGCTTCCTGTGCTCATTGTGTCTACATTCTTAGGGCCCTCCTGGCATTATGGAGTCCGAACATCAATGGTGGTGGTACCAGCTCTGGAGAAGTCCAGTTACTGTTATCTGAAAATGCCACCTGCTACAGCAGCTCCCAAAGGCTTGTGGCTGCCAGGGCAGAAGTCATTCCCTGCTGCAGCCAGGTCCCCTGGCACAATCTCCCAGACCAGCCAGGCAACCCCACTGCCCTGTAAAACATTTTTAGCAGATAACAGGGTCACCTGCTGAATAGCTGCAGCTATTGTATTAAGGGTTTTCTGTGCTGGTATCATGGCAGGCACTGATGAACAAAGTTAGTAGTGTTTTGAGTAGGGGGTGAGTTTGGCTACCAACTATCTGTGGGCTCATGTTGCATTTATCCCACACAACACCTCTTGCACTCTCTGGTATGACAGTCTGGAGAGCACCAGCCCTGTGCCACTGGGCAGAGAGAGAATTTCAGGGATTTCTGCTTGTGCCCCTCTGCCAGGCACAGCTATGGGCATGCACACTGATGCTCTCTGACCATTTTGCTTTGCCTTTCTATATTTTTAATCAATTTCTCTCTATTTGACAAGAGTTATGTTTCTCAATTGCTCATCCCCCTATTTTTCCCTTAATGACTTAAAAAGAATAAAAAGGTAATGAAATCCATGACTGCCACTTGGTAATCACTGTTGTGGTCCTAATTGTTCTTTCCAGTAGTCTTCCCACATGGTATGCACACAGTTGATATCTGACTCCACAAAGAAAGTCAGGGTCAGGCAAAAACACCACTATAGAGCTATGTACACAGAGGTCTGTGTTAGAAATCCTCCCAAGTCACAATTAACCAAGATTTTAATAAAATCTTTTGATCATTTTTAGCTACATTTGTGCCTGAAGATGAAATTGGACGTGTTCCCATGTTCCAGCAGGTTTCTGAACCCATTAAGCTCCATCTGCATAAGAGAAGATTCAGAGGGAGGAAAACCAGGGATGAAATAAAGCTAAAATGCAGTTGTTCGGGTATGACTTTAACTCAGTGGCACAGATCAGCATGGAGCTTGGGTCCAAAGCAGCAGGAACCAGAGCAGGTTTGAAGGAGGAGAGTACTTGAACTAGTCTGGTATGTGAATGTTTGCCAGATCTGCTCACGTCTGGCCAACTCTAACATTATTGCACCATCTAGAAAACATCTAACTCACAAGATTGAGCATTGTTTCCCTTAAACTGTCTTCAAGGTTTGCATTTGCTGTACACAGTATAAACAACACTTAAAAGTGTTAAAAAATAATGAACAAAAATGCCTTTCTTCCCCAAGAATGTTTCAAGATGCACGCTATAAATTCATGATAGAGTTGGTGGAGACCCAGTGCTCAGCTGAGCACAGAGGCAGATGCAGCACGTGGTGCCTCTCAGGACCAAGGTGCAGAACCAGCCCTGTGCCAAGAAGCAGGAGAGTGCAAGTACCTGCAGCAAGTACCAGCAAGGTCTGGCTGCAGTGCATGGCACAGGGCATGGCTGCCACACACACAGTGGTGCTGCATGGTGCAGGAGCACCCCGCAGTGTTGGTCACAGAGGTGTCTGATGCTACTCCAGCCTGTCTGCCCAGAATCCACAGACATCATTTCATGTTTAACAACAGAGAACTGATGCCTGAGTGGCACTGCTTAGAGCCCAATACCTAGAGCAGTGTTGGCCTCCTTCTCCTCAGGAGACTCCTTGCCACCAATGGGATGATATGGTGGTCAGTAGCAAGAGATCATTGCTTTTGCTGAATATGCTTCCCTGCTAATGTTTATAGTCTCCATTGTACCTTTCATTTGTCTGGTCAGGCCATCAGCTGTCCCATTTGCAACAGTCTTCTGCTCAAGTTTGGATTTCAAACCAAGGGGATTCAGTGCTGTTGCTGATACTGATCAACCCTGAACTTCCCTCCCCATTGGCTCCTGCACCAGAAGTCTGCACTGGTTTTGCTATGTGCTTTGTTCCAAAAAGTCCTTGTTGATGAATCATCACATTACACTGGCTTCCTCTTGGGCAATACTTGGGCTGCCCAACCTGAGGGTGGACTGAAGGCTCCAGCATCAAACCTTTCCATCCCCTCCAGCTTGGTACTGACGTTCTGGGCTCAGTGTTCACATATGTCAGAGACCCTCTCATGGAGGGCTGGTGGAAACGATTGAAGAGGTTAGGAAACCTCCAGTTATCACTTGACCTTCACTTCAGCTCATAAACTGGCATTGCCTTCTCATTTCAATTAAGATCAGAGACACAGGTTGCAACATAAATGTGATTGAAAGAAAAAACACTTTCCAAGGAGAGGGGTGGAGGGACACAGGTAGCGTAGAGTGAAGTCTCTTCACCCCTGGAGGTCTTCCAAACAGGCCTGGACAAGTCCCTGTCCTAATTCTGAAGTTAGCTCTGCCACCAAGGCAAGGCTTTCTCCAGCCAGGGCCTAGGTAGATGCAGTGGTGGCAGAAAGGTTCAACCAAAAGCTCAAGTCACAGGCAAGTTTGTGGTGATGAGAGAGGTGTGAGATCAAGCCAAGCAGTCAATTAGTGGATCAGGTCCAGTGATGGTAGCCTGGCTCAGACACTTAGTGATTCCTAGACAGAGCTATAATGACAAGACAGTTTCAAGATCAATCCAGGATGTCTATCCACAGGTCCAGATCCATGGACAGGTACAGATATGGCTGAGCTGGAGATCAGTACAGCATTTCTCAGGCAGGGACTGAAGACTAAAGTGAAATGGAGCTCATGAGCCCACTGGGTAGGGTGTGGGCAGAGCTCTTGGTGAGGCTGGTAGGGGCCATTAAGGCTTATTAGTGCCCTCAGGACCATGATAATCTCTTTCAATCCAACTCTGCTACTGGGTGTGTTCTTGGTGCTCCATCAGCATAGAGGTCTGAAGGGCACCAAGAAGCATGTAAGATGGCCTTTTGGGGAAGACAGCTCCTGTAACTCCTTTTGTTTTGCCTGCTTCCCTTGCTTCTCAAACCCAGGAGCATGAGCCAGTGCTTGGGAATACAAGTGATGGGGTCTTGACTTGCAGCACAAGGAGCTCACATGGCAACTGCCAATTATCTCTCAATCATACACCTGGAGTGACAGGCACCTGGGCATGAGGGTGCAGCTGCCAGTGAAGGGTTGTGTTACACCCTGGGACCTGGAGGATGAGCTGCTACGGGGTGGAGACCATGGAGAACATCATGGGGCCCTGGTAGCCCTGTTCTCCCAGGTCTGAGTGGCTGGGGTTGGCCATAGTTGTGGTGGATCTGCCTTTGCTCAAGCACGCCCACAGATATGTCAATCTTAACCACATATCCCCTCGGTTACCACCCTGGCCACAAGGGACTGCTTTGGTGGGGGGAAGAGTCCTGGCTAGAAGATATGTCCTACAAGGTACTGGGGAGCACTGCAGCCCTGTGGAAGCTGGTGTGACATCTCATGCATGAGATCAGATGGGAACTTTCATCTGCGGATCACCATCGGGTTGGATCACTCTGGTGGGGGCAGGGAAAAAACACTGCTATGTTGCAAGTCTTCAGAGAGGGGCTAGGAGCAGTGTCCCTTGCAGTGTGTTTTGTGCATGGGCAGTGCACATCCACAATTTGGGGCATAGGTATGAGGTCCAGTTGGGCATATAGATGATTTGCCATGCACATATGGCTTGAAAGGGAATAAGAAAGCACAGCCATGCACAGGGCACAGCATATGCTTCAAGTACACCATGAGTGGCAGTGAGCTGGAGCATGGAGAATGGCACATCTCTGGAGCAGGGTGCACCTCTGGAGCTGTGCATCTCAAGGTGGGGGAACAGGGATAGGAATACTGCTCGGCTGCATGCAGGGAGAGGCTCACTTGTGGGAGCCATTTCTCTGTGTGGTGCAGTTTTGGTAGCAGTACTGCTGGACCCAGCTGTGAGCTGCTGGGCCTGTTCCCAGCCCTGGTAGGGCAAGGTCTGGCCCAGTGCAGATGGGGAACACTGCTGATCCTGATGGTGCAGTGTCCGGGCCAATGCTGGTAGTGCTGGTCCTGGTCCCAGTACTGTGTCCAGCCCAGACCATGGTGGTCCTGCTATTTGTGATGCACTGTAGTGCACCAGTCCCTTGCTGGCCCTGGCCTCAGAGCACTGGGGTAAAAAACTGCAGACCAGCGCTGCTAGGGCTGACTCCACGAGTCTCAGTGCAATGCAGTCCAGCCCCAGGGAGATATGCTGACTCTGGTCTTGGTCCCAAAAGTGCAGTCACCCGGCCCTGTGCAGACAGTGCCAGTGCTGGTCCCAGTCCCCAGGCAGTGCAGTGTCCAGGGGCACGCTGGTGATGCCAGTGCTGATCCCAGCAGTGCAGAGATGAGCACTAGTCTTCGTCCCGGCAGGGCCCGTTATCTCGCCGGCGGTGCCGGTGCCGTTCCTGATTCTAGGGCGGGGCAGCGCCGTGCCGGTCCCGTTCCCGGTCCCAGGGCTGGGCACAGCCCCGTACCACAGCGGTGCGCTGCCCAGCACCCGGCGTCCAGGCGCGCTGCAGTGCCCAGCCCCTTGTGCCGCCAGCGCCGTGCCCGGTGCCGGCTGCCGGAGGCGGCGGGGCGGGCCCGGGGCGGGCCCGGCCGGGCGGGGGCGGCCCGCGGGTGATGTCAGGCTGATGCTGTCGGTGCGGCGCGCGGTGCATTGTGGGCGAATCCCGCCGCCCGCCGCGGCTCCGAGGGGGAGGATGCGCCCGGGGCCGGCCCGTCCCACAGCCGCAGCCGCAGCGCACCGGGCCGGCGGCACCGCGCCCGACGAGCCGCACTGAGGGGCGCGGGGCATGGGCTGCCTGCGCCGGCCGCAGCGGAAGGCGCCGGCGGCGGCGGGGCCAGGTGAGCCGGGCCGAGCCGGGCCGCAGCAGGCACGGGCGTGGGGAAGAGGGAGGGAGGGCCCGTCCCGCCGGCGGCCGGGGAGCTGCGGGGCCGAGACCGCACCGGGCCGGGCCGCGCCGCGGCTGCGCGCGGGGCACTGTGGGAGATGTAGTTCATCGCCCCACCCGGCGTCTCCTGGCAAACAGAGAGGGTCCCGCATGCGGGACTCGCGTTCCCAGCGTGCCCGCGGAGCGGGCCAGAAGCGGAGTGACGGGCCGGTGCCGCCAATGAGAAGGCGGGCAGGGCGGGGCGAACCATCTGTCGAGAGGGGCAGTGTGCCGGCAGCTGCAGTGCAGGGGCGGACGTGGCCACCTCCTCGGCGGGGGGAGGCGGGATGGCCCGAGGTGAGGGCAGGGCGGGGTCCGGGGCGGTGGCCGCCCCTCACCGCTGTCCCTCACTGCCGTCCCTCACCGCTGTCCCTCACCGCCGCCCCCTGCCCGGGTCAGAGGTCCCGCGGTGCCCGTGGGTCCCACGGTGGGGGCGGGCCGTGGCCTCGCTGTGCCGTGCGGGGCCGGAGCGGGGGCGCCCCGCGCACTGAGAGGCTCTGCCGGGGGGAGCGGCCCCGCCGGATGGTGCCGGGCGGGGGTCGACTTCGAGGGCACCCGCGGCCTTCTGCCGGGCCGGGCTCCAGGGAAACCCACGGAGGATGTCAGCGACCTCGGGAGGGGGGGGGGCCACGTGCCGCCCGAGGCTTGGCACAGCATCCTTCCCGGGGCCACCGGGTGCCTGTTCAGCTGCGTGTGGAAAGCCAGACCGTTCCGTAGAGGTCTCTGGGGACGGAGCGTTTCCATCGCGTTACGCTGGGATAACTCCCTGGTGCTCAGGGTTGAGGCAGGAGGATGAGTTTCTTCTCTCTCGCGGTGCTCTTGTGTGTAATCTCCGTGTCTCCTGCAGCTTTGGGGCTCGAAGGCTCCTGCCATTGTGTCCTTACTGCTCGTGGTGCCCAAGTTGGCATTGCTGAATGTGTCCCTAGTCATTCTGCTTTCCCTGCATTCTGGGAGAGGAGGTATCCGGTAGCCTGCGTCGGACCCACTGAGAACTCTCAAGATGAACACCATGACCTTGAAGCGCATCTTGTATTTAACCGGGAACCAGAATGCTGTGTGAAGCGATGGAGTGACATTGCCGCTCCGACAGTGTTGCTGAGCTATTTGCATGCCAAATTCAAGGCCCACTGTGGTTTCTGGGGGGGGGTAGGGACTTCCAAACCTGTTGGTATCATGTTTCTGAACAGTCCAAACCAGCTCTGTATTAATATGCTTTTCCTATTTTTTTGAATTTCCTTAGGCTTGCAAGGAGGGAGTACAGACAATTTGATTGATAGAAGGAAAAGCTTTCTAATTTTACCATTTCATGTGGATTTCTTTACATTCCTTTTACTGTCTCTGAAAATGCTGCCTTTTAGCAACAAACTTCTCTGAGTCACAACAGAGATTTTGAGCCCAAGGACCTCATGTTGTGTGTGCAACAGGATGTGCTAGAGCTCCCACAGCATTAATGCTTGTAAGTGCTGTGCCTGTAGAGGTGCTCTGACTAAAGAGCATCAGGACTGTCTCACTAGTAGTTACTCACCACATTTCAGTGTGTCACCTTCTTTTGAGACCCGCTCTCAGTATACGAGAGGTAGAATAGGAACAACGTGTTAATGTTTTGGCTTTTTTTCCTTTGTGTGCCAGTGATCATCCAGCTCATAAGGAGCATCCTCATGCTGATGTATGTGGGATTAGAAATTTTGGAGATGCAATGCTCATGGATGGTGTATGTGGTGTCCACTGCTGGTACTTTTCTATTCTGTGTGCTTTTATGTGCTTTATGATAATCTCATTCCTTAAAGAATAGGCAAAATTCCTCTTCTCTGACTGGCAAAGAAAAACACTGGAATTCCCTTGTAGGACACTTTTATCAGGGATCAGTCTTGGGGACACCTGCCTAGCCTTTTTTTCTTGGAATAGTCATCAAGAGGAAAGTCAGATCCCCATCAATGCTCTTGGTCCTCCAGAAAGGAGTGTCTGTGGTGTTAAGAAATCTATTTCATCAGCCTGCAGGGTTGATGCTAATGAAGTGGTGCTGGTGGCCGATGTGTGAATTTCCTTCCTCTTTCCTCTCAACTCCAACCCCGATGTTTATTAGTGAAGGCAAGTGTATCTCTACACTGTAAAAGGCAGCGCAGAGCTCTTCTCCAGTGGAAGCAATTGTTACATGTGCAGGGCCCAGAAAAACACTTTGGGAATGGCTCTTTGTCCCGGGGAGCTCCCAGATGAGATTTGTTTGCCGGAGCTCCACAGTGACCTTTCAGTAACATCGATTCACTCTGGAAACAGAGCAGGGGACAGAAAATAGGGCCATATAGGGCAATAAGGGCTTTTAAAGTCCTCAAGGGCTTTGTAAACTGTTCCCTCGTTTTTAAGGGTGTGTTGGCTTTCTTGGTATCTTCCACTTTGAACACTGGAAGGCACAGCCCAATATTTGCTGGAGGGATTGTAGAAGCACTTGCTAAAAGGCTGTTTTAGCTCTGCTAGTTTACTGAACAAGATACAGAATGGACATGACTAGTGCTTCCCTCCTTCTGTCAAAAATAACCAAAAAGTGGGTATTCCTCTGAAACTTTATGAAATCCCCTTACATGACATCGTGGGACACTGTCCAATTGGAATACATGTTATGATTGCTTTGGGAGGGAGGAATAAGGAAGACCAGATATGAGGCCTCCCTCCCTAGGGCAGAAAAAGAATGGGAGAATCTGTTGAATATTTATTGAAGCACTAAGGAGGAGAGGTGGGAGGTGAGGGAAATGGGATTTTTACACATGTGTCTGAACCCCAGTTGAGATTCCCTTGCCTGTAGGAGTCTCCCCAGCCACAAACTGGACAGTGGCAGACCTTCTTGTTCTTCAGGCCAGCTCTTGGTCTTCTCCCCAACAGTGCCCACATACAGCCTGTGTATCACACGGTTGAGACCCATGACACATATCCCAGAAAATATGGAAAATAATAAAGCAATAACAATGTGACTTGGAACTCAATGTGTCAATAGTTTTTTTCACATAACCTCTTCTGGTTTTTTGGAGACCGGCAAATACAGCAATAGACTTGATGGGGAAAAATAAAACTGCTACAGTAGCTTTTTTCATCTGTTTCACAATCTCTTAATCCCTTTTTGGTCTTACCCAGTTCTGCACTGTTTTCCATTAGGCCTTCTCCACTACTCCAGAGCTGCATACATGGGAAAGGATCTTTTCTGTAGCTGAGAAGGAAAATGTTGACAGCGTGATGGACTGCAGATCTAATCAAATAAGCTGTGTTTGGAAACGCTTTCCTTTTGGTGTCAGGCTGCGTCATCTTTAATTTGGTGAACAATATGAAAGGAACAAACTGCGGATCATGGGCTGACACGAGCCGGATAGGTACAATGGGGAGCAGAGAGAATGCCTGTGGGTGCAGCTTTCCTCTTTGAAGAAATGGGGCATCCTAGCCTTATGAAAGAGATCTAGTGTCAGCCACAACAGATGGAAGTGGACTCCTCACTGTCTGTGCAACAGTGGATGTTCTGAGGCTCGAGGTCAGCCCGGAGGGAGGCTGTGTTGAAAGTTTCAGTGGCCTACTGGCTGGGTCTGAAAACACTGCAGAAGGATAAGGAGACATTGATGTCTAGTGAAAAGGTTTTGATTATAGGATCATAGATTCAACTGCTCAGGCCAAAACTCTGGATTGCTCCAGTCCTTTCCCTACCAGTGGCCAAGAGATGATGCTTAAGGAAAGGCTAAGAAGACACGTACAGCATGTTTGCCCTAGTTACACCCTTCTTGGTGTTGCAGTCTGCAGTTTTTCAGCCTTTTTATTTGTTGGCCTGAATAATTTTCTATGTACACAAGCTGTGTCATTCCACTGGTAACAGCACTGTTGAGAAGCCTAGCTCTGCACTCCTGTGTGTTTTCCTCTCTTTTAGCTACTTATTAGTTCTAGAGAAACTTTATATTAATCATGGGACATCTTAATTTTCAAGCCCTTTGTTTTCATACCACACACCTGTCCAAAAACATTGTTATTAGTGAGATGGACATATCTATGTGCTTGTTGAGTCTTCCTAGAAGCACTTAGCCTTTTCTTATAGGTCTGTAAATCAGGACTTCTCCCCTCTGCCAGCCACTCAGTTTACTTTTTAATTTTCAGTTTTCTGTTGTGGAAGACTCTGATTTTCCAGATCCTCTGCAGAGGTCTTTAAAATAAACAGCAAGCAAAAATCCTTGGCATCTTCTTTCTTATCTTTTATCTAATCAATCTTTCTTGTCTGTCCATTATGGGCAGGTTTTTAGATTGACTAACCAGGAACCTGAAGTTGTGGTTTGTAAGATTTGTCAGGGAAGGAATGTAGGTGATGTGGTGTAACAGTGCTATCATTGATTCTCAGTTTTTATTCATTAGTGTCTAAAATGTGACTTTTGGTTTTGTTGTTGTTTTTTGCTTTTAGTAAAGTTTGAAGTACCTAAAGCATGCCTTCTTAAAGGTACCCTACCTTGGTCTGAAAAGAGCAAGAGATCTAGAATTCACCATCTCCCTTGTTCTAGGTCCTGTCCTTAAAGAAAACACTCATGAATAACTAATTTGCAGTTGTCAGGCTGCAGCTTCTGGCAGAAGATGAGCTAGAATGGCAGAGCCCTTCAGTTTCTTAAATTTTCATCATAGGGAAATACTTCTACACTGCATTCCCTGCCTTTTCAGTGTTTCTTTTGGCTAAGATACATTCATTTTAAAGAGTTTAGTTTTCAGGTGGCTGGAAGACACCTTTCAGCCTTTTTCTGAGCTCCATGATTTTTAGTGACCATGAGGCATGGATGCTGGCCCCTTATTGGGCTTTACTGTCTCTCACCAGTAGACAAGGACAAAATTGCCTTGCTTTTTTTTCTGCTTCTCTCTGCAGCAATGCTCTGCTCTGTATGCATGACCTGTATGACTTATTCATAGATGTCTGAACATGAGTTTGGTTGTATTAAGAAGCTTTTTGTTGAAGATGCACTTTTTCCTTCTGTTGTTCTTCATGCCCATAAAGAATCAGGAGTGGTTGCTTCTCAAGCAGAGATGAGGTTTATGGGGCTTTGTCTATTAAGCTAACAGGACAAAAAAGAAAATGTAAAAGGTGGAAATGCAAAGGGCAGGTAGTCAAGTAGTTTCTCACTCTTGTGACAGTTGATCTGAGGGAAATGACAGGAGGCATTTGGTTTCTAGGGCTCAGGGCTATCTGGCATGTGTAGGTCCTGAAGCATATTTTCAAATCTGGTGGCAACTCAGAAGCTGGTATTTCTAGTGTGCTTGTTGCTTCTTTTGCAAAACAGATTTTCTTTAACCTTGCTACCTGTGTTTCTGATTGGGATGAAATTATATATGTTTTTCCCCCCTCCAAACATCCCAGGCTGGACTTGAACCAGTAATTGTTCTATCTGTGGAGTATTTATTATTAGAAGCATCCAGCAGTAGCCAACTTACTCTGGCAAGCTGAGGACAGAATGCACAATTACTCACTGCAGGTTGAGATAGGTTTGAAAAATTGCTATGACCATTGGCCAACAAAATTTAGTTTTCCACTACTTTATTACAGTTATGAGTTGAAAATTATTTTCACATTGAAATACGGCATAAGATTTATTATGTTTTTTCAAAGAAACAAATTCTGAGCATATGTGTTCCGTAATATGTAAAAACCTGGCATAACACTGTCAAATTAAGTATCAAAGCACAAATATGGTTTATTACAATGGATCTATCCTGAAGAGCACATTTTAAAGTTTTGTTGGGAGTTTTTTTGGGATGTTTTTTGTTTGCTTATTTACTCTGGGGGATTTTGTTGCTTGATAGATTTTTTTTTTCCATGACACAACAAACTGGTGTAAAATCTAATTGCGGAATGAGAGGACACATACCGAGGTCATAGAACTGCTTAACTCAACAGATAAAAAAACTTATGGAGGGGAAGTGATTATTTGCATGTTCTGGGAGTGTGTAAGCGGATACTGACTGTTGTGAACATCATTGACACATGTGGAAATGGCTTATATAGAGGCAGTCCAGACTAGCTTGTAGAACTCTCCCATAATCTTAGTAACACCCCTTCTCCTTGAAAACTGAATCACACAATGGTACAGAAAGAAATTAAACAGACCATGCTTGCATTTACAAGAGTTTTTCTAGGATGTTCTGGCATAGAGAGAAGCAGGTGAAGGCCATTATCTGTCTTGATATTATTGTTCTTTTTCTTAATATTGTCTTTAAATATTAACTACAAAGGGAACAAATTCCTCTAGAAAGTAGATTGTCAAATAACAATGAAATTTGAACTTCCTATCTAAAACCAAGTTTTATGCCTCTGGGAACTTTTGTCTTTGAGAAAAAAAGCTCAGGGAACCATTGAGTATGGTTGAGAATGCACTGGGATTTCCCAAGGGTAGAAGAAAAAGCAAACCAGATGTGGTGGTATCACCTTTTGGCAAGTCATCAGTGTTGAGGAACACACCTAGTGCAGGCATTTTGTTCTGTAGCTGCAGTGCGAGCTGCAGGCTGTACCTGGCGTGAGGGGAAATGACAGGAGCCCCCGGCAAGGGGCCGTGGATTGGCATCAACCCTTTGCCTGACAAAGGGCACGGGGACTGGCTGTGCCAGCCAGGGGGTGGCTGGTCACCCAGAGACTGACTCTGCAGGAGCCAGTGAACAGCAAGAGACTAAATATCACCATTGAAACAGGTGCACAGACTATGATGGTACAGTATCCCAGGGATTCCTTTGTTGGAGGTCCTTCCTCAGAGGCCCCAGCTTGAGCTGTTGTGGCATCGCTGCACCAAGAGTTTTCAAAGGAAAATAAGTTAACATCTATATGGACTCTTGGTATGCCTTCGGACTACCAAAAGCAAGAGTCTTATGGAAAGAATGGGGATTTTTAACGTTAGCAAGGGAAGAGAGTATGTAATGGAGAGGAAATATGCAATTTGCTAGAATTGCAGTTACCTGCAGAAATTGCTGTAATGCATTGTCCAGCCCACACCAGAGGCACTACAGGAGTCAGTAGAAATTGCCCTTGGTGGTGCAGCTGCAAATGCTGCAGCCAGGCAGCCTCTGGGACAATGTGCTGTTGTGGCTCTGGCAGTGACCAGAGGGAATGGACAAATTTGACAGACTGCAGGACTGTGTATGAGAAGGACTGCTCAACTGAAGAAACAAGACAGTGGGAAAAGTTGGAAGCAGCCCAAAATGATGATGGAATAGGGACAATTGGGTGAAAACTGATTCTGCCCAAGAAATATTTAATAACTGTAGCTTGGTGGTTTCATGATAAAGCCAACGGGAGGGACAGAGGCAATAGCTAACCAAATACAAAAGGTATGGGTGGCTTCAGGAATTTATGCAGCACCATAAAAAGAATCACAAACTCTCTTTGGAAGGCGTTTAGCTGTGCCAGGGACATACAACCCAGTGAAGTCCAGCTTATTGGATAGATGTGAATGCTTGACACAGTATGTTTTATATATGCAGAAAGGGTTCAAAAAGCAGGGTAAGTATGGTCAGTGGTATCAAACCACACCACCTGAAACACAGGTACATGGTATGCAGCCTGAAAGTGAAGTGTTAATTAAGGCATTCTCTTGAAAATCCAAATTAGAACCTAAATGGGAAGGGCCATGTACTCTTTTACTGTGCTCCTAGTTTGCTGTTAAAGATGTAGGTAAGGAAAATTGAATACACCATTCTCACATCAAACGAGTAGTGATGATCAACCAGTCGATAAATGACTGACGTCTGAGAATCCTTCATGATTTTCTGTTGGGACTAATTTAAGTATTTGTGCATGGGAATCTATAACCTTGTACTCTGCCCTTAGGCAATCTTGTTAGTTTTAATTCTGTTAAGTTTGTTACTTGTAATAATGTAGAAGGGCAGTGGTTAAATGCCTCAAAAGTTTTTCCTTTTTCCTCTCACTATATTGGTAGATATGCTTAATTAAAAGAAAGGGAGGACTGTTGAGGAACACAACAAAACAAGTAGCTGGTGTGCAGCTTCAGTGTGAGCTGCAGATTGTGCCCAGGGTGGAGGTAAATGTCTGGAGCCCCAAGCTCCAAATTGGTGCCGACCCTTTGCCAAACAAAGGGCAGCACTGGGTGGCTGGTTCATCTAGAAACTCTGTAGAATTCAGATAAGACATGACAAGACCTCAGACCAAATATCACCATTGACCAAAAGGGCATGAAGAACACAAGAGGAACACAGCCTGTAAGGGTACAAAAGCCCAGTGGTGTGAGTGGCCAGAGTGGCTCCTGAATGGTCAGACAGGAAAGTTTCCTTAGCCAGCTGTCTGCAAACTAAAAAAGGGTGAGACTGAAGATCAGAGAATGAAACTGTAGAAATGCAAGCGGCAGAGGAAGGTTGGACCTGGTCCCCTGACCATGCTCCAACTAGGGGGAAGAGTTCCTTACAAAAATGGGAAAATGGTTACAGAAGGGCTGTAGAGGGATGTTTTGAGTGACTAACAGTTGGCATGATTTGTCATGTTTTTGTCAGTCCCAGGAAATCTCTTCTGTGTAATAACAAACAGTCTCTGCTGTGATCAGCACTGGGCTTGAAAACTGAAAAAAAATTTGTCCCATTTAGTCTTATTTAGTCTGATACAACATATCAGTGCAGCAAGTGGCAGTTGCCCCACTTATGCTAGTTTTTGTTATGAAAGTGCTTGGTAATATGAAGTCTGTATGGCAAATCTGTGGCGTGAATTTTCCCAGCAAAGTCTTCCAGAATTTGAATCAAATTGCCAAATCTCTAATCAGGAACTTACTGTTATGTTTCTAAACTCTAAATAGCTTTTGGACAAGTTTATTTAATCCTTTTTAGTTATGGTGACTGCATGTATCATAAAATGTTTTGAATAGGTACGATGAGCACCGTTTTCTCTGGAATGGAGGTTTAAAATTATTGATTTCAGGCTGTGGGCTTTTTGATAACCTAATATAATAGGTTATAACAAGACCATTGAGCAACAGATGTTATCAGTTTGCTGTATGCCTGAGTTTTTTCAAGATAAAATACTGTTCTCCAAGGAAGGTTACTGTTGACCTTAGCTATGAAAAGTGACTTGAAATGACCATGTTTGATGAAAGATGAATAACAGGCTTCTCACAAAAGCACCCTTTGGAGAGAAGGGAGAGGACTTGCTTGAGAGGGACATTTTGCATTACCTAAGGATCAATTGGTCCAGGATTGGTACGCTTTGGTCCAGGATCAGGTAATGAAAACCTACCTCTGTGTGGTCTTTCTGGTGGTGTCAGGTGTAGATTGAGTCTGATATCATAAGTATAACCTCTGTTTAGTTTTAGCTGTTATTCAGATGCATTTGTTTTGGCTACCAGCAGACTAATCAAGCTTTGCAAGTAGTGATCTATATTGATTTTGCAGGTACATATACTTAAGCTGCAGTTAAATGTTTATTGTAAGCAAACCATAATATTTGCCTGTTAAATCAGTGGAGGTTAAGTTGGTTATGATATTAGAAGGATTTCCTTATGTTGCATTTCATGTTCTGCTTGTTTCAAAACTTGGAGCAACTCCGTGAAAGATATTGGTGGAAGGTAATAGTCTTTACTCTCAAATTTTCCTGCCTCCCTTTTTTTTACCTTTACTGCTGAGATGTATTTGGAGAGGATTAGGATCACGTGAACTGCTGGTAGTGTAGGTGTGCTTATCTGGTGTGCATTCCTAATGATTTGTTGTCACAATTAGCTGTGCTGTTTCTCCCTGTAGATAGGTGGGTTTGGCACAGAAATTACTGGTGTGTCTGACTGCTCTGTAATGTATGTGAATCTCTGGCAGTATGTTATTGTGTTTTTGGGGAATTTGTTTTCCTCAGGTCCTATGCTGTTACTTTCGCTGTGCAGGCAATAATACATTCAGCTGGCTGTGCAACTGGCTAGTCATAATAATGCTGTCAAGGTGCATCCGTTATCATATTTAATGTATTTTATATATGTTCTGTTCAGTGCAGCCTCGTGTTAGCACAGAATCTGGACCTGTCCTGATTGCAGCTTTTTTTTTGTTTTTGTTTTTCCTACATCACTCCTTAATGGTCATAAACCTTTCAAAGATGAAAAACAGTCCCAGCATCTTGCAAGAAAACACTTTCAGGTGTTTTGTTTTTTACAGAAATGAAATGCTGTTAATAGCAAGCCCAGAATTTCTAAGGCTGATTGCCTTTGCATAGCTATGAGAAGAATATGTCACAGAGGAGACTTCAAGGTGCAGCTGCTAGGAGTTGAGCCTGCTCTCTAAGCAGGGTCTGCTACAGCAGGGGCAGGCAATGAAGGAAGATATGTGTCTTCAAGCAACAATTCAGAATCTTACAAGTTCTTGTTGTCAGAGCTACCCTAACACTGTATGAGTTGTTTTTCATTGCTGTTTCAAGTTCAGCAGGAGATACGGTATATTCCAGGGCTGAGGGGCTGTTAGTCCAGTGCACATTATTTGTTTTAATCAACTTCTTTCCTGTACTGTCATATGCATTCCTACCCTAATGACAGAATGCTAGTGCATGGTACAACTTATTTATACAAAGATTTAAGGGTTTTTTTGCTTGCTTCAATGTGAGTGATTTCATATTTATAGTTGATATTGTGCGTTAGAGCAGATGACATTGGAAAAGCAGTGAGGGACCCTGGGTACATGCACTTATTGCTGCCATTAACTAAGCCCCAGTGCTGCTGAGTAGTGGCACTTGGAAACTCCAGTGTTTTTTTTTCCTTACTTCTAAGCACTCTCAATTCTACTTGTTATGTTCTCATCTTATTCATCACCCCATCTGTTTCGTTTTGGCTTAATGCCAGCAAAGTTCATGTTGGGAACACCTAAATTATGCTTAAATTCTATTTACAACTATTTTTTTGTGGTTTCTTCCACACAGGTATTGGACAGGGAGATTGATATGATTTCTAGACTGCAGTTTACTGGGGTTACTTCTTTTGGTTTTGCAGATGTCCAGTTTGTCTCACCCAAAAAAGCTGTAGTTTTCATCAACTTCCTATAGCACCATTGGGATCTGCTCTTAGGGTGGATCATGCTCCTAAGGTGGTTATGGTGGGTTATGGGTTACAGCTGTCTAAGTAAATTCCGCTTGTTCTGATGATTCTAATTTGTAGACTTTCAGAGGTAAGGATGTGTCCTGAAATAAAGTGAGATATTGTAACTCCTCCACAGTGAGATTAATTCATTAAGATTATCCAGGACCTTTAGTTAGGTGGTGAGAGACAGACTTCCATAGCTTTGTTCTGCTTTTAAATAACCACCTCACATCTGATGAGTTTTCAACTTGATGTTTGTGTGAGTTTGGCTGTATTTTGAGCACTCCTCAAGACTGAAGTAAGCTAACGTAGGAAAGATCTCATGTATTAATTAGGAATTTCCACAGGGCATGCTTGTTGTTTCTAATTTTAGTTTTAAAAGTGCTGTAATCCTGTAAAATTAGGAAATATTTTTTTCCAATAAAGCTGTTTAAAATTTTGCTTGCATGAAAGAAAACCTTGTGAGATAGGTAATTAGGTTATGTGTATTTACTTTTTGGTCTCTGACCTCCTTGAAGGGATAAAAAAGACATATGTATTGTATATACACTCCTTCTGCTGAAAGTACCTCGTCAAAACACAAGCCTGACCGTTCTGAGTCATACCACAGGTCCATCTAAGGCCGGTATCCTGACCTAAGTTGGCCAAGAATGGATATCTAAGACAGAGAATAAGAGCAGGGAAAGCATATAAAGTGACTCCTCAGAATGCTCTTACAACCTTCAGTGAATTGGTGAACATGGTTTTTTGGATTTTTTTATTGTATAGGCCAAGACTAAATTTATAAAACTGTAAAGATTCTCCCTAATTGGCTCAGAGAGAGAGCAGTATGCAAGAGCTGATTTCACACTTCTTCATGCTGAGGTTGGCCAGGAGAAAGGATTTGGTCCTGCTGTTGTCACGGTTTCTTTCTCACAACCGCTTTCATTTCTGCTTCACTTGCTATTTCTAGGAAGGCAGTTTTACAGTGTCTTAGAGTTGCTCAACTCTCTTGCATGTCTTCATGGGACAGGAATGCAAAAATTTCTTGACATCCTGTGCTTTTGCTACAGGAAAAGGCAATCTGAAAGTTCTTGTTTTCACAGTCGCTATATTTTAAATTATGTCTCTTTGCATTCAGTGGTTGACACATTTTAAAGGTAAGAAGAGTGGTGCAGATATGTAAAAGTTCATATGCTTTGGTCCAGCTTTGCTGAATTTGAAGAGAGATATAATCCTTCCATCTCTCCTCTAGTTCCCTGTAACACCACTTAACATTTAATATGTAGAAATGATGCTCTCTGCCATGTATTCTGGAAGAGAGGTAGTGCCTTATCATTCCCCCACTGACCATCCCTTGCCACTTCCCTTCTATTGGCAAATTCAACTCTAACACAGAGCTGGCTACAGGCTCTGATGCCGGTCAAACAATATTTACACTATATTTTATTGATTTGAAAGGCATTACAATAATGCATAAATTAAAAGCACAATTTAAATATACTGATGGTTTCCACACAAAGGTGACTTCATCCCTTCTTTTGCCCTTTCTTAGTGATGCTTCTGGAGTTTTAGGTTAATGTGTTACACCTTGCTATGGATGTAGGTAATGCTTCAGTGTTGCTCTGGTAAACCCTTTGCCTGTAGGTCTGGGCATGTTTCTGCAGTATTAGTACTGCCTCAGGAACAAGTTTTGATTCATGCTGCTTTGTGCTGCTACTGTGATGTAAAACAGCTTGAAATTCGTCTTGGGCTGTAATTAAATTGGCATTTTGTTTGGCTGCATCACTCTGGCTATACCAGAGCATATCTGCAAACTTAGTTCTGTAATTCCACATTGCCAAATGGCTGCTATTCATGGTACTGCCTGGGAAAATTCTGTTCTGTTTCAAAGCCAGTGAAGATACATGTTATCCTGTTAAATAACAATCATGTTATCTTTGTACACATATATTAAAACATTGGTAAAGGAAACTGGAATAGTGCACCAGGGAAAGCAGTTGAACCTTGCCTAGCTTTGAGTGCTCGTGGACTTTCATGCTCTGTCTCTTCTCTAAAATTATTCCTTGGGATTACTTTCCACCCCAAGTCGCTAGACTGGATTTCTTATTATGCACATGCATCCCTAAAGTGATGTGAAGAGACCTTCAAGGTTAGGGAGGGGATACTTGCCTCTGTGCCTTTGTGTTAATATTGGGAGTTTTTATGTTTTTATAATGTTGAAAGTTTGGGGCAGTCTATAATTAAATTACTTTTCTTTAAATACCAGATGAAAAGCCAGCCTTAGAGGAGATTTTTGCAGGGATTCTCTCTTCTGTGCATCCTGCAGTGATGTGCAGAAAGGTCGGGTGCACAGTGTATGCAGAGCACACTGCTAGCTTAGGGAAGATCATTTCAGATGTTCTGGTGAACATAAAAGAGCCTGGGAATGGTATTTGACTTGGTCATTAGGAAGAAGAAGCACAAATTTTGTGCTGCCAAACACAGCATGTATTTTCTCTTTCCAGTTTCTTATTTCAATACCTGGTGATTGAAAGGGCAGCTGCCCCACACAGATGCAGGACTCTTTCACTGAGAATTTGGAACATTTTGCACTACCTTTCTTCTGAATTTCTTTAATATTCAGATTTTTCCTATTTCTCCTATATAATTTTGATTATCCTTTAGCAGATGTTGGATTTCATGAACATTTCTCAGCAGCCCTTTTACTGAGTTAGTCTGCTGCTATTTTTTTCCATGTAGTTATCTTCTATATCTAGAATGAAATCTTCTTTTGTGAAGATTTGTATAAGATCTCTTTGAGATCTTTTGTTCATGTTTTGTTTGATCATTGTTTATGTCTTTGCACTTCTGTCTGCTGCTTCCTTTTGCATACTACATGCTGGTCACTTTCTAGCTTTCCCTCTGAGTCCTTTTATTGTAGGGAATGAGTTCTTTTCTCTACTTGAGCTCAAAATTACCTGGTGACTTTTTCAATTTTTTTAGGCCCAAAGAAGTGTAAGGGTTGAATGACCAGCTTTAGTACTTTTTTAAAATTTGGTATTTCTGTTGTTAATCTAATTTAAGTCTGCAACCAGAGTGCTACAGTAACACTCATTTTTAGGAAGGAAGATATTTCCTATTTTGGGGGAAGGACAATAGAATTGCCAAGATCTATGCTTAGTAAAAGATCCAGCCTACTTCTAAAGCCAGTAAAATATCTTTATTAGTCCTTTTTCAATTCATTTTCTTCCCAGGAAAGCAGAGTTAATGTGTTTTGGAAAGTCATTTTTATAGAAGATACATAACCAAAAAACTTAAAAGAAAATTAATTTCAGCATAGGCTAGCTGGAGCTCCATATAAAAGCAGGAAAAAAGGGCATGAGGTAGGAGAGAAACACCGTAGGCACAAGTTATTTCTCTGTATTTTAATTTGATCATCTTTAGCACCATGTGTATGCTATGAGGAGGACTAATATATACGTGGCTTCAGCTTTTTCTAACAATCCCCATCTTCTATGCTTGGCTGTTCATTACAGTAATGTGTCTGTAATCCTGGCTCTGTAAAGGCCTTCTACCCTATTCAGATGCTTTTAGGCTTATTGAATGCAATACCTGGCAAACCTTTCCGATTTGTGTTGGATGTCATCCAATGAAAACCATAAAAACTGCCCAGGTAGCAGCTGCTCTGCTAAAGCAAGACCTTTTTGCCTGGTAGCAATAACAGCCCTTGCAGCATTTTGGTATTAGGTTCTCTAAGCATTGTTGACTGTCAGGCCCAAGAGCACTGGACTGCTGATAACTGTCACCCTTTTAGTGTGTGCTGCTGACTTGAAGCATAGTTGTGTCTGTCAGCTTGGGCGTGGAGTGAGCTCAGGTGTTTGCAAGGTGAGTTCGCTTTCTTTCCTGAGACTGGTTCTCTTTCAGTAATATGCAAAACCTGTGGAAATGTAGCATGTACTTATATTGTGACCTCTAATAATTTTGTCATTTGTTCCCCCTACCCCTTTTTTTCCCCAGATAAATGGCTCATTTAAATTGGGAGCTACTGAAATACTCTCTGGCTGGCAAATGCAGTGCCTAGCAGCAGTCATCAAGGACGAACCAAACATGAGTGGTGGAGGGGAACAGGTCGACATTCTTCCGGCCAATTACGTGGTCAAAGATCGTTGGAAAGTGGTGAGTAGCTCCAGCTTTGTGCTTCCTTAATGGCTCAAACAGACCTCCTCCTCCTCCTGTAGTAGTACAGTAACTTGTCTACTTAATCCTGGCCTCTGGCAAGCAACAGTGGAGTGGTATGATTCGACATGTTAGCAAGATACTGCAAGAAGGTTGATATCACTCTAGTGGTTTTTAGACTGTCTGATATTTTCAGAACACTAAACTTGCCAAGGATTTTTAGGTAGGATTGAACTGTTGCAGCAGGCTGAGTAATTTTGTAGTGAGAACTTAGATTTTGAGTTACTGTGCCAAAGAATACTGCAGACAAGTCTATAAATAAAATGCATTACAATAAAATAATGTAAGTCCAAATGTGTAGGGTCGGAATGTCAGCTACTTCAAAAGTCAGAAATTCCATGATTAACTAGCTGGTACAACATCTGTGTAAATTTATTAGGATACTTTTAAAAATTATATTGTTGTTAAGAGTTTTATTTCTTCATGGGACAACTGTCTATCTGTTGTGCAAGCTGGATGGGCTTGGCTTTTAAGGCGCTGAAAAAAAATTTAAATCCCATGTGTGCCATTGTCTCCATTTTTAACCTGGAATACCAGCACTGCCTGAATCCCTAATCTCACAGCAGAAGCCTCGCTACTTTGAAGTACAAGGGATTTGTAGTAGTAGCACTAAGTTGTTCTCTGTGCTGACTAGCTGTGGTACAGTGGCCCTGTGAGTTTTGCAGTGGAATGTGAAGAGCAGAGGACTAAAAAAATTCAGGACTCTGAATTCACTTCAGTTCCAGGCTGTGGATAGGTTATTTTCACCAGCCTACATTGGACAGTACACTATCCTTTCATTAGACTTAATGTAGTTGACCTGCACAGTTCAACCTTGCTCTGTTCTTTTTGCTCTCCCATTTCCTGCCTCTCTTCACTTTGCTTCCTGCTTTCTCCACAGCCTTCACTTTTCTGTCTGACCTATTCCTGAACAGCCTATTTATATTTAAGCAATTCAAACTGCTCTTCATTGTCCTTGCTTCTTGAGAGGAGATGGAGAATCTCAATTTTCTCTGTGATTAGACACCAAAATGGAGACAACCTCTATCCCCATACCAAAGCTTTCTGGCAAAGCTTTCTTGCTGTACTCTTGCAGCTCTAGTCTGGAGCACATATACTCATTTTAGAAGGATGATACCTGTGCGGGTGAACTGACATATAGAACTTGAAACATGCTCTGTGCTTACCAACATCTCAGAAAATACAGGTTGCAACTTTTGTCTGTCCCTCCCTGCACAAATGGAAATTTCCCCAGAGCCTACAATTTGGTCAGATTGGTTCACGTTTTTTGCAAAGCTGAATTTAGACACTCTCCTGATGCCTTTGCTTTAAGAGCATGCTGGCAAACACTCATTCTTCCTCAACATGAGGAAGAACTTCTTTACACTGAGGAAGGCAGAGCACTGAACAGGCTGCCCAGGGAAGTTGTGGAGTCTCCCTCTCTAGACGCCTTCAAAACCCACCTGGACACATTCCTGTGTAACCTGCTCTAAATGACCCTGCCTTGGCAGGGGGGTTGGACTAAGTGATCTCCAGAGGTCTCTTCCAACCCTAACAATTCTGTGATTCTGTGATTCTCTGTTTTCCTTTACCCTAGCTAGCTTTGGCTTGTACCATTGCCTATTCATCAAACTTTGAGTTTCTCCTTCATAGACAGATGTGCTAAAACTTGTGTAAATGATGGCAGTATTTTTGAAACTCGGTCTAAACAAAGTAACTTTGTTCTTGGAAACAGCAGAACACTTAAAAGCACCAAAAGCTACAAGTAATGTCTAAAATATGCTAAGTTATGCTCACAGGGGAACATTTCATACTAATTTTAAAGTTGGTAGAGGCCCTAAATGTGGGGTTCAGTGCTTCACTGTTGCCTGAATCTGTGACTGGGGACATCTAGAAGGCCTACCCACTAATTCTGCCTTAGAAAAGATAAAAATGTGTAGCTGTATTGTCAATAACTATATCAAACTAGAGGAATAGCCTTTTATGTTTTGTAGTATTGGCTCACAGTAGCCTTCAATACTGCAGTAAGGTCATTGCCCCACTTGAAGGCTCTGAGAAATGACATGCCTTGCTAAAGGCTGTAAATAGCAATGAGAAATTCTTATTACCATCTCTGAGTAGAGCTGGGAATTTGGCCTTGTGCTAGCTGAGCTGAGCACTGTCAACCTTCATTGAACAGTCATTCCCACCCCCAAAGAAGTGCAAGGTGCACATTCCTTTTAGGCAGGCCTTCTGTGCTGTCCCCTTGCTGTGCTTGATGTTAGTGTGGGACCAGTCAGAACCACAAGCTGTGTGGGGCTCGAAGTAATCTGGAAAAGCTATGAAAATACCTCTTTTGGCCCAAGGAAAGGGATAGGGTAGGATCAAGCGACAGAAGAAAAAGGGATTGCACCTTAAAGTGAGCATACAGCTGTAACATTGCATCATAGACCTCTCTAAATCTAACCCACAGTGTGCAAGCTGTATGGTCCAAGCTTTGCTGGGGGTGATGGATCCTGCTGAAGTAGGTGTGTGGCATATTTATGTGGTGCTGGGGTGCAGCTGCCAGAAGGTTTTTTGTGTAATTTGTCCTCCCATTGTGATTGTCTCTGACTGGGCATCTGCTTGAACCTTGTACCCCTTAGTACTGATATACTCCCAGTATTGAGCCAATTTCTAATTTTAGTTTGGTGTAATGTATTCGTTGAATTCCTTTCCTCCTCTCTTCCTATATGCTGGTTGACAAAGCTTTGACAAATGAAGATGTTAATTCTCTGCAGTTGGCCTCTTGGTTGTTCATTTTCCTGTCACTTGAAGTCAGTAAAATTTGGCTGTCTGACAGCAGTAAGATTTTTGTTCTTATTTATGAAAAAAGACATGGACAAGCAGTGCTTATGGTTTTTATCAAAACTTTTGGACTTAGAAGAAGTATTCTTTTGAGTCATCATTTGTTACTTGCAGATATTTTTGATGCTTTCACTGGATGAAATTTAGACAGTACTGGGACCACACGACTTTTACTGAGTCCCGGAGGGTGACTTGATCCACATGTGCCCTGAATGGTGTGAAGAGCTTTGTTCAGGGGAGGGAACAAAGACGAACATAACTTGTGATTGCTTTGAACTAGGGATAAATGTGGATGCCTTAAAGCTGAATTGATGTATCTCTTTGTTTCACCTAAATGCTTTTTATTGGGGATTCACAACTGAGACTTATTAGCAAGACAGAGTTGGCAGCTTCTGCACTGAGCTTTGAATATAAGTGTTGACTCATGTACATGTTCTTTTGCTAGGTGCAATCTATGCTTTGTTTTCTTTAAGGTTTCTGAGGTTCTTGAACTGAAGCTCTCCTGTTTACTTTGGAAACCTTGCTGGAAGTCTCACACACTTTTGTGAACTCTTTACTTTGTCTGGCTCACAAGGGCCATTTATGATTCCAAGAGGGAATTTGGGACAAGGAATGTTCTTTTTTCAGTCTTGGGGCCTGTTTTGGTCTCACTCTGAATTGCTTTAAGTGGGCTTTGAGAGGTTTTCAGATGTTTTAGAATGTGGCTGGTTGGCTTCTTGATTACCTTCTCAGTTCATGGCTCAGTCACATGCCTGTTATACATGAGTTCATTTCCCTGGAGATCAGATCCAGTCCTTTTGAGCAAGTTGAGTGGACTCTTGAGAGTTTGATGAATGTAGGTCAACTCAACTCGTCCTCACCTGTTAAGGCAGATGAGGCCTTCTAGCCTTTTCAGAATCAAGGAGCCTATTGAGTTGGGCTACAGGAGTTGCAGGCTTGACTATGCAAGTGCTCCTAAAAGGCAGTAACAGTAGTCATTGTTTGACCTTATCAAACATTTGAAGCCTATGGATTTGAAGCCTTGACCCTGGCTGAGTTCACTATAGATCACTGGCTTTTTGTTTGGTCCTTTGCTTTAGGTTCAGAGCACATATTCTTGTTCCTTGACCCTGCCACTGATCCTGAGACTGAACCACTCCTGCCTTGGTTATCCTGGGAAGGTCTGGTCTTTATGTAATATCCTTGGAAGGCAGACTTTGTTTAGAGCAGTGGTGTCATATATGCTTCTGAAATAAAAGATTAAATTTGTAATTCAAGGCTATTTTTGGTTGGAGTTGTGTGTTGCCTTGGTTTTTTGAACTGTCTCTCTGAGAATACTGATTTCTGCTTAGTGAGAAGGCTGTGTGTTGTTGTTGTTGGATTTTTATAGGCTCTGGAGGATTGTGCTACTAGAGGCTTTTTCAGGATAAATCCAAAATATTTCATAATATTTAAAGGAGACTTCAAAGGGAGCCATCTGTGTCCTGTGTAACTACTGATTGTCTATGTGCGAGTCCAAACCTGTGTTTGATCAGATGAACTGTTCACTTGACCTCACAGCCTGTAATGGAAACCTGGCCACTCGACTCATGCACAAGGGCTTGTGCATTTAGGTAGAATGAGTCCTGCTGTTTTTGTCAGCCTGTATCCCAGTCTTAACAGTAAATGGGCTGGTGGAAGGTAGGAAACAATGAGAACAGAATATTCCTGGGGCAGTGAGGCTTAACATAGGCTGATGACTCGTGATTGCAACTTAGGTCATTCTAGTTAGATGTTTCATTCTCTTTTTTGACTTTGTGTTTGTGGTATCATTATTGGTTTTGGGTTTTTTGAGTGGTATATTCCCATCTCTTCTCTGTGTCCAGCAGAAGGCTGTGCTGTGTTCACCTTAGTGATCTCCCACAGAATACCCAAGCAATGAGGAAGTGCTTGTGTCATAAACCCCTGACCTCAGCCAAGACCTTGAGTTGCAACAACTTCCTTTGCAACAAAGAAAAGGAAGTGGCTGCTGGTGGCCTCTGGATGTTGCTGAAAAATGAAGAAGGATGGCAGTGCTGGTAATGTTGAATAGAACCATTTGATGTGCTGGGAAAAGTATGCCTGAGAATAATTTCCATGAGAGGGTAAAAAAGGACGCGAGGAAGCAAAGGCAGCTTTGACAGCATTCCATTGGCTGGAATGTGTGTATAAAATCAGTTTGCTGATTCAGCAGAAGCTCCAATCTTGATCTGGTATCATCTCACATTTGTTTCTCCATAGACTTTTACGTTTCTTCCGATTAGGCTGTTTTCCCAGGTGTGCAGTCTCAATATTGTACTTTTCTTCCTGAACCTGCTTCTCTGATGCACACATTCTTTTGCTTTTTCGGAGGTAGTAGTCCTAGTCTGTCCTTAGTTTTTCCAGACTCCTGATCATTCTTTTACTCCTGAAATGAATGACTTCTAACTCAGTGAGAGCCTCTAGCAGCAAGGTGTTCAATATTTTCATTGTATGTGACTAGACCTTCCTACAGATCCTGATAGTGCCACTATCCTAATCATATTACTGTGTTGTTCCATTTATATTGTAGTACTTTTGCATTTTGACAACTGTGTTGGACATCAGAGCTGTCCCTTTTAGGGCCAATGAATGGAAAAAGATCATTATGTGTGTCTATGCTGGCTCAGCAATTTTTCTCCCCAGATCCATTTCTTGAATTATGTACCCACTGAGATGTTTGGGTAGCCTGTATTTCTTCTCCATCCCAGCTATGCTGTGCTGTATTTATTACTGTTGACTTTTGCTTGTTATGTTACCCATGTTCCAACTGAGAGTTTTTCAGTCTTTCTCAAAGTCCTTCCAGATCCCAACTAAACTTTTTGCCTTCTGTAGCTTTTCACTGTCCCTTTCCCATTCTCTTGTGCCATTAATACATCAGGCAACAGAACATCTTGTGTACTGAATCCTGAGGTATTAGCTGGCATACTGTTGCTTTGCCAAATGTAGTATTGTTTCGATAGAAAGATTTTTAATAGCCAGCTAACTTAGTGTGAATTTCCAAGTAGAAATAGGGCTGCACTGTAATTATTTATGAATAATATGTGGTGACCTAGTTATTGGGCTGTATGCATATGCCTTTTTAGCCCAGTGGAAGGTTGTGAGGAAAAATGTCAAAAAGAAGAATGACTCTGGATAGCAGCTTTTGTAGGGTTATCAAGAAATAGCTTCAGGGACGATAGCCAGGCTCTTAATACAGAAAATATTTCCTTCTTCATGTGGAACTGTTTTTCTTGACCTGCAAGCCAGAAAAGCAAATGATTTTGGGTCACCTTAGGAAGAAAAAACCCTTCCCTGGGTAGGCAGGACCCTTTGTTCAGCAAACTGGACAGAGGCACAGAACAGGCCTTCTGTGGTACAGAAGACACTAATATATCATCTAAACCTCATTAAACATTATGTAAGATCCATGTTTGTGTGACTGAAACGTCTTTTTCTCTTGAAGTGTTATTGCTGCTGTTGGAAAGAAGCAGCACTCAGGGCTTCCAGAGCAGTTGCTAACACAGAGGGAACACAAAATGCTGAAGGGAAGGGCTGCAGCTAGGTTCAGTGAACAAGTGCTAAGCAGATCAAGGGAACCCTGATCTATCTTTGCTGTAAACTTGAATTTCTTCCTGGGCAGCACAGTATGCTTTAAATGTATCCAAGAGAAACAAATATAAAATAATTTTCCTGGCACTTACACATTGACACTTGCAACACATTAGAAGTCTGTCTTATACATGCTCATATATAAATATATGCACATATGCTGTCAAGTCTCAGCAGAAGGAGGATCAAGGAATCACCTTCCAGGAAAGGCAGAGGATCCTGATTTGCTCTCTTGAGTGGGAGGCTACTCTAGAACAGGCAGATGATCTATCTCTAGTAGGTACATATCAAATATGCTGGAACTTAGACTTCTTTAGCTTTGAGTTTGTCAGCTGAAATAGTGAAATCCTATTGTGAAACAGTCTTTAATTTTGCTCAGAGATACAAAAAGCATAATTTTGTTGGGCTTCAAACTAAAAATTAAATAAATAGAGCAAGAGAATAAGAAACAATGAAGCTCTACGGGTGGCTTTTATGCAACTGTTTTGAGGTAATGCAGTTGACAGTTCACTGAAATGTGACAATGAAGCAACTTCACTGTCAGAGAAGGTCAAGTATCTTCTAAAATATTCCTGTGGATGTTTTGTTCTGTGTTTAAAATCCTTTGAATGACATGTAAACTTCATTTAACTTATTTCTTAGTTCCAACTACCATGGTTATGTTTTACTGCAGAAATGTATTTGTTGAGAGGGAATGACAGTTTTTATCTAACATGGTGTGAATAGTGATTCTGCTACATCCTTGAAATGTCTTTCCTTGAATTTTGGCAGGAACATTATAGAGATAATAGGCATTATCCTTTGCTTTTAAATGTATCACATGTCATTAGTTGCTAGGCTTGTTCTTTGTTGTTACAGCAAAGAATTTATACATAGCACAGTCAAGTGGGTAGCTGGACTTTTGCCTAGCTGTGCAGTGAAGGGATTCAGCCACAGCACAGATTGGGAACTGAGCTGGTTCTCTCTACACAGTTAAGAAGCTAGTGCCTGGCTTTGTGGGAGCCAGTTTGATGTTCTCTGTCATGTACATTGTACCAAATCTCTTTGTACTTTTCTAGTTGAAGAAGATTGGTGGTGGTGGCTTTGGGGAGATCTATGAGGCGATGGATTTGCTGACCCGTGAGAATGTGGCCTTGAAGGTAGAATCAGCCCAGCAGCCCAAGCAAGTTCTCAAGATGGAAGTGGCTGTCCTGAAAAAGCTGCAAGGTAAGGCAGAAAGGCCTTTGGAAGGCTAAGTTACTGTGCATGTTAACAACTAGAATCTGAAGTTGCAAATGGTTTTTATAATTTTCTCTTCAGCTTTCATCTATATGTAATGTTATGTTAAGTCATTCAAGCTCACTCCAGTCAGTTCCAACAACAGGGACTACTTTTGTCTGCCAGGCTATAAGAACAATGAGTAGACTTCAACTGCATTACTAGTACACTGGTCTCTGCAATCTAGTGATACTGATTAGAAAATAAGAAATAGAGGAAGCAGCATCTAACTAGGAAATGAGGTTAGCTGATTGCCTCACAGAGGACCAGGAGCACTCTAAGCGTGATGGAGTCTCCAAGGAAAATGGTTGACTAGTAGATGAGTGCAAAAAGTGGATAAGACAAAGTATAGGGAAACTGACAATTAGCTAATTTTTCATTAGCTCACTGTTTTGAGGGCAAAGTGTAAAGTGATGTGTCTATTCTTAATTTTTCCTAACATAACTTTATGTTGGTTTGGATGTGGAAGTTAGCCTTGGGGCCATCAATTTCTATAGCTGAACCTGGCAAAGCTTATAAGCAGATTTCAAACTGACTGGGAAGCAGCAAAATGGGAGCCTTCCTTGGCTCATATCCAGCCCTGCTGCCATTGAAGATACTACACTGAAGAAGGACTTGCTTTATATCAGGGTGCTGTTTTCTGTTTGGTGAGATGAAACTATAATAAATAGGGCTAAAAGTTAAAACTTCATTTGCTGATCTTTAAAGTCTAGGGTGAAAGAAACCAGCCAGTATCCCAAAGGCTCTTGCAATTGTGATGAGATGCATTTTAACACCAAAGGGTGCAAGGGAGCTGTCTTGCTGGAGTTGTTCCTTGGCTGAAGGAAGAGTAAAGGGGTCTTCTACTAAAAACTGATTGCTATGGGAGGATGTAAACAAGGAATTTCCCAATCTACCTTTGAGGGACTGAGAACTGCTGTTTGCTGAAGTGCATTTTGCATAATTTCCTTGTTAAGGCAAGGCCAGCTATAGACAGGAACAGTTTCTATGTTGTAGTATAATATGCTTCTGAAGTTCCTTTTTGCAGGGTTCCCACTTGGTCTGAGGAATCCCCTTCTGTTGAAGCAGGGAGGAGGAACCCTATCACTAGGGCTCATGCTTCAGAGATAGTGTTGTGGCCTTATGTTTGTGTCTATACCTCTTCTCTTGTACAAAATCTCCAGAGATATGATTGAATTAGAGGGTGAGACTGTTGCAGGTCTTGTGAGACGGGTTACTTAATATTTGTGACAGATTGCCTCTAGGTAAAAGTCACTGAATTATTTTTGAAGGTCAAATTGTTTTCCACATTTCAGATCATCTAAGAGGAGGACTGATAGATAGGCCTCTTTTTAATACACTGTGTTGTAATAGATGCAGCTGATCTGTGTAAAGGAGAAATCAACCCAGGTCATTAGAGGAATCTTGCTGTTGATATATGAAAGGCTTGGATACACAAGCTCCCAAAGAACAGCAAAGCAGGTGTTTGAGGTCTGAAAACAGTGGAGTGAGGGCAAGCCAAGGCAGTGATTGAGATTTTTTTAATTTGGTTGTACACTTGGAATGCTCTGAATTGAGTTGAAGGTATGACTGTGCAGAATGATAGATATTATGGTGCCAAGAGATAATGCTATCATGCTAGTTAGTGTCAATATGTATTATAGCCAGGGCAGAGAATGCTTGAAAAGTGTGACCTGAAATCACCAAGTGAGGACTAGCATCAGAAACCATGCAAGGCATTGACTAATACATGTGTACTGCCAGTGTTTATTTCTGGAAAATAGTTGAGAATACCAAATGCTTGAAAAAACACCCACATTTGTACACAGCATGATGCTGTAATTGGGAAGAGGGAGTGGTGGTGTGTGGAATTAGGACAAGTCCCCTGGCAAAGCAGTTAGTAAATATTAAGGGACAGAAAAGACCAAAGAAGCAGATTTGGCTACGCATCACCTATCCTGCATTTAAGAATGACACATTACTTAAACCATATTCTTACAAATCAAGCTGTTCTGTGAAGAATCTAGCTTTTTTTGGGTTCAAGGTTAATCCCCAAATGGTTTACAGAAATAAATGATAAAGTTAAAATAAGAAATTGGGTTGAGAGCGTTGGGAATCGTGTATTGTGTATGTTTTCACTGAGTGTTGCAAAGAGGTGAGAAACATTTCAGAAAGGGAGATGCTTCCTTTATCCAACAGTTGGTGGATGGGGGAAGTTGGTGGTATTACCACAGGTGATATAGTCATTTCATGGGTTTCTAGATGAAAAGCAAGGGAACAGTGTTGTCTAAAATTCCTCTGTATTTCTCTAGTAGAACTGAACATTGCAGTCCCTCTTAAATAGTAACCTTTATTGTTTTCTATTTAGGTGTCACAGCAACCTTAAAGAGCTGCTGCTCTTTTCAGAGCTTGTAATCAGTCTAGCAAGTTGCTAGAGCTTGGCAGAGTTTGGGATAGAGATGATTGGCCATTAGCCCATACTGCAGACCTACCTCAGGACCTGGTTTGGGTACAGCCTGACTTGTCAGTGCGGTAGCTCCTGATCGGTGTGGAGTGCAGGCTGTTGCCAACAGTTAGGCTTTCTGGGACACTTTGTGGAATAGCCACATAAGGAACACAGGTGCAGGTAGGCCCCTCATAGTGTCCTGTCTGCACTAGCAGTCCACACAGAAAAACTGGGGAACTAAGCAGATAATGACTCCTGAAGAGAATCTCTATTCCTTCTAATAAACGCTGTGTGTAGTTTTCTGCTCTGAGGGTGGTCAAATGCTGGCACAGGTTACCTAGAGAGATGGTTGTGTCTCTGTCCTTGGAGATATTGAAAACTCACCTGCATGTGGCCCTGGACAAGATGCTCTAGCTGTCTCTGCTTGGACAAGGGGGTGGGCTAGATGATCTCAAGAGGTCCCTTCCAAAACAAATGATTCTGAGATACTTGTGCTTGGCCATGTGAGATCACGTGTAGTCATGTGATCTTAAATGTCTCTTAAATGCTCTGTAGTGTCATTCTGTTCTGCTCATACTTGATTTGATTTTTCTAGCTGTATGTTGCTTTTTCTTTCAGTGTTTAGATATTATTATGTTTCCCAAAGGCAAAATTCTTTCTGACTTGCACTGTTAATTGCAAGGATCACAGGTCATCTTCTGGCTAAAATTCCAAATCTGTTTACTGTCTTGAGTGTGGGAAACATCAGCAATGGTGCCCTTTTATGCTTTGGGTAAAACACAATTGAGAAGTCAGCTTAGAAAGTTTCTTGCTCAAGCATCTGATGAGCTGAAGTTTTCAGTTGTCCTGTTGTGCCTTTACCCAAGAAGTTTTTAGCAAAGCTTTTGTCTTTTTCTTGTGTTCCATGGACTGTGTTAGTCAAATCAAAAGCTTTTGGTCCCACACAGTTGCTGTAGAATATTTCCTTGTTCAGGCTGGACTTGCACTCTCTCTGGTGCTACTCTATCTGGCCAATTCTAATCAGAGCACCACAAGATGGCATTTTTATTTTCATCCTTGTCAAGCACTGTTTGGCTTACGTTTGTCTTCTGACAGGGGCTTGGCACTGTTGAATCAAAGCTGTTTTCTCTGTGTTGGTGAGCTTGCTCGGGGAACAGGGAAGTTGCATTCTCTTTGGTGCCATTAGGAATGTTGAACTCAGTATCACAATGTGTACTACTGTCCTTGCTGCTGAAGGAGGCCTGCACCCTCCCCAGCACCTGATTGTACTGATATCCTCATTGCAACACAAGCAGATGGGATCACCCATGATGCCAGGCCCCTTCCATGAAAACAAGTCTTTCTTTCCAAATCTTCACCACGTGGTGGCATTAAGGCAACTACAGCTTATGAACTTGGATCTCTCTTTTACTTGAGATTGCACCATGTGTTTACCCGCTGTCTGCTGTAGGTGAAGTCCTCTGCCGTTTATCAACAGCAGCCTGAGCAACCCTTTTGGCCTAACTACAGGAGTTGCTTGTCACTGCTGTCAGACATGGTTATCTTTGGCCTATCTGTCCCTTCTGTGGGTGGAATATGCAGGACTAAGTTTACCTGGAGGATCAGAAAATATTCCTTCCTTGAAGAAGGCTGCTCTGCAGTTCCCAGCTACCAGGTGTCGTGAAGAGTCCAAGGAACCACATTAGAGAATAGACTTTTGCAGTCATAGGTCCTTATATACATGCAAGTATGGAAATTATGGGAAAAATTAATGGTGGAAAGCACTAAGAAATGTGTGCCTGTAGTTGGTAAGCGTAGGGATAATAAAGTAAAAACAGGAAAAAAGAAAAGATATATTGGGGATTTTACACTATAAACTTCATGTATTTGGGAAATTTTGCTTTGGGTTAGTTTTAGTCTGTCCCCCTGTCTGAGGCACCATTTGTTGGTTTGCTTTAGGATTTGGAGACTATTTGGTGTACACTTGAAATGAAACTTCTGGGTCCATTTGCTCAGAAAACCTTACATGACCCAAAGCCACTCTTCGAACGCTGGCACACGGTAGTTTTGATGATTGAAGGCAGTATGGGGACTTGCTGTAAAACCTCATTGCTCTTATAAACTAGGACTCTGAGGTTCCTGTTCTCTGGAATCATGAGGAGAAAAAATGGGATGATTTCCTATGATTGAACATATGGAAGGAAGAGTACTGTCACTTCTAGATGAACAGATGTTTTTCCATCCCTTCAATGCTTTGCTAACCCTTTGAAATACTGATTTATTCTATTTCCTTTGAAATAGAAATGGACAGAAACCTACTCTCTCTGTGACTTTTTTCCTCACCCTGGGTTTGCTGTGGAGCAACATTCAGCTAGCCAAGGAGCATCTGTGGAGTACTATCTGGACTGAGTTTCCCATCTATGACATCTTTGAGGTTAATCAAAACGTCACATCTCTGTTAGAACAGCACTGGCATAGTTTTGCGATGCTTGGCTTGGGCTGTCTCAGTCTGCTTTTCTAATAGCAGCCTTAACTGCAGAAATTGTAAACCAGTATCCCTGATTAAATCCAGTGGGCTGCTGCAGAGAGGGGTATGAGGAAGCTATCTTACGTGCCAAACCAGGTATTGTGTCCTCTCTAGTTGCTCAGCTCAGGCTGTGTGAGGCTCAGAAGCAGATGCTTTGAATTCAAAAATATTTTCCCTGTCCTTACCTACTTCTTGATAGGTCTCTCTGGGAGCACTCTGGGGGCTTGTAATACCAGGACAGTGCAGCACATTCTATGCCTTCTGGTCCACAGGCTCTCCAAAATACGGATGTAGCCACAGCATTTGTTTTCCTATGCTAGGATTCTCTTTGGAGAAGCCTGGCAGATTGTAATTTAAAATGGCCCAATTATTCTGGTGCTGTGCACTGTTTTCAGTTCATCTGCAGTGGCAGTGTTGCCCTGGTGTGAGGCTACAAGGCCCCATATACTTGCTTTTGACCTCGCTCAGCAGCCAGATATTGCTGAGCTCTCTTCAGTGTGTTGTTTTCTTTCTAAATGCCTTCTTTTCAGTATAACCAATCTCATTGCGTAGGGCTCTGATTATTTTTATCCTGCAGTGCAGAGATCTTCTGCATATTGAGTAGCTGTGCAAGATGCAGCCTGGTCACAGGCACTGTAGCTTTTGAGTACCTGATTTTATTACAGCAGATAGTGAAACAAGTCGGTGTTGCTTGTTCCCTCTTTATTGCCAGGGGTTGGACAGGTAGGAGTTTCCTAGCAAAATAATGGAAGAAAAAGGATCTTGCTTGTTTTTTCTTATTTGCCAGTCCTAGGTTTTTTTCTTTCTTTTTGCATATGTGAGAGTTTTGTGTTAAAGTGGTGCCTTTAACCCTCTGTAATTCAGTTTCTATTACTTTTTATGGACACGGTTTATATGTTTCTACAGTCTTTTGCTAGATTGATGTAACCAAGATATCTGTAAAGACTACAAAGCAGAGTAAATTACCCTTAGCAGGCATTTAGGCTATCACAGGATGGCAGATTCAAGATGTAGCCTGGTCCTCTGTACCCAGCACTGCATTTTTCCATGTGGAAGAGTGTTTGAATAATATGTGGCATTCGGGCCACATGTTTTCTGTGTCAACCATGGTAGTATGGGATGGGGGAAGGTCATGGGATGGATGAAAAAGGATTTAAAGCACACTTTTTTGGGGGCTATGTTGAATTCTTGCTCCTGCACTATTGTCCCTTTACCTGTGTGGGATCTATCATCAGTTACTCATCTTAAAGTTGTTAGTGGTCTTGGGAAACAACTGGAGGAAATTATGCCATGCAAGGTCAGGCAGTTTTACCTTTTACCATTTGATTGGAAGATGATGACCAGCCTTTTAGGTTTTGCATCCATTAGTTCATTCATTTATTACAGAAGCACTAGCAAGGTTAACCCAATTGATTAAATTCTAGCTGATTACTATTGAATAATGTAGTTATTTAAGCCTCACTTCCAGATAGAATTTATTTTCTTTCATGTTAAAAACTCCTTTGTCCAGCTGAGTTGACAAGTCCCTGAAGTCAGCTTGTTTGTCTGGCCAGAGATGAAACTTGCTAACTCCAAAGGAAAAGAACTGTATGCGAGTCAGCTTTGCCAAGCTACAGACACCATTTCCAAGTAAAGTTAGAAGATGATTAAAATAACTCACATTTCACTTTCTAGTCCTGCTGGATCTTTTTCTTTACAGTATTTGTGCAGAAGTGGATTCAATATCCCCACAATACAAAATTTGTGATAAGCTGACACTGACATTGACAGGAAAATAAAGAAGAGAATACTGTAAAATGTGTATTATAATGTAGAGAATTGAGAAACAGCTGCAGCTTTCCAAATGCCAGTGAGAGCAATTTTATAGCTACATGTCCACAGCTATATAATAGTGACTCCAGCAGTACCAAGTTATGTCACTAAGCACTTGGGCTCTTTCTAGGCAGTTATCTGTGGGGTTGAGCTTCTGGATCGCTGTGCCATGGTGGTTATTTTTGGCCAACAGTATTCCCCTGATTTTGATATTTCATGTATTACCTGAATAAAACAAAACTTGATTGATGATTCTGGAATTCAGCTGCATTTATGATTAGAGAGGTCAGAGGTTGCTGCTAATGTGAGAGGCAAGCCTTAAAAAAAAAGTGAATGCGACACAAATAGATCCAGAGGAAAATTTTGGCTGGCAGGGGGGATCTTTGGTCTTTAGTACAACCTCCTGCTCCAAGCAGAAAAGAAATAGATCTGGTCGCTCTGGACTTTTTCTGGTGAAGTTTTGGATAATCTCCAAAGATGGAGATCCTACAGGCTCTCTGGGTCCCTGTTCCAGGGTTTGACCACCCTCATGGGGGAAAAAGAAATCACACCTAGTGGAAACTTCCTATGTTGCAGCTCATGTCCAGTGCCTCTCTGTGTGCCTCTGTTCTGGGTTAAATTCACCTGGCAACTAAGTACCTCAGAGGTGCTTGCTCACCACTCCCCTGCTTCGGTGGGATGGGGAGGAGAAGTGGAAAAATGTAAAACCTGTGGGGTGACATGGGAGCAGTTTACTAATTGAAATATAGCAATAATAGTAGTAGTGGAAAGAGAGATAACAAAAGAAAAAGAGGAATAAAACCCAAGAAAAACAAGAGATGCACCACCTTCTGACCAATGCCCAGCCCATTCCCAAGCAGCAATATGTGACTCCTGGCCAACTCCCTCCAGTTTATATACTGGACATGACATTCTGTGGTATGGAACATACCTTTGGCCTGTCCGGGTCAGCTGTCTCGTCTGTGCTCCCTCCTGCCTTGTGCATCAGAGCAGGGACACTGAAAAGTTCTGGACTTAGGGTAGGCACTACTGAGCAACATCCAAAACATCCCTGTGTTATCAACATTATTCTCATCCTAAATACAAAAGCACTGCACCAGCTACTAGGAATGAAATGAACTCTATCCCAGCTGACACCAGGACAGCCTCTGAGAAAAAGTCAGACTCCATCTTATCAGCACTCTTCTGTTTGGTGGCTCCAACCAGCAGATGGTTTCCTTTCTATTGCCTTCCTAAAGGCTGAACAAACCCAATGCTCTGATACTTTTTGTTAATATTACATTCTCCTTTCCCTGCCACCATCCTGGTGGGCACTGCTGAATTCCTGCTGTTATGTCGGTGTTGGTCTTGTGCAGGAGAAAATGCAGGAAGTGGTAAGGTAACAGTAATGAGTAACAATTGCACTGAGATTTATGATAATCCATGCAGTAGAAGTTACTGTAGTGTTTTGGATGGACTGTTAGGAATGAGACAGCTAATCACTGGAAATGAATCACAAAATTTTAGCATAAAATAAAAAGATTAAAATTTTTAATTCCTTTGTAGAGAAGAGCGGTTACTGCTTGTCTGCAGGTGAAAACACAGGAAATATGGAGTCTGTAAAAAAAAAAAAACCAACTTCAAATTGCAATGATAATGTCACATATTTCTTTCCTAGTATTTATTTTATTAGTTTCATTGCTATATTGAAAATACGTGAAGAATATCTAAGAACTTAAAGGAGTAGAAGATTGGAATGCATATTGGTGTCCAGCAGTTTAAAATTCATCCATGTGAAAAAATAGACTCAAAAAAGGATCATAATTTAGTTTTCTTAAGTTCTGTGTAATGAAAGTTTTTCATGTAATGAAAGTTTTAAAGTATTAAAATGGGACTTTTAATCATATCTCTACAAGGTGATGAGTATCTATCATAGGGTGGAAGGGTTTTCCAAATACTTGAAGTTATTTTTATACATGAGAACATAATTATCAACTGTAATTTTTAAGTTTCTTCAGAACAAGGATAGTGAAGATCATTTCGGTGACTGAAATATTTGTAATTTTTACCCAATATTATGTGGGAGATTATTATGTTCACTGTAGTTAAAAGACAGCTGTAGAAAGAATATTTTCCTATGGCTGAACATTAAAATTTTGCCTTAACTAAATGCCTGTGAAACAAAACACTCTGAAACTTTTCTCAAGTCAGCATCAGGCGGACTTATTCCTCCAGTGTTAGTTAACAGGACAAAACTCTTTATAATCTGTTGCTCTGTTCTTTACTTTGTTGGAAGATATTTGTACGGTTTAAGAAATAAACAAATACAGATATAGAGCATATTTTCTGTGGTATAGCTTCTTATCCTCTGTAATATCAGGGTGGCTGTTGAGCATAATAGTCTAGCAAAGGAGCAAGTGTCATCTAGCAGTTAGTGCAGTAAAATAGTTATGAGGCTTCCCATACTAGGCATACGTTGAAAAAACTTTTTTTTCACCCTTTTCTCTCTTTTCTGGGTTAAAATATGCTTTGATGCTCTCTGTGCTATGATCTCCATGCTTGAAGAGGGCGTGTATGAGAAGAGGGGGCTATTTCCTGCTGCCTTAAAGGGAGATATGACAGTTCCATCATCCTGGCTGCACAGGAGGTTATTAACACGATTGTTCTTGTGCGCTTCAGTGTTCTGATCAGCCTCAGGACTGATCTGCAGGAATCCCTAAGTCACACCTGACTGTCAGCCTCCATCTGCTACTTCAGCATGGCATGAACTGTTCCAAGAGAGCAAACAGTTGTAATCTGCTGCCTCCTTTAGATGAAAGATGGGTAAAAGCTTCCAGAATCCAAAGGGTTTGATGCTGTAAGCATTTATCCCATCCATATGACCAGCTGCCTCTATATGCACGACTTCTAAATATGGCCTGCTTTCTCTACACTTTGTTATATTCTTTTTATTTCATGCAGAAATTGGCACAGTTTTCCCTCACCTCCTTTCTTCTTATTTTCCTGGTGTTGGTTGTGTTGCAGAATAGTGCATGGGAGAGCTGTTCCAGAGAGAGCCTGAATTCCCAAGACCAACAGGTCAGATCTGAGCCCATTTTAGTCTGGAAAGGAGGATTCAGTATAAAATCAAGTCAGTTTGGGATGCAGGTCATCCAGAACTGTCAGTCAATTAATCATTTTCAAAAATTATAGTAAGTGGAAACATGTTGCCATCCTAAACATGCAAACAATTCTCAAAGATAATAAACTAAAAACTTAAATGCTTTTTCTTTTGGTAAAATTGTGTGATCTAGAAAACAATAGTACTATGGAGGAAACTGATTAGAAAAACATAGAACAAACCCACAAAAAACCAAAACCAAAAGGTCTCAGAAATACACTTGAAATCACAAGAGGAAGTATCAAATTAGCAAGGATGTGTATTGTGTCATATAATTGGACACTATCATTTCTGTTTTGCTGAAATTAGTGATTTAGATGGCCAGGTTCTACCTGTCAGAGGTGGTGTTGTCTGTAGTTTTACAGCAATAAAAAGCACATGGTGTCCTGCCTATCAGTGCTCTGCAGTCATCTGAAACAATAAAAGGGTGTAAAAAAATTACTATTTTACCCTTTTTACCACACAATAGCTTGCACTGTAACTAGAAACAGTTATCGTTTTGGCTGATGCCTCAATATCCATCTCCTGGTGCTCTGAAAGGCAAACAAAGCCAAGTGGGACTCACAGTGTCTGTAAGTAAGCCAGGCTGGTCTGTGCAAATCTGAGAATCATGTCTGGGTTGAGTGTGGGCTTGCACTGACCTGCCCATCCTGCCTGAAACCTGTGTAGATGGCCAGTTTGCTGAAGCACAGTAGTAACATGAACTCCTAAAGAAATATAACTCATTCTTTCTGAGGTTATTCAGATATGTTTACTTTGTAGCCACAAATCTGGCTTGGAGGGTCACATCAGCAAGCAGCATATTGGGACCCACGGCAGGAAGATATGTGGGATAGTTGAGTCTTGGAAATGCCCAGGGCAGGAATTGTGGTATTTCCACACAGTGTCTCAAGGAGTTCCCTCAGAAAACCAAAAACCCGTATGACAAAATCAACACTGAATTCACAATGAAGGTACCAGTAGTAGGAAACCAGTGGCACCCAGTACCCATGGGCACACACAGGCCATGGGCTTGTTATGTGAGAAACGAGGATCAGGGAAGAGCATGCAGGCTGCCCTGACACATACTGAAGAGGGTACTCTCCTAATCTCTCAATATCTTTTCCTGAAATATGGTGGTTTGTGATGTTCCTTGATGGTTTCAGCATGGTCTTGCACATGCAGTCCTGAAACTGGATAATGTCCATGCCAGAGACATGAAGGCTCTGCAAACACTTAACCTTCCTGCTCATCTAACCAGATGTTGGTGGATATTAGGATTGGTTGGTTTGTTTGTTTTAAGCCTGTTCTTCTGAAGGGATTAAGGAGTAGCTGGAGTCTCTGTCCCTCCAGTTTTGGTTGCCAGCAGCTCTGTTATCTCCCTGTGGTAGCAGAGAGAGTGTGGGTGTTCTGTTGTGGGATGCTGGTGGGCCCTGGAGGGCAGAATCTTGATGCTCTTACCAGGATTCCTGGGATGAAGCTCCATATTCCACTGCTGTATCTATTACTCTGGTCAAAGCTCTGGTTCTCGTGTGAGAAAGCTGCTTCTTTGTCTCCTGCTGCCCTCCATATCCCTATTCTGTCATATCTTGCTGTCCCCAGCAGCTTCTGATGCCCCAGACCTATGGTGCAATGACAGCAATAGCAGGGCCCTGAGGGCAGTGCAGTTACTGATTACTGTAGGTGTTCATGTTTTTCCTTTTTTTATTTTAAATTGGGAAATATCAAACAATAAGCTTTGGTTTAAAAATCACCATTGCTCAAGTGCTACAGAGACATATAGGGCAAAGCTATGCAGTGATTCTCACCCCCTTCCCTGCTTGGAAACCTCACCAGGAACCAAGTGTTCACCATTGTGGTGTGCATCAACTTTTGCTCTGTTATCAGTAGTCTGCTTTTAGGGGAACACATGCCTCATATTTCCCCTTCTGATAATCCAGAGAGCAAACCATCACAAATCCATTACAGGTCAGGGTCTGAAACCACAGCCTCTGCTCCCTCCTTGAGGACTAGCTGCGTATTGTGAGGTGGCTGATTTAGTTTGATTTTGCCTGAATAGATGTAGTATGTACTTCTAACACCATGCCAGAACTTGACACAGAATTACTTATATTATTTCCTTCTGTTGTTATGGAATTGGATTTTTTCCATGGGCATCTTTCTTTTCCAGATGTCTCTGACTATTAAAATCAGGGTTTGTCCACGTTGAAGTAACATTAGATTAGCTGTTTCAGGGTAAGCAGTGCTAATAGGCAGGTGTAGTGGTGGTGTGTACAAGTCAACATTTACTGAATAAAGCTGAGCTGTGCTACCAGTGAACCTGTGAAACCACGTGGTCATGTGTGTTACCCACACTTTAGTTCAGGGATGGTGGTAGCTGTGGTGTTGTTGCGTATGCGTGGTAGTGGTATAAACTGGAGTTTGTCACACTCTCACTTGTGGCCTGTGTCAGTCTGAGGATTTGAGGAACCCTGACACTGATTTCCACTCATGGCCATGTCACAGGCAGCTTTCTTGTTGAATGTCAGTATTCTACTGAGCTATGAGACTGGGAAGGAGAAACATAATCAGTCTGTTCTGCAAAACTCCTTGTGTGATACCACTTTATGGTTACCGGACCTGGGTCAGAAACCATTTTTCTAAAAATCATGATCACAGGGTTGTTGTCTTAGTTCCATTCTGTATGTTTCTGGTTTTTTTCAGGGAAGGATCATGTTTGCAGATTTATTGGCTGTGGAAGAAACGAAAAATTCAATTATGTGGTTATGCAGCTTCAGGTGAGTTCTGTTCTTCCCCTCTCCCTTCTGTCCCATAGAGATGGCATCACAGCGAAGGATTTGCAATGAGAGAATAAGGCCAAACACCGGTCTAAAGACTTTGTTGTACACAGAAAAAGAGTGGAATGGGAGACAAGGAGAAGGGGTGGTGTTGCTGTGACATCCATCAGAATGGCTCCAGTTGACAAGATGTACTAAAATATTTCGTAGCTCTGCTTTTCTATTTGAGATGGCTTTCTGACAACTTTCTGGGAAAAGCAGTCCATTCAGAATGCTCACAGGAGCAACCCAGAGTATTGTGCAGCAGTGGCAGCTGTTTGAAATATTTCCTGCTGAGCACTGTGATGCAGCATTCAAAATACGTGTCTTGTATCAGAGCACTGAGTGCGGTGAGAGCCAGTGGTGTCACACGAACAGCACAGTTTCTCTATGAAAGGCCATGATCTCTGTCTCCCCTGTCTCTCCCAAGAACAGCAGTACCTTGGCTTTTGCTGTGGAAGTGTTTACTCCTGCTTGAACACTGCTGATATAAAATCAGTATGGGTGAATACTTGGGTAACTACCACATGGTGACTCTACTGCTAGATAGTAGAGAAAGTAAAACAGATACCAGCAGACCCCAGTACTTCTTTAAAATAAACTTCCAATTTTTTTGAAGTATAGTTCTGCTTTGCAAGGCATATAAAACTCATAAAAGCACTAAATTCCTGGTGCTTGGGTTTGTCTTTTATGCATCATTGGCATCCCAACTGCAGTTATGGATAGAAAAAGTCCTTTTGCTCTCTAAACAATCCTGGCCATTAGTACTGCTGCAGTGTGAGTGCGAATATGATTCTTGAAAGGGCTAATCTGGAGCTCATGGAAGAAAAAGGTTTCTAACCCCCCAGTCCTGTCCTTAATAAGCATGATGAAGGGGACTTTACCTTGGCAAAAAACTTCTCTGCATGAATTCTTTTACTTTCTAATGTAGCTGAGCACGTAGAGTAGATAGAGCTAAAAATAATTTCATTGCTTGCAAATGAAGACATTGATACATAAAGCATTAGCTAGTTTTGCACTCTTACCCTTCAGGCTAAAATTCTTCTTCAGCTTCAAGGCCTGCTGAGACCTGGTTTGTTGTGTGTCCCTCTGACTGCTGTGTACTGCAGTTCTCCCTTTCTTTTCAGTCATTGAGACTGAGGCTTCCACTCTAAGCTTTGCAATTCCCTGCATCTGCTCTATTTCATAGCCAGCCTGATGGTGTTTATTTGGAAAATAATGCTCATTTTCTGTCTTTTCCTGGTAGTTGTATTGGATATTCACATGCCTTGGGTTGTTTCTGGAGAGCAGATGTCTAAGACCATCTCGCATAAACCAGCTGGGGAAATTTATGGCACATTTCAGTGTGCAGCTCTGAAAAAAATCTTCCTTGCTTTCTATGTTACCATTGGTTAAGAGAGCTGGTCTCCAGGGAACAGCTTTACAGTGGAAAGATCTGTTGTCAATTCAATAACCTGGATGTTTCAGGATAGCAATGACAAAACTCTGCTGGCTCTAGTAAACTGTCACAGAAATTTAAGAAGTTAAGCACTAAAGAAGTGACTTAGTCTTATTTCGTTCACGTTAAGGAGCAAACCTGGGCCAGCTGCTGTGGCTTGGTTGTACCTATTAGCTGACCTGTGTCAGGTTGTTCAAGAGTCCAGAGCCCTGAAGTGAAACATGGGTCAAACCACTTTGAGAGACTAGTGCTTCAAGAGCCAATTGCAGTTAGCACCTTAATGTCTCTAAATAACTTGAGAACTGGAAATGGAGGGATGAATAGATGGCATTTCACTGCTTTGAAGAGCAATCTGTGTTTTCTCATCAGATGTTTGGAATCTTTTATATATATTCTGTTGGGAATTTTGTTTGAACTCATCTATTATCACTAGAACACTGGGATTTTTCTTGCATTTACACTGTCCTTTTTTCCTTTTTTTTTTCTTTTGCTGGATTGTCTTCATTTCCATGCATAGCTGGTAGCCTTTTTGGTTTTCCCTAGAAATTTATTTAAGTGGAGGTAAATTAGCAATTTCTTTTAATAAGTATAAAGTCTCTGGAAAAATCCTCCTCTCCTGATTTTGGGTATGATTCTCTTCATAAGACAACTTTCCCCATTGTGATGTTGCCATAACAATGCTGGCTTGAGCTTGGACCAGACAGTGTGTGCTAGGGAGTTTCTGATGAAACTGCTTCTGTGAGCTGTAATAGATAGTGGCTTCATGCCTTGCTTACCAAATTTGTACTGCTTTAATCTTTAAAAGGCTCAGGGAACAGTCAAAGGTTGTTCTTAAATCAGCTTCTGCATAGTCTGAGTTTAACAATAAGGAGATGCTGGTCTCACGCAGTCTGAGGCACTGCTGTCCATGCCATGCCTATTTCACAAATAGTACATCAGCTGATTCCCCAAGATAACCGTCTGGTATGTACTTATCAGCAAATACATCACTTAAAAGATAAAATGAAGTACTGGAAGATCTTATACAAGAAATAAAGCAGATGTAAGGTGAGCACCTGACTGAGTAGCATATCTGCTTTTTTGGGGTTGCATGTTAGCACTTGAAGCTGTGAAATGCTGTGTTTTCATGTGATGGTTTAGGTATTTTATTGATTGTTTCAGGGCCGAAATCTTGCAGATCTCAGAAGGAGTCAGCCTCGAGGGACGTTCACGCTGAGCACAACGCTGCGATTAGGCAAACAGATTCTAGAATCAATAGAAGCCATTCACTCTGTGGGATTCCTGCATCGTGACATCAAGCCTGTATGTTGTTTTGAAAATTTTCCTTTTGGTTGTATGTCTGTTCTGCTTGAGTCAATAAAGACAGTCTGAGTATGGGCAGATCTCAGCAGATACATTTAGGTCTCCTTGCACACTGCCACTGACACATTTGCTATTTTCTATAAATACAAAATAGTAATATAGTATTGTGCTTCCTTTAAGTGCATAGCAAACTAGCTTGTATTGGCAGAGGCTGCTCCATGGTGGGTTGGTAGCTGTCAGTCATACTTGTACCACTCAATATCCTGTGATGAAGCAATCTAGTTCTGAATAGTCATTTGGAGCCCAACGAATTATTACTGTTAAAGGAGTTCAGAAAGGAAGTCTTGCTCTGTGACTTGAATAAATGCTATTTCATGCATTTGACATAGCTAAATCATCCTCTTAATCCTTTCTGAGCAATTGCCAGAAAATTGAAGCACAGTTTCTAGTGTCAGAAACACACTCACGGTGTTGGTCATCTGCCTAAGTGAAGGACACTAATTCCAAGTTTCTCTGTAGAAGCCAGTCCTTTTCCTACAGCTCTTCACTGCTTGACCTCAACAATTCTTGCTACACCATACCCAAGACTGCCTTCCTTCCAGCAGACTCATTTGCTCCTTTTAAAATCAGCTGCTTTTAAATGATCAAATTCAGCTGAAAATCAGTCACTGATGTGATTGGCCACAAATCCTTTAGCAGCCATCCATTATGGTAAAGGATAGAACTTAAGGATGGAGGTTAAAAAAAGGAGCTGCTCCATATGCTTGTATTGGTTTATTTACTAAGAAGCAAACCCAGTGGTTTTTAGATGCCTGAATATTCAGATAGATTCAGGCAATGCAATACTGTGGATGATGATTCTGGGAGTTAGGGCAGAATAATGCATGCTAGAAGCTGAACCATGAACAGAAGTATTTGTCTACAGTAACTCCAGACTGTTATGCAAGTGATGGAGCTCTCACTGCAGAGCTAGTGGTGTTAAGTGTAGCTCTTTCTCAGAGCAGCTGAAACTTAGCAAAGCTAACATGAATTTTAGTTATTTTGAGACTCCACAGACTCTTATCTGCAAAGTGAACTTCTTAACAAGGCGACGATTCTCTAATCGTGATTTTTAAGGTGCATCTTAAAATTAATCTCTTTGACTTGTTTTCATCAGAGGCATGTGGAGCTATATGACAAAGTTTTGTTAACAAATGGCCAGTCTTACCGAAGTTGCTGGTATTAATTTGATTTTTTTTCTTTCCTTCTTTGTCTAGTCCAATTTTGCCATGGGCCGTTTACCTTCAACATACAGAAAGTGCTACATGTTAGACTTTGGTCTGGCCCGTCAGTATACCAACACCACTGGGGAAGTCCGGCCAGTAAGTAAATTTCAAGGAATTTTTTTCCATTTCTGCAACTGATTAGGCATGGAAAGGTTTTGTGGTTCTATTTGTTTTGTGGTTGTTAAGTTTGGTCATTATATTTGGACTGCATTTTCTGCAAGGTGAGAAGCAGCAGGTGATTTCAGCTGAGTTGAGGATCTAAGAAGGGATGCCTGCTTTTGTCTTAAGAGGGATGTGGCTTTTTTTTTTTTTCTTTTATTTCATTTAGGATGATCAGGTTTGCCACAGGCTTGCAATACTTACTGAGTAAAATATGGACTGACAAAGAGAGTGAGCCCTATGCTGGCCATGTAACTTATGTAGCCCCAGGGGACTGGTCTAGTCCAGTTCTCTGTGTTCTGGGGAAATAGGTTGGTGTATTCTTAAAACTTTTTATAAAAAAAGTGTTAGAAGTTAAAGGCTGACCTGATCTCTGAGGCTGAGCTTACTGTAAATTGCAGCCTCTATGCTGTTCTCACCCTTGCCTGGTTTTGATTTTGTATGTATTGCCCCTGTCCAGATTTCCTAGCAGGAGTATTTCAGTGTGCCTGCTTGGAGTGAAGGTAAGGGCAGGGAGCATAACTTGTGCCATGTAACATGGGTGTTATCATTAGTCCTTTTACCAGCACTGTGTCATCTGGTGTCACTCATAAAAATATGTAAAGCTTCAAGATGGTCTAGGTATCTGTCAGAGAATTCCTAGATTTCTTTCAGAACACAGTGCAAGCAGAGAGGCTCAAACAATCTCTGTTTATCATCCTGGACTTATACCTTTTGGTCTGCATACCTTTTCCACCTGCAAGATAATTGTTATTCTGGAAAATGTTGACAATGTGTGAGCTAAATACAGAGGCTCTGTAGTGTAGGGGATGGTTGGCAGTGGGAAGAAAGCAAAGGAGCAGATTTTGTGTCTTTAGTAGATGAACATACCTGGGGGATTTTTCTTTTATTTTCTTTTCAGTTGGACCGTGCAAGCGTTTATGTTTTACCTGTAGATGGGAGCAGCTCCAAGGGTTGTGCCTGCATCTTATCCTTAAAAAGACACACACTATGTACTACTGGTCTTCCATGTCAGTGCTGTTTAGTTTGGGGATAACCCTTCTCCATATTGCCCTTTACAAAATGTAGCCCCACTCCTTCCCTTTTTCTGCAGTCAGAATTCAAGCCCATTATGTATTAAAACTGGCATTTGGTTTTCTGCAAAATGTCTTAATTGCTTCAGTGAAACAGCTATGGTTTATGTCTGTATTTCAAGTCCATTGTTTGAATACTGTTCTTTCTTTACAATTAAAGAAACTAATTTTTTCAGATGTATCTTCTTTTGAATCCTCTATTTTTTTTTCCTTTCTCACTCTAATTTAAAATTACTTCACTTTTGTTTTCCTCCCAGGCCCTGTTTTTGGAAACAACTCTACATCCAGCTTTGGCATTTTCCAGGGCAAAAGATTCTTTATCAGTGTCTTGCAAACTGTGTCCTGCTTGGGTTGGTGTGGGTGAGGGGGGGGCTTTGTCAAAATGCAGGACTTGGAGAAGGTTGTTTGTAATTCTGGTCAATTTGGTCGTTGTTACTTGCTTGCCACAGATGGATCTCATAGAAGGGTGAATGACATATAATCTTTTCCTAAAAAGATACATGCAATCCCCAGAGTGTTGGGGGTATGCTCTACCGAAAGGGGTAAAATGTCTCAGTTTGTTTGGGATGTAGGAGGATCTTACAGGGTACAGTCTCATATATCTGATATACTTATTCTCCCATGCCACACTTCAGGAGGTGGGGCTTTTTGACAGAAATGATACAATAAAACCCACATAAATATTCACTTCAATGCCATTTAACTTTATAAAATAGTCACCAGGCTGTTTAGTCCTTTTGTGTCCCTGCTGCCTGCAGACCAAGACGTTTGTCTAGAGTAGCAGATTGTGATTGCTGCCCAAGTAATGCACTGAGGATTAGGAAGGAGATGAAGCTGAAGGGTGGTATGAAGGCAAGTGAAATGAGAAGTTTTTTGTGGGGTTTTTGTGTTTGTTTGGTTGTTTTTTTAAAATATAAATTATTTCACCAAAGAGATTATTTCAATCCAGTAAAGTAGATTCTTCTTTCTCCATTCTCTTTCTGTTCCTTTATCCGTGAAAAATACAATTTCCAGAGTTATAACATGATCGTTTATAACAATAGCCTAGTTTTTTGGGGATTTGGTTCTGAGGTACAATACACAACATAGGTGAGGGAAGGGGCTCACTTTCTTATTGTCTGAAAGCATGTCTCAATTTTGCTTTCAGTCATATTCAATTATTAACAGACATTTTCTGCTCAAGTAGGTTCTATGCAGTTTCTTACAGTTTCAGAAGCATTGTCATACTTTATGAATAGTTCCATAAAAACTATTAGCTGTTTTCATATCCTCTGAAATTCATAGCCTCAGTCTTACTTATCACCTTTTCAGAAAGACTCTGAATTACTTTCTGATCATGAGCCAGGCCTCTAGCATTTGTTTTTTGAGTTTGGGGATTTTTTTAACTTATGACTTGCCTTACAATTTTTGGTCACTTTTCTATTTTGAAAATGGGAAAAGATAGTGATTCTGTGGAGCAAAATCCTCTAGAAATCTGTGCTGGCACTGGTTTTCTGTATTTATTTTAGGTGCAATTAACTGATGCCAAACAGCATTAATTCTTGTTTTAATGTAAAGGCAAAAAGCTGTTTAGTAGACAGATAGCATAGTCTGTCCCTAAAAAGGTCTCATTCTGATTTTCTAGAGATTGATTAAAGCTTACTACTCTGCATGGTCTTCATTGAGCATTAGTTTCTCCATCCTCAGCTGTTACCAGTCTGGCTTCCCAGGCCTTCTTTTAAGGGCTATCACAGTAGCTTTTACCTAGACAGCTGTTATTCTACTGAGCTTCTGACAAGTACTGTTATACTATTGTATCACTGTGCACTACAGTGGTGTTGATTTGTATGTTGGTAGAGAGGACAGCTACTTGACAGTTCAACTTGATTGCTCAGCATTTATGAAGTTATGGGCCACTTGGTGAAATTAAATCCAAATTTATTCTGAATCTGAATTTATCCTGTGCTTCTAGGAAAACAAAACTGATCTACCTTATGTGGGATGCTAATATTAGCACAAATGCTACTCCTTGGAGAAAAGCTATTGCCGCACAGATTTGCTTTCATGGGAACGGTCTCAGCCTCTACCACTTGCCCATTGCCAGATGTTGCAAAGTCTCCTGGATAAGTCTGTAGAAACTTACATTGCTCTATAAAGACAGAAGATGGTTGGGGCCAGAAGGTATGTAAGGAAGCATCAGCAACATTTTTTCCCTCTGTTAGCAATCAGGGAAGCTCAGCTGTTCTCGACAGTCTCCTTGGTTGATATTTCGCTGTGAGTTGTGGAAGTCAGTCTTTGATAGTTACTCCTTTGGACACACAGAGCAGATGTGCAGCAGTCATGCAGCCATTTGGTGCCCATTGTGTGCTGGGAACTGCTTAGGGTCTGGCTGAAGGCTGTTACTTTGCCTACCGTGAGCGTTTCTGGCATTTGGATCAGAGTCAACATGCTGGCTAGCAAAGGGGACTCTGGCTATTGTGAAAAATGGGACAGACTGCTAATGCAAAAAAAAACCCCTAATCTTTCCAGTGGGTTTTCTTTTCAAACGCTTGCAAGGACAAATAAATGAAGGAAAAGACAGGCAACTTGCCAAAACTGCTAGAGGAGATGCTGATTTCTTTACTGCTCTTCCTTTGCCCTCCAAGCCCCATTCTCTCCTGTTTAGAAGATGGCAAATTGTGATTAAGATCTGTCATCTGTATTCAGCAGGGTCTGTTTGACCTGAAATTTTTCATTTTTTTGAGGGAACACTGTCAGTGATAAATTCACACAGTATTCCTGGTCCATTAAGCTTGGACCATCTTTTGGTGTTCAAGACTTGTATATTTTCTGACAAAAGACAATGGAAAAATTACTTAGTTACAATAAATAGGGCCATGTCCAGGGCTGTGAGTCTCCTGACATCCCTTTTCTAGGGAATATGTCTTAATTTTGTGCACAGCTGTAAAGCTTCAATGAGAGGGATTCCAATATGCCTGCTCCCATTCTGGCTGTGGCTTAAATACATGGTGTTTGTGGTATTCTGCTGTCAAGTAAGAACACAGAAACTCCTGTAGGAGAGGAAGTTTTCGAACCTTAGACTTCGAAACGTTGGGTGAGTGATCTAATGCTGGAGAGAGGAATCACACACAGATTCACAGAACAGGTAAAGCTGGAAGAGAGCACAGTGGGTCATCTCTTTAGACAGGGTCATCCTAGAGCACATTACACAGGATTGCGTCCAGATGGTTCTTGAATATCTCCAGTGAGGGAGACTCCACAATCTCTCAAGACAATCTGTTCCAGCGCTTGGTCCACCTGCACAGTAAGGAAGCTCTTCCTCATATTCAGCTGGAATTTCAGGTGCATCGGTTTCTGCCCTTTGCCTCCTGTCCTTGCTCGGTACCACCGAGAAGAGCCTGGCTCCATCCTCTTGACACCCTCCCCTCAGATACTGATATCTTTTAAAAATTAATATTTCACATGCCAGAGTAAACACTACATGTATCCTACCTGTAGGATATCCAGAATTGTCTTCTTTAGGACTGGAGGGAGGTTACCAGAGATGAATAGAGCCAGGGATGCTATTATTATGGTCCATATGGAATAGGATGATGAAAACTACACAACCTTTTTTAGTGCCTTTATACAAATCTAGATGAGATAACAGTTGATGATGTGTAAGATACCAACCATCCAGTTTCAAAGAGGGTAGATCTAATCAGTATTTAGAAGACAGTAATGACAAACTTGCGTGAAGAGGGATTGAAAAGATTGTGTTTATAACATGCACAAGAAGATGAATGAAAGGAATTTTATGAAAGTCTGTAAAATACTAGTTAATACATTAATAGTAGTTAATAGCTTATGGATGCAGGGGATGCTCTTCTGAGAAACAAGTCTAGTTTTCTCTTCCTGATTTCTTCCCATTCCCTTACTCCCCTCTGCCCCATAAAGTCCATTTTGTGGAGAATCCCAAGACCTTCCATAACAAATTTGATACCACAGGATGCAGAGATCTTTTTCTAGGGATTTAGCTATTATTTCCCCTAGATGCAACCTTCTTCCATGGTTCAGACAGAGACATGAGCAATCTTATTCATTCTGATGTCCTGGTTGTATGACTCACCTTTGCCATGAAAGCAGTGTAAGCAGTCAGTGTCAATGCACATCTTAGGACAATAGAACGGAGCAACTGGGGAATGAATTGAAAAAACTGTGGGTTTTTTTTTTAATTTGCAGAAGTAGCTTTTATAGAAAGCACACAAGTTAAATTTTTCATCTTGCATTGATTTTTATAGCAAAGAGCTGGACTAGCAAATGTCTTTGATATCGAGAGCTAAGGCTGAGAAGAATATTTGAACTTGAAGGGGGAAATAAACATAAACCTTGCTATGCAAATGATGAACAACGTATGCTTATATAATGGAGATGTTCTGAGTCACAAAGGTCTTCTGTAGGAAGGTCAGGTTTTGGACAATTCCTTGATCATTACTGGTCTTTGCTTGGGTCTGCTAGTTTTGTCACTGACATGCAGTACAGAAAGCATTATACCTTTCCTCTGTCTGTGACACCCTGCCTTCAGAAATGTGTTCCCTGTGGCTCCACATATATTCATTGAAAATGTTCAAGGCTTTAGCAGCTTGATGTTAATTATTTGATAATAGAGGAGAGGCTATTTTTTTCTTGAAGTCTCTCTCCCATTGCAGGATATGGCACTGGAATGTTCTGCTCAGCAAGCACTTTATTTTAGCTTAGTCAGCTGCAGCTGATTAGATCTCGATCTCCTCGTGGCTCAGACTGCACTGCAGTAGTTTTCAGTACCTTGCTGAAGAGACTGTACATGTGCGAGGGCGGATCTGTGAGTCAGTGGGCAGAGAGAAGATGTTGTAGGCAGGACAGTGCATAGCCTGTTTAGAAGAGCATGAGGGAGGCTGCAGAAATGTGATGGCTAATTGAGAAAAAGGGTATTTATTTTCAAAATGTCTGTGCATAGTGTATAAAATAAACTTACCTGCAGCGAGCAAGGTATTAGAAGAAGAGATTATGATATATTTTTCTACTAGGTAGTTTTCCCCCCACTGGAAAATGAGACAAAGGATAGTAACTTCTACATCCTGATACCCCAAATATTCAAACATAGAAGCCCAGTAGTTTTATACTTACTTTGTACTTGAAATATATATAAATCCATAGTATTATGTAGGAGATGAATGTTTTACAGTAGAATAACAGATTTATGGAGCTGTAGTACTATATTAGCTTGGAAGGGGATATAATTTTTGTCTCAAACTTTGTGTTAGAAAAAGATAGTCACAGGAAAGGCTGAAAGCACAGCATAGTCACATTTGTTCACAGAGAGATGAAAAGGAAAAAGAATGGACCTCAGTCTTAAAAAATATTGCACATTTAATATATTATAAAAATGCAGTTTCTGTGGGAATGGATTAGTTATAAAAAGGATCAACATGAAAATTTTGTTAAGGTTCTCGTTACTTTCATTGTTGGAGTAGCAAATTTGAACTTGAGAAGGGAGATCATGTTCTGGTTTAAAACATCACAGCTACAGAAAGCAAGTGCAGTGGAAATTAGATGTATGAAAAGCAGACTAGCTGATGGATTTGAAAATCTTTTAGCATGCAGGGATTTTTGTATCCTGTTACAACTACCTACTTCTCTGCTTTCCTCTCCTGGAAGCCCTGGTTCAGTGAGGGTGACCTCAGATCATCTACCTGAGGTTATTGTTGGTTTTATTTTACGTAGCACTCTCTAGTTAGAGCTCTTGTGCTAAAGAAGTGAGGAAAAAGGAAGGACAACTCGGGCTCAAATCCTATATATGCCTACAGGGGACTTAGATCCCATTTTCCATTTCTGAGTGCCTTTACTGCCAAGCTGGGGGGGGTGGGGGTGTTACATTTCATCTGAATGTGTCATTCCTTCTGGTCGATGCCATTCCACAGGAAGCTCTGATTATTCTTCCCAATGGAGAACACAGAGAGGAACTTTAAAACTATTACTGTGGCTGGTGGTGAGGAAACAGGGGCTTTGCTCCCTGGGCATGGGAATGTTGAGTTGGATTGCAGGTCAAGTCTCCTCTCCATCAGATAAGTGCTGCCAGGTCATACACTTGCCCTCTCTTGGTAATAATTATTCAGTTATTCTGGACAAAAGATATCCTTTCTAACCTGTATGTTCGTAAACTTGCATCTCAAAGGACCCTGTGGCTTAGGGATGAGGGTGTACTCTGGAAGGAGGGAGGTGTGATTTTCACATCTATTCAAGGGATGGGGAGATTTAAACTTAAGTCTGCTGCATGTCAGTGATTGCCACAACTGTCTTTTGTCTTCTTCATTTTGATAGGAAAGGACCATCATCTCCATCTGACTCCAGGAAAGCTTTAGGAGCTGTAAATCCCAAATGAGATGTGACTAACACTCTACAATGGTCTCCAAAGCATTTCCATTTCAGCAATTCCCCTGTCCTGTGACAGCACATTAAAAATTTATCTTTCTTACTTAGCACTCCCCATGCTTTCTGTGGAGATATTCTGTGCTACTGATTCCCCTATGGGACCTTGCATGTAAGAAAGAAGTGCAGTTCTGAGGCCAAAATTCTCTTGTTAAAAATCATGATAACTGAATAATAGGATTACAACTGAAATAAGCTTTTTATTGAAATAAAAAAAAAAGCTCATTCTTATCCTTGTTTCTAATGTGATAAAGGCATTCTTATCCTCAGCACAAATTCAGGTGCAGGAATTGCGTGATGAGTGGTTGGTGCATACTATTTAGAAAGACAAAATTATCTTTGTCTTTAGTTATGCTAAAATCCATTGGAAGTTTTGAACTCTCCTAAAGTAAAATAGGAACTGTGGCATTTTAACTCATCTCCTTAGGGTCTTTTGCTTTGGAAAGAATAGTAGGAGACTTAAATAGCTTTCTCAAAACTAAATTTCATGCAAAATTTATGGAATTGTTAGAATTTGCAGATTTTTAGGAAAGAGGAATAGTAAGACTCAAATAGGAACCTCCATTGTGTCGATTGCTTTTGTTTAGTTGATTTCTGTTGGAATACATATCTGTCAGCTGAGGTCTTTCCTCAGTTCACTGAATTGAGTTTTAAGGTTATATAATATATTATAATATTACCTCTTGCCTCTGATCAGGATGGCCCTCAGATTCCATACTGTGCCATTCTCAGATAGAATGACAGCTCATGTGACCTACAAGCAGCACTGACTTTCATCCTGCTCTTTCTCAAACCCCCATTCTGCATCCCCCCACAGACAGTGGAGACCCTGCTGTTTCTAGGTGGAGCACTGCAGAAGTCATCAGGGAAGGGAACATGCCTGAACTTGGCAGCTGTGAAGCCTGTAAAGTTGACAAGCCAGTGATTGTATGGATATTGATGGTGAGAAAGCAAGGTGGTGGTTGCAGAAAAAAACCTAATACCTTGGGTGAGAATCCATGACAATTCAAATGGGGAAGGGGACATAGCTGTTCAGTTTTAGAAACCTGTGCACTAACATTAGAACTTGCTCTAGATGAAAAGGGCAAGAGATAAAAAAGAGCAAATCCCCTTGCTGGTTTTTAGATCAGTTTGTTTGGGGGAGGAAGGGGAGGTGTGTACATCAGATATTTTTAGAAAGGAAAATCACGGTAGAACCATACAGCTAACCTGCAAAGGCTTGTATGCATTTCTGATCTCACCTTTGTTTTGACGCTATTAGGTGTGATATGTGAGCAGGGGGAAGGTAGTCTCTAGAGGGACCCCTCTCACCACTTACAGGGCGCTCACAAACCACACAGGCTCACTCAATGCTTGGTGTCTAAATTCAACTAAATACGGTGTGGGCCAACAGCCCTGGGAAGGGTGCTGGGAGATGACAAGAGCTAAACAAGATGCAGGTTTCTGTTGGGATACAATATTGAATTGTTTTTTAATTAATTTCTGTTTTGTTTTGTTTTGTTTTTTCTCATTTTGTTGTTTTTTTATCATGTTTTTCTTTGGGTTTCTCTCTGTTTTACAGTTCTTTTGGGCTCTTCTTTTGAGGCTGTGTTTGATGCGTTGGCTTCCCATCCGCTGCTCGTAACCATCTCTGCTATGAGTTGTGAGTGAGCCATCACCATGCTTCTGGGTTTTCATTTTGTTTTGTGCTTTTGTTATATACGGAAGTCCAAATTACACCTTGTTTTCCTTTTTTTCCTCATGATATGCTTGTTTTTCAGCAGGATCGTGACAGCTACCTAAATGTGGTGCAAAGGCCTAGAACAATTGGGATTCTGTCTGAGGGGCTGGCAGATATTTGGGTGGTACCAGAGACTGTGATTTTGTCACTTCTGTGGTTTCAGAGGCAAGGGGAGGGGAATTCTCTCATCTTACATTTCTGGGTCCAGCTTCCTCTGTTCATTTCTGACTCCCCATTGTGATAAAATATGTTTCTATCATTAATAATTCTACAAAGTGGTGCTGTTTAAATTAGCAAATCAAAACACATATAAGAAGTGCAGATTTTGTTCCCAACAGAAGAGGTGGAGATGCGTGTCCCTGCATTTCCCCCGTGAGCCTAACTGGAGAAGCAGAAGATTCCTAGAAGTCACAGAGATTCTTCCTTTTCATTCAGTTAAAACTTTCTGTCACTTTTCCTGCTTATCACAACCTTTCCAACAAGTTATTTCAATCCAAGATGTATCTCCAAATGCCTTCCATGATCTGTGGCATTTTCTCTCTCCCCTTACCACCTTCTCGTCGATCTGTGCTAACTTTCTTTTCATGTTCTTACTGCTGAAAATCCTTTTCCTGGTTCCAGGAGAGATGAGTTAATGATTCTAGATGACAGCAGTCTTGCCAGGGGCAAAGGTGGTGGATCTCATGAGGTGTTTGCACAGGCTTCCAGAAAGTAGCAGAAGAACCAGTGGTCATGTTCCATGAGAGTACCACGGTTTTAAGAAACAGCAGAAGGAAAGTACTGGCATACAAATACAAGTTTTTGGGAAGGAAGTTGAAAACTGGGACATTCAGAATATCAGTCTAGGGACCAGTGAGGCGAAAGGAAAAATTCTAATCTCTATGAATGAACATGGTATAAGGAGCTGGGGTTCAGATTAGTAAGGAAATACAAGCACTCCTCAAATAAAGGGAGTGTACTGGAAAGACAGACTTCATATGAATCACAAGGGAGACACTGTTGGCACTTGAAATACAAATGATGATGAGTGTTTGACCTGGAGAATGATGAAAAGCTGATGGGTGGAAAAGAGCACAGCTTGGAACAGTGCATCCACTTCATATAGGATTTTGTTACCTAGTTCTTTCTTTGTGAGGTAGTCTACATTGCTAATGTAGTGAAAGGAACACAGAGTATAGTTTTTGCTCTGTGGTAGTGATCTAAGACATTCTCCCAAGCTAAAACTCGTTTTAAATCAAGCTTCTAATGTAATATACTTCATATCTGTGACATCTCCCCAACAGCACTGTGTAATAAAGTACTTCAGCTTTGTGGTAGACACAGCATGAATGCGAGAAGATATATACTTTATAACATTTTTGATAGTAATACTAATGAGTAAAAAAATAAAAATAAATCATGCATAGTTGAAAATTGTATTTCAACTTGCTACCTTATCATATATTCATCATTTTTGGGATTCAAATCAGTTGAGTTTTATAGGATGCCATGGTCTGAAACTCCTAACTGTAACAATTTCTATTATGTGTCAAATGTGGATTGGTCTGGACAACAAGGATGTTTTATCCAGGCTCTTTTCCACCACTGGACAATGTTGTGGTGGGATGAAATTTATTAACTGGAAGAAATGAAGTGTGTAAAGAAATCATCTGGAAAATTAATCTTGGTGAATTCAGAACAAAAGTCAATAACAGTATACAGCATGTGCTACAACAAATGCTCAGGCAGGAGCTGTTTGGGTGAAAAACAAGGTATCTCCACAGCCTGGGAAATATTTGATTGAAGTGATTAGTGACACAGTCAAAAGGTATGACTAATTACCTTATGACTGGCAGAGCAATCAAACATGGTTACAAGAGGTGCAGCCTTTATGAGAAAAAGATGCTGTTACACAGTTAGCATCTACCTGTTTTGTTCAAAGGACTCTAAAGGTCCTGTCAAAGCAATTGCAAAGTCTTACTTAGTTGCAGTACCCTTCACTGGGGTACTACATGAAAGAGGACTAGAGAGAGAGAGCCCTTAGGGTTCAGCAGCAGGACTGGCTTGGGGAGCACCCAGTCATGTTGGCTGTGGGACAGATGCACAGTTAAAAAATGGCTGGGCTTTTGGTTTGGAAACTGCCTAGCATTGGTTTCAGAACAGATCTAATTAAAGACTACAAAGATAGCCTGTCTGCCAGAAATAGTAAGTATTGATCTAAAATGATTTTCAGAGACATTGCCAACTGTACTGAAACCAGCACACGTGGTATTTGCTTCAGGACATACACAGTTGAAGACACTGAAATCAGGAAAGAACATGAAAGACAACTTCCATGGACTGCAAACATTGAATAATATTTGTTGTGAAAACATTATGGATTTCATGTTAGAATTGTTCACAACACACTCTTTCATGTCTCATGAAAAGTTTCAAAGCACCCTAGCTTCCATTCATAATAGAAAAGAGGAATGTCCTCTTGCTTTTGAGTATGTAGAGAAAATTTATGGTGACAACTGGTTCAACAGATGTATTCCAGTGACCAGTATTCTGCTTTTCGGAACTCACATCAGTGAATTCACTGGAATTCTGAAAATATTTTGCAGTCATTTGTCAGTGAAAATCCTAAATTGCATGCTCTGAGAGAAATGAGGTAGAGGAACAGCAATACAATATCTCTGCTATTACCTGCTGCTAAATAAGTATCTTATAGCTCAGGCTGGTGTACTGCAAGATTAAATGCTGCATTAAGTGCATGGGATGTGCATAGAGGTTCTCCTTGTGGAGTATTTGATTAGTGTAAAGGAGTTGTAAGATAGACTTGCAGCTTTTTTTGCATGGAGTCACTGTAACTTAAGAGCTGCATTGTACACCATACAGGTGTACATGTTCATGGCATGGTGTTGATGAACTTGCTTAACAAACATTTGAAGTTTTATTCTTTCTGAGAATGTTTAAATTCAGAGCAACTTCCCTGTACCCAAAAGGAAGCAACTGAATTGTACGTATTTAAAGTGGCAGAAGGGTGCCCTGGAACAAAAGTACAGAGTTTTAGGCGCAGTTTTGAAAGCATAGGCACAGCTTAAAGAACAAACCTGAATCAACTGACCTGCATGGGACAAGTTACTCAATTAGACTTGTTATTAATGTGCTCAATTTTCTTAGGATCTTCATTATGAGTATGTTTAGTTTTTTGCCCAAGCTTAGCCTTAAGACGCAAGAAGTGTGGGCCTGAACCTGGTTTTGCCACAAGAAATTTGAAAGCACTCTGTTAACTCGCATTAACTCTGGTGCTTCTAGTTCAACTGAAAGGATTTGGTGGATATCATTATTTAAATGCAAGTTTTTCAGAACAATGGCATCTTCATTAAGTGAACTCACATGGATAATGTTCTTTTGTGGAGGCAGCAGTAGAAAGAGTTTGAAGAGCTGCTCAGCTCTTGAAAGAGAAAAAGGCTCCAGGTTAGAGGAATAGTCACTGGAATGCCATTCCACAGCCACTGTATTGAGCCTTCACTTTCCAAATACAGGAAATGGAGAATCAGAGAAAGAGAAAATAAAGATACATGGTCTAAGATATACTGGGAAGAATCTGGAAAAAAGTAAGAACTCTGGAAGTCAGAGGTTCTTAATTTGTTGAAGTCTTGCAGAAGATGTCGACAAGCATTGTCAGTAAATGTGTATGGTCATCTGCCTTGTATCAGAGTAGGCGATTCCTGTTCTCATCCTGACCAGGCTGTCTTCAGGCTTTGCTTAGCTCATGTTATTCATGACTCAGTTTTGCATTTGCGCTTCTTTACTAGCTTTTCCTTTGACCTGGAGTTTAAAAAGGAAAATATGATCCTGGATAATGTTCTTATCTCTATGCCTAGACTATTACTGTTCTAACATATCACTGTAACCACCTTGCCTTCTCTGTAAAATAATCTTTTCTAGAAATGCAGAATTGGAGACTGCTGTCTGTTTAACTGGCTGCTAGAGCACAAGAAGGCAGTAAGAGCTTTGTATCTCTTGGGTATATATGAAATAACAGTATAGACAAGAAGTTCTCAGGAGTTAACTGTGCAGGGGATTTAGTCATCTGCTCTGTCTCTGAGATTTTCTCTTGTCTCCCTTCAGCCCCGCAATGTTGCTGGTTTTCGAGGAACGGTCCGCTATGCCTCTGTGAATGCACACAAAAACCGAGTGAGTATTTTTGGGTTATAAGGAGCTGAGAGTAAGATTATTTCCCCTCAGAAACCTGTTTTCAGGAGCAGGGGAGTAAGAGGCATGAGTTTTGGTTTGTTACCTACAGAAGTTAGTGTATCAGATGATTTCCATTAGGTGGTTAAGGTTGTAAAATGAAAATTATGATTCTGTTATTGGATCCTCTCTAGTTGGCAGCCTTAATAATTGTAATTATTGCATTATCAGACACTTTTTAAGGGCAAACCCCCCACACACTTAAGGGGAAATCTGGGTAAGTGCCAGGCTGCTTGCTGCTAGTTTCTAGCAGAACTCAGCTGGAAATTAGCAAGTGCCAGGTCCTAAAATCCATTCTTCACCTGTAATTTTTAATATTAATGTCGTGCTGTCAGTTGAAGAGCCACCTAGTTAGGGCTAGGTTATTTTTCCTTGAAAAGAGCCATTATTTACATAGTGTCTGGCCTGTTTCATTCTAAACACTTCCGGAAGTCTCATTCAACATTCTTCTCAAAACGCTCCTCTGTCCTATTTCGGTGATGTTCCTTTGCAGATGGTAAACATTAAGTTTGGACAATGCTCTCAGGCCTATGGTGTGATTCTTGGGGTGTCCTGTGCAAGGTCAGGAGTTGGGCTCAATGATCCTAATGGGTCCCTTCCAACTCACCATATTATATGATTTTATGATTCTAAGTTATGCTAAGTGCTTGCCAGATGGAAACTATCAGTCCTCCTGCATTACCTCCAGGTTTCTGGCTTTTCTTGTGCTGAGTCTGTAGAACGACCTGTGACATATAAGGAAGTGTCAGGTTCTTTTAAGGAGGGAAGTTATTGTCTGCAAAATGTGGAAAGTGTGATGTGGGGAGGACAGTTGAATGCCATCATAAGTTCTCTGTTTCCTGGGAGACACTGAGAAACCTGAAGTATAATTTTTGGAAGAGCTGAATAGTGCCAGCTGCAGCTGGTATCAGCTGAATGTATATTTAGACACAAAAATTGCTGTATAATGCAGGCTATTCTGAGAAATCATGTTCTAGACATTGGATGTTGAGCACCAAAAATGAATTTGTATGCTTTGGCAATTTCAGCCTTAACCTCCATGTTTCAATTTCCCATTCACTAGCCCAGGAGGAGAGTGGTATATGGAAGTGTTATAAATCTGTAAATTGTTGTGATGCATGATGGCAAGTGTTTTGCAAAAGCCCTTGAGCAAATATTGTCTTGTGAAAAGAGTTTGAATGATATTTAAGCTTAGAAATAATAATAAAAATATGTCCTACACAAATTTTGGAATTTTTTTCTTAATCTAGGTTATTCCACATCCATTAATAAGTATTTCACTCCCATGGAATATTCAGTGAGGGACAGTCCTATGGAAAACTTGTGATTTCTTGTATATATAAAAAACCCTTTGCTAATATATTCACAAAAATGAAAACAAATGAGGTTATTTAGGTGACTGTATTGACGTTGCCAAGTTTAATAAAAGCTTGGGTTTGTGTCTTTAGTCTTTAATTTGACTTCTTTAGTCACTGAATGGGAAGTATGACTTCTCTTCCTGCCTTTTAAATGAGGCAACTCATCTGGAAAGCACACCTGGACTACTGAGCAGCGTGGAACTTTGCTCCTCAGTCTTAGTCTTTCTTTTCTTCAGGAGATGGGTAGACATGATGACCTGTGGTCCCTCTTTTACATGTTGGTGGAGTTTGCGGTTGGTCAACTTCCATGGCGAAAGATCAAAGATAAGGTAGGAAACTTAGTGTCTGTGCTTAAGAGAGGGTGTTCCATAATAATTTTAATTATTATGACTCTCTATTATTTGTCCTGCAGCTCTGTGCAGCTTTTTTCTAAAGTAAAGCCAGAATCTTCTTTTCATCAGATCTTGCTGCAAGATGCTAACCTGCTTTTCTGATGCACAGAGTGGGCTTCTCTTATTTGGAGTAGTTAGACTTTATTTTAATGCACATTGTTAATCATATTTGATCAAGTGATGCTTACTTTGTTCTTGCAAAGCAAAAAATAAAATGGAAAGACTGTTTGACAAATTAAAAAGAGCCTTTAGAAAGACAGGAGGATAATGCTTTGCTGTGCCAAACAAGCCAAATGGGATTTGAAATCAGAAAGTTAGACAGAATAAAGCTAGCTGTTCATGATGTCTTGGAAATACTTTTTACTAGAGAATAAAATCCCTGGAAAGAAGTAGATTGCCTGTGCAGAAGGCTCTGCTAAAGGGACTCTGGGGAGCGTTTCTAACTCCGGATTCCCCTTTGACTTCTGCCTGCAGTAATCAACCTTCTTGTGCTTGGGACAGCAAACAGAAGAAGTGTATAGACACTGTGCTGGAAGAGACTGTGTTCCAGTAATAAGACTAGGTGATATTGCAGGAGAGATAAGTCTGTATTAATGTGAAGCAATAGAAGAGATTCTTGGCTCTGAGATTATTTTTTTTTCCCCAGGAGCAAGTTGGCATGATAAAAGAAAAGTATGAACACCGAATGCTGCTAAAACACATGCCTTCAGAGTTCCACCTTTTTCTGGATCACATTGCAAGCCTAGACTACTTCACCAAGCCAGACTATCAGGTGGGAGCCTTTCTTTGCTGCCAGTGTGGTGCATGGCACTGCAGATTGACGTTTGGATTTTTTGAAGATTTCCATACATGTGTTTATATCTGGCTGAGAAATACCTTTCCTAGGACCAGGAGAAAAAGGCTGAACTGTACAGCTCTCCAAAATCTCAAATGTTTTTTCGTCTCCTTCCACCACCCTGTCCAAAATAATCCTGTATTCCACACCAAAAACCTCTTCCCAAACAACACAGTACTTCTGGCTTTAATTAAAACACAAAAATTTTGAGGTGCTCCAAATGTGACAGAATTCTAGTGCAACTTGCCAAGATCTGCAAAGAACCTATACCAGCGGCTCAACCGTGCCCACCAACCCCTTTGTTTTCTTGCAGACTCGTATGGGCCTTGGCCATTATTATCTATTTCTTTAATATTTATCTAACATATGGATTTTCCTCCCATTCAGTGTTTGCTATCAGCATGTATATGATCAGTTATGGTAGCTCAACTAACACAGTATAACTGGAGCAACTTGATTCTGTGTCACTTTTTTTTTATCACGGTGGTTTTCTCTGTACCTTAAGACAGAGTGATGGAAACAACATTTTATTAGCAAATCTGTGCCTGCTTCTGTTGACAGTGCATCAAATGAGTGGGAAAGTGGTAGGAGGGTGTTCCAGCAAACTCTCTCCAGCAGTGCTTTTATGATTTAGCCATGTACGTATTGTAGCGTAGCAACACACATTTTTAAAAAATTAAAAAGAAAAAAAAGGCAAATACTTTCCAGATAGTGCAATGGAAAAGTAACATTTGCCACTAAGATGAAGAGCTGTAGAGGGATGGAGGTGGACTGAGAAGATGCAGAGGGAGCTGGATTTGTTTGGCCTGGAAAAGAGAAGTCAAAGAGGGGATCTGATTCCTGTCTTTTGCTGCCTCAAGGACAGTTGTGGGGAGAATAGAGGCAGCAAGGGAAGTTGTGACTAAATCTAGGGGAAAAAATGAGAATGTGGGTTTTTAAATATGAAACAGATACCTAGAGAAGCTGTGGAATTTCCATTCTTGGGATTTCCAAAGATTGACTGGATGAGGAATCTGATCTGCATTTTCAGTAGCTCTGGTTTGAGCAGGTGGTTGGATTAAAGGTTTCAGAATCTCTTTTTTAACCTACATCCTCCTATATTCTATTCCAGTTTAAAATAATTGTGTCGTAATGGTACTGAAAAGCCATCCTTGAGATGGAAATGGAGGGAGATGTTCTCAGACAGTTCTAGGGTAGTACAAATCACAAACAGCTCTTTTACAGTAGGAGATTTGACTGAAGCTGTGAATTGCCTCTTTGCCTTCAGTTTCCTGCAGTTGCAGCTTGGGCAAGAAGCCTCCAAAAGGAAATTCCCCACAAAATTCTCCAGCTTGCCACTTAAAGTGATTCTTCTAGCTTGACTTGGAGACCTATTCCAGACAGGAAATTCTCCAAAGAGCTCAGTTCCAGAGATGTCTTTATGTTGATTTATCTGGATGTATTTAATCTTTCACAAGGAGGCAATTCACAGCTTCAGTCAAATACGCTAAAGGGGTCCTGTAAGAAAGATGGGAACAGATGTTTTAGCAGGGCCTGTTTCAGTAAGACAAGGGGTAATGTTTTTAAACTGAAGGAGGGTAGATTTAAACTAGATATGAAGAAGAAATTCTTCACTATGAGGATAATGAAACACTGGAACAGGTAGAGGTTGTAGATGACCCATCTCTGGAAACAATTGAAGACAGGCTGGAAGGGGCTCTGAGCAACCTGGTCTAGTTGAAGATGTCCTTGTCTGTGGTAGGGGGCTTGGACTAGATGACCTTTAAAGGTCCCTTCCAACCCAAACCATTCTACGATTCTAACTTATCCAATCTCTGTCTGTGTTCAGCATCCACCATGTGACAGGGCGGCACCACAGCTTAAGTTCTTGTTGTGAGAAGAACTGCTTTCTTCTGTTTGTTCTACATTTGCCACCTGCCAGCCTGATTTAATGCCCCTTACATCTTGGTCATGACTGTGAACTGGTGCCTTGCTTCTTTCTCACTCTCAGCCACAGAATCCTGAGCACCTGGGACTGTTATGTGCAGTTTTCCAGCCCACTTTTCTCCTTGTAAGGTTTTGACCTTTCATCAGAAGTATAAAGGTTTCAGAGAAAGCTGAGAAGACTCAATAAGTCCATGGAATAGCTTGAGAATAATGGCAGATTAGGACACTAGTATCCTTCAGCCTGTGAAGAAGGCTGTAAAATCCCTAATGGCCTTCAAAGTCAAATGCAAGAGTTACAGAATAAGTTATAGCAGAAAGTATCAAAAGTTGTTTTGACTGAGTGGGTCCTTGATGGCATGAAGGAACACTAAGAATAAGACAGCTGAACTTCTAATTTTAGCATGTGGTTTCTTACTTCAGACTGCTTCAGTATCAAAGGAATGGAAGGTGGCAGAAGCAGTACTAATTTTTAAATAGCTTCAGAAGATCCCAGTCCCTGACACTGACATGTCCATTGCAAAGAATCAGAAACTGTGATAAGACTGGGATTAGTGGACATATGGGTGAGGATGATTTAGTGAACAGAAGCCAGTAGGGCTTTTATAAGGGCATCTGTCTACAAATGTGTGGACTTCTTTGAGGATGTGGGGATATTAATTTTGGAAAGACATTTGACAGTAGCAGTCAAAGCATTGCCAAGGTAGCAGTCAGAAGAATCCTAAGAATAATTAGAGTAGCATTAGAGGGTAAACAGAAAATATCCTTGTATTACCATGTAGATTTGTGTGAAGCATACTCTTAAATACTGTCTGCAGTTCCATTCCTGCATATCAAAAAGGATATCTTCAGATCAGAGAAGATGTAGAGAAGGGTAGCAAGGAGGCTCAAGATGGATTCAGATATGGAAAGACTAATTAGATAGGACAGTACACTTTGAAAAAAAAGAAGAGTACTGACATGTGCATGACATCTTTAAAATCAAAGGCAGAATGGCAAGAAGTGAATGGCAAATTATTGTATTCTGCTTCTTCTGATATGAAAATAAGAAACTGTCAAATAAAATTAGCAGGATGCAAGTTGGAATGAGTAAGGAAGGTAGTTCACATAACTGGTGTGTTCTTCGCCAGAAGATAGGTATAGTCTGAAAGTTTATGTATTCGGTAAGTAATTAGGCAGATTAATGCCCATTTCCATCTGGGTGAGAGGGGAAATGGCATTGTTGTGACAGGAGGCTAACAAGCAGAAACACAATCCTATTGTATTTAACTGTCACACCAGTAAAATCTCTTTCAAGACAAAGAAGCTGGTACCACTATCACGTCATGTTCACAGTGGAGAGGCGTTACATGTGCCTTGGTCTGACCAACAGTCTACTGTGGAAATTCTTTTAATCAAATGTTGTGTCACTCCAGGAGTGGAGCACCTAATTCTAGGGTTCTAGGAAACAAAAAGGAGGAAAAAGATGGCTCATCTGAAAGCTGCAAATAGACATTTTACTGCAGTTTGGTGGAAGGTAGTAGGAAGTGGCAGGCTGTCTTGTCCTTCCGATCATGCTGATAAAGAGAACTGGAATATAAGTACAAATAGAGTGTTTGTTCATGGTAATTTTTATTCATAACTTAGTGCTAATTCTATGCCATAAGCCAAATGTATTTGCCACCACACTCTTTCTCTCTGTAGACTTTAGGCTGAATCCTGTCAGTTCTGCATTATTTAGCTAAATAATTTTATTAGAAATATAAGACCTCACAGCTCTGTTGGTCTATAGCATCCAGTTTCCCTTTGACAGCAGAACATCAGATTTCTCTGGGTAATGCATTGCTGCATGGAACACTATTGATAGTAGTTTCATTCTCTCTTAAAGAATATCAGTTCTTAGACAGCAACAAGCATAAAGCGCATCAGCATGAGCATTTGTACCTGCCATCTTATAAAGAAAATTGTATCATCTCTTTTACAGTTTTATTTTCTTATGCACCAAATGTGTCAGGCCACTCTGTGCATAAGCATAATGTAGGGCTCCTGACCAAGCATTTGAGCCAGACACTGCAATGAATTTACAGGACTGCATATTCCTGTTGTATTTATTTCTTCTGGCAGTCCTTGGACTACATATCAAATGTACTGTTCTGCACATGTCTCATCCACAGGAAAGTTGAGCTGAAGTTATGGATTTAGATTTGGAGTAACAAGGCAACTGCAAGATTTCATCAAATCAGTGCCAAAATGTTGCAAGCATTTCTTTCATAGTTTTGAAGAAATTTCATTTACTGAGCCAAAACCAGCCTAAGAAACAATCATTACCATTTTATTACATTATATTTCATTTCATAGTACTTTTTTTAGGCAAACTGGAGATTATAAACTGCACTTAGTCTTCGTGTGCATACTTCAGATTTTTGGTGAGAGCCACCCTCAACTACTTAACATAAATTGTTCTTGTAAATCTATTCCAGCTAATCATGTCCGTTTTTGAGAACAGCATGAAAGAAAGAGGCATCACTGAAAATGAAGCCTTTGACTGGGAGAAAGCTGGTACAGATATTTTGTTGTCCACTAGCACCTCAACTCCACCACAGCAAAACACCAGGCAAACAGCAGCCATGTTTGGGTGAGTGTTGCAGTTGTGCCAGTCAGACTGTGGTCAACAAGCTCAGTAATAAGTTCGTTTTTCTAAAGATTTCAAGACCATTATGATCCTTGGAAGTTGGGGCCTCATGGCAGCCACCACTTGATTTGACTTCATATATTAACATATGTCTAAGGTGGTGGAACCCAGTTTCAGGTCCTTGTTGTCTTGAAAATGCATTTTCTACTGGGGGTGAGTGTGTGGGTTGGAGTCACATTAAGGGATGTCTGGAGACCTCTGAGCAGGATCAGCGGAGCTTGTATATCGTGCATATTATATGGCATACATGCCTGGAGCTTCTGTGAGAGCACCTGCTTTGAGGTGGGTTTGTGATTGACAGTGAGCTGAGTACAGCTGAGTGCATGTACTGGTCACATCTCTAACACAGCTCCTAAGCCTTTACAGAGTGTTTCATGTGCTGGTGCAAAGTACACAGAGATTGATGCTCAGAGGTGGAGGTGAGTCCAAACTAAAAATGATAAGGTTTGGTTCACTGGTCTGTCTAGGTGCTTTTGAGGGGGCTGGCATTGGGGGACAACAATAATTCCTAGTAGTATTACACAAAATAAAAGCTATAAGGCCTATTAAGCCTCATTTGCTTGTGCAAGGGGGGAAGTTTCTTCTAAGCTCAATACTGTGTGATGGGCACTTCTGAAGAAGCTTTCAGCCTGTGTATCAAGGGTCCCAAGATGCTTCCGCTGGTACAACCCACTGTCTTTGTGACTTTACGTTAGATGTTCTGATTCAGGCTGTCATATCTGGGATAAAGGTGGTCTGCCTGTTTTTCAACCTGGTCATACCCTAAAAGCTGCTAAGAAGATCCTGTGGGGCAGTGTGATAGGCCTCCTTCTTTATATACTGATAATTTGTATCATCTTGTCTCTTCCATAGGGTGGTTAATGTCACTCCAGTACCTGGGGACTTACTTCGTGAGAACACTGAGGATGTCCTACAGGGTGAACATCTGAGTGATCAAGAGAATGCTCCTCCCATCCTGTCAGGCCGGCCAGTGGAAGGTCTTGGTCAGACTCCAAACACCGCTTTCAATGAGGGTGAAGTTTGGGAAGAGACAGATGTGAATCGCAACAAACTCAGGATCAGCATCAGCAAAGTAAAGAACATTTCCTGATCTCCTGTGGCTGTTGGATTTAGGGCAATGGTTCCATAGACTACTAGAAGCCACTCAGATCCACTGATGTAACATGCTACATAGTGCAGGCCAAAAAGCACTGAGGAGTTTCCTTGTGGAAAGAGGAAATGGCAAACAATTTTTTCACAGAGTAAAAGGCGTTGGGATTAATTTGGATCTTTATGCAAGTGACATTTTGGAGGCCACTAATGCTGAAGTGAATCTTTCTTACAATCATATAATTATCTAGGATTTTGATACTTCAAGCAAGGGAATTCTAGTCCTTGCATAGCTGATACAATATCAGAAATACCTCAAACTTATAAGCCAAAAGTTTATTGTGTCCCAACCTCTTGTGTAAATAAATTTAATCAGAGATGTCTTCATAAACTGTATTTTTCTGTATCTTGAATCATCACTGATTTCTCTCTTCCTTTTTTTTAACTTTCCTTTCTACGGGTAGGACAATCTATAAGGAGCATCTAATGATGGTTTCACCCCTGTGAAGAGTGAGAGAAACCATCACTTTATATTCTCATATTTCTGCATTCCAAAATCGTATTACACTTTTTAGCTTGCATGAAGTGTATACTTCAGTTGATTTTCCTCATAATCTCTAAGATGTTTCTTAGTCCTTTCATTTAAATCTTACTTAATTTCTTGGAGGCATCCCCACTGAATGATGATACTATAGTAAATGTTAAGTATAAGGATCTACCAGTTAGTTTATTTATTAGATCAGCTTACATATTGTAAGTAAGTTAGTATTTGTGGCAGGACATCAGATACATATATAATCTGTTAGCAGAGAAGTGTTCATCAGTCTTAAAGTGTTGTCAGGGCATACTGGATTCATGTCACAAACCTGTCTTTAATGGACATTTGTGGACTAGCATGTTAAATCTGTCAGTCTTCTGGGTCTGACTAGAATTCACTTCAGTCTCTACCAGTAAAAAGTTAGTCCTTATTTCAGCAATGTAGATATCTTTGCAATCCTTAGTCTTATTAGAAAAAACATTATGCATGGACAAGAAATAATCTTATCTAACTTGCTTAAAATTCTCCAATGTAAATAATTTGGATCAACATGTTATATGTGTGGAATGTTAGCAGCAGCATCCCCCAACACTGGGAATTATGAACCAACTTCAAATCACTTCTTTGTCTCGCGCTGGTAACTGTGTGCATTCCCAGAAGTTTTCATTTGAAGGCACATGAAATAAGAAAAGCCTGGTAGAGAGGGACAGCAACATACAGAAAAAACCTGGTAACTTCTGTGTATTTTTCTGTTCCTTTTAACCACCAGGTGCCTTGATACTTTCAGTCAGACTGAGATGTGCACAGGGGAGTCCTAAATGTCCTTTCTGTGTGCTAGTTCTATGTCATGTCTTAGGTACCCAGTGCTGTCATTCACAAGCCCTATCATAAAAGCAGCTAGAGGCAGGAGAGGTTTCTACAAGATCCACAGCATAACCAGGTGACTCTCCCACCAGGGAATATGCTATTTGTTGTCAGATTACTGGCAAAGGAGCTTACAGAGTTGGTCAGCATGGCAATGAGCACTTCAACTCTGATAAGTCTGTGCTACACAGCAGTCTATGCAGTAGACCTCAGGGTATCATGCTCTCCAAAGCTTTCTCTCCCTGGGGGGTGTTAGCTGTAGTCTGACTCTTGGCCTGCCTTGCTTTGCCAGATCTATTATCTTTAGTCTGAGTGTTTTTTTATTTAAGTAACAGTCACCATATGAAGAAAAAAAGGATGCTGCAGATTTGATATCTAAGGGCACATCTTCACCTCTGCTTGTAATCTGAGGCATCCCTTGTGTCTTTCAGAACCACAAGGGCAGCTGGTGCGTTGAACACCCTTCTGCTGTTCACAGCTTCACCGTCCTTCATCTTTCAGTCTTGTAGCACTAGAAGTAACTGTCTCTCCTTGTCTTGCTCTTTGCATTTAGGTGATGAGTGGATCTTGCCATGTTTTTTCTTCCTAATAATTCTCTAAGGTCATCCTTATTTCTTTGTTCACACAATTCTGGTCTCCTTCTGTCCCACTTCTCCCATTTCTGTGCTAAGGACAGGGCTTACTGTCGCTGTTCTCCCACACCATCCCCCAATTCTCTGCTCTTGGATCTTACCAAGTTGCCTGCTACCCGACAGTTACATCAGCACTTTTCTCGTTTCACCAATGCATTTGACCTTCCTTTGTCACTAACCGTCTCCTGACCATGAATGAATTACAGATTAAATCATTATCATCTATTCTGCTTTTCCTCTAATGCCTGGAAGTTCTCCTCCACTCTTCCTAGCTGCAAAGGCTCTTTAGTTATGCATTCCAAACCCAGCCTGAGTGGTTTAGGTCTGTTAATCTATGGACACTGACTGACTTGCTGTGTACTCATTGCACGCACAAAGGCAACTGTCTTGAGCAGCAGCATTTGACTGAGAAGCTGCTTATGTTCAGAGCCTCTAGCATTAATAGAGGACAAGTGAATGTAGGGCATGCAGCAGAGAAGGATAAGCACTCTCCGCACTGGGAACTTGCACTGGCACCTCCATACACATTCCCACACAGAGGCAGTGTGTGGTAGCTGATGTTGCGTGGCTGGCAACACAGCAGTATTTGAATGCAAATCCTAGACTGCTGCTGTAGCCCTTGGACCCTTCTGCCTCTATGCTTTTGCCTGAGCAGGCCCTCTCTTTCAAGGGGAATCAACACTCTGGAAGGCAGAAGGCAGCTGTGTTAGTCACCTACTTCTGCTTCCTTGTCTGCTGCTAAATTAAAAAAAAATCAAATTCACTAAGACCGTATGAAAAAGGAAATATGTACGGATGTGAGGAAATATGTACATGTCTATGAGCATGTTCAGGTTCTTGCATGACCTTGAGTCTGTGGAAAGTTCTTACAGATGTGATTGAATGTATGTCCTGGAGGACTTTGTTTAGAGTAGCATGATTTAAATAAACAAAGAAAGAAAACACAAACAAAACCCCCAAACTACCCTGGTAATTAGGAGATGGCTTAGTCATGTCAAGTTCTTCAGATGTAAAAGTTTGTATGTTGCAATTGTATGAATTGATAGATGCAGGTTAACCAAGATGGGCATGACTCACAGCTGAAGTATGAAGAATAGATTTATTCCATCATTGCAGAGACATACATACACTGCTAAGTCCAAAGTTAGCAGGGGCAAAAGCGCCAGCCCAGCTGGGCTTTGCTGTGCATATTAAAGGCCTGATGCATATGCAAATTCATCAACAGGCTCTGGTTTTACAATTCTAAACTCTCTTATCTCCATTCCCTCCAAGCCTGTGGGAAAGAGTGCTTTTAAGTATTTAGCAACATTCTGTTATCTTCTTTGAGAGAATTCCATTTCTTTCATCAGACAGAAAACAACCCAAAGGAAACACGTGTGAAAATTCCCACACTGAAAAATTATTCTTAGCATCAGAGAATAATCTAGGTTGGAGAAGACCTCTGAAATGATTGAGTCCAACCCTATGACCTAACACCACCTTGTCAACTAGACCATGGCACTAAGTACCACATCCAGGCTTTTCTTAAACACTTCTAGGGGCAGTGACTCCACCACCTCCCTGGGCAGCCCATTCCACTGCCCAATAGCTCTTTCTGTGAAGAATTTCTTCCTAATATCCAACCTAAACCTCCCCTGGTGCAGCTTAAGACTGTGTCCTCTTGTCCTATTGCTGGTTGCCTGGGAGAAGAGACCAACCCCTACCTGGCTACGACCTCCTTTCAGGTAGTTGTAGAGAGTGATGAGGTCTCCCCTGAGCCTCCTCTTTTCCAGGTTGAACAACCTTAGCTCCCTTAGCTGCTTCTCATAGGACTTGTTCTCCAGACCCTTCACCAGCCTCATTGCCCTTCTTTGGACCTGCTCCAGCCCCTCAATGTCCTTCCTGAATTGAGGGGCCCAGAACTGGATACAGTACTTGAGGTGTGGCCTCACCAGCGCTGAGTACAGGGGAAGAATCACTTCCCTGGACCTGTTGGCCACACTGTTCCTGATACAGGCCAGGATGCCATTGGCCTTCTTGGCCACCTGGGCACACTGCTGGCTCATGTTCAGCCTGCTGTCAAGCACTACCCCCGGGTCCCTTTCTGCCTTCCCAGCTGCAGGGTTATCTTGAGCGGAAACAACTAAAAGTAGCACTATCTCCTCGCCAAATCTTACATTTTCAACCCTTCCTCCCCACACAATATAATGTGTGGACTCTGCGTAGATGAACGCTGGCAAACAAGAACTCTTAGACATCTTGGATAAGCAGTTAGTTTGTGTATGCAGTAGGTTAACCCATGGTAACTCCTTTGGATCAACTATTCAGGGTAATTGAAATGCAAAGGCTACTGTAAAGACATTTAAATATTTGAATTTATTTAAGACCTGCACCTTATTTGAATACTTGGTAATTGCCAGGGCATAGAGACCCTTGCATTCCTTCAGAAATTGCTTGTGTAGATTGTGAAAATGCAGCTGAAACTGTATCCTCAAAGAAAGCACTGAGCAACAGTGATGGATGGGATTGGTCAGATTTTTAAGTTCTTTGTGTTTACCCACTACAGACTCAGTGCATGGTGGAAGAGGAGCAGAGAAACGGTGTCTGCCCCAGTTCCCCTGTCCGAGTGCCTCCGGAGTCCCCCACCGCACAAGTACGCTCCCTCAGATACCGCCGTGTGAACAGCCCGGAGTCAGAACGCCTCTCCACTGCTGATGGCAAAGGGGATCCACATGAAAGAAGGTTTGTTCACCCTCTGTAGCCTCCTGCTGTTTCTAGCAGTGTTTTGATGATTGACCACTGAGACCAACCTAATTGTTAGATCAGCAGGCACTGTAAGTTTATTTCTGGGTGGAGGAGTTCATCAACTTTATAATCTTTCTGATGAGATGTAAACTCATGTCTCTTAATAAGGAGAGTTAGTGGGAATGATGGGTTGGTCTCTTCTCCTGAGCAATCAGCAGTAGGACAAGAGGGCATGGCCTTAAGCTGCGCCAGGGGAGGTTTGGGTTAGACATTAGAAAGAAATTCTTTACAGAGAGGGTAATCAGCCATTGGAATGGGCTGCCCAGGGAAGTGGTGGATTCTCCGTCCCTGGAGGTTTTTAAGATGAGGCTGGACGTGGCACTTAGTGCCATGTCTAGCAACTGTGGTGGTAGTGGATCAAGGGTTGGACTTGATGATCTCAGAGGTCCTTTCCAACCCGTCTGATTCTATGATTATATGATTCTATGATTCCAGTCCTGTCCCTGGATGGGAAGAACTCCACAGGTGGAAGGAGGGACATTTTTCAAAGGAAAAGCAAAGCATCAAATCAGAGATAAAGTGACAGTCAGAAAACTTTTGACTGACCTGAGGTGGGAGGGAAGGATGAATCTTCTTAAGATACATACATGTAGGGGTGCATGTATTCTGGGAGTTAACTGGCAGATCCTGATCTGGTGGGTTTCATTGTTTTATTATTTTTCCTTATTTTTCATCAATAGGAGTAGTAGTATTCACTTTTCAGCATACAGCATTGTGCTCATTTGCATGTCAAAAGTACACTTTGCATCTTGATTTTGAGGTATTAGGAATACTTTCTCTCAGATCCACAGCAAAGAAATAAACAAAAAAACCCCAAGATTAATAAAAAATAATGAAAAGAAGCTTTTTAAACTATTGTGTGTTGGAGAACATATTTACAAAACATAAGCCCTTGGTACTGGTAATGCCCTTCACATCTGTTTTCTGCTTCTGATTGAAATTCAGGGCATGAACTGTGGGTGTAGGATGTGGTGAAATGGCCCCTCTAAAAGAGGTAAGGGAGAGACAGGCCTTCTTCTCTGAGAAAATCTGACAGACTTCAGTCAAGAAGAACAGTCACAAGGAGAAGGTAGCTGGAAACGAAGTAGGATGTAAAGGAACTAGAGAGAGGAAGAGGCCCAAGCACTACCCCCAGTGTATTTGGCAGTGTTTTATTCTGAGTGGCTGGGGTAATCTAATGCTTTTCTGTAGTTTAGAAAAGACTGTTTGTGTTGCTATTAATAATTTAGGGTGTGAATAACTTGCTATCTGTTTGTTTTCTTCTTGCTCAGACTTTAAAATAGGAAGGGAAACAAGGCAATAAAAAGTCAGCAACACTAGTCCTGTATATTCACTAAATGCCTCTAACTCCTTACTTTCTTTCTTCCTCTCTTCCTTGTCTACTCAACATCATGCTAAATGCATCCCTTTCTCCTGTCTTCTTTCTTCAGCTTCTGGTTTTAAAATCAGTATCTTTTTTCATCTTCCAAGTAGCCTGCACCAAGTATGGTGCAAATACAATCCCATTCTGCCCCACAATCTCTCTTTATTCTGTTTTCATCCTTTTGCAACACAGATTTGATTCCCAACTTTGGCAAATTCTTTTGGCTTTCTGGAGTATATTATTCTTCTCAAGGTGTCTCTCCTCTGCTGGGGAATGGATGAAGACGTTGGCTAAATTCAGAGTTTTATTTTTTCAGCAACAGCTCTTTAAAATCCAGTTCTTCATACACACAGTACAGGCCATTTTTCATTCTTAGTTTGCATACTTAAGTGGTCCTTCTTCACAACAATATATTTTTAAGACTATAACAAGTACAGCCTTTCAGATCCATCACATGGCTTTTGCTGAGATCTTTGTTTTTACTCACAACTTTTATCCACATCAACCTTTGGTTCACCTCTTTCTCTACTTCCCCTTTCTTCATCAAAAACTGAAAGGCTTTCCCAGAAGAATCTGCAAGATGATCCTTTTTTAAATCACTTGTAAAACACACTGCAGATGTCCAAAAATCTGAGCAGCAGACACTTTGGCTTTGTGCAACAAGCTGCTTGCCTCTGAGATAGGTGGAAAAGCAAAGTAAGAGGCAGATGCAGGCCAAATGAGAAACCTGGATCATAACACTGTGGAGCAGAAAGACAGGAGTGCCACTGGCTTCTCCAGCTGAGATGCTGTCGGAGCTATTGAAGCACAAGGAGCTTCCAGAGCCTTTTTGAAAGGTATTTCTGCATGGCTGCAGAAGCTGCTGCTATTTAGACTGTGAGCCTAACATTATACTACCCGTTGTAAAAGGATACTTGCCATATTTACTTTGTGCTGCTTCAGAATATGTTGGGGTTATCTGTGTGTAATGGGATGAAAGATTCTTGCTGTCTTCAAAGAACTTGTGTGGCCGCCTTAGAGGCCTCAGTGGCCAACACAGAGAGAGCACAGTGAAGCTGGTTACAGGAGCCCAGGAGAGACACTAGTTAGTCAGACAGTAGATTTAGGATTTAGGGGTGTTTTGGTTTTGGTTTGATTTTTTTTCACGAGCCAGTAAAACTTAGGGGAAAGGTGTTGTTGGGGGAAAATGGCTTTGATTCTGTCTAGGAGGAAAAGAGATGCTGAATTGACTGTTATACTGAAGCACTTTAGGGAACATCTTTATGCCATTGTAGGTTCTAGAGAAATATTTTTGCTTAAGCCTGTCTTTCTGAAGCGTACCAAGAAATGAGTGAGAAGGACTATACGGGTTTTCTCTTATCATCCCTGTCTTTAACCACAAACCTGATGTATTTTTAATGGCTTCATGTTCTGTCTCTAGATCTCGAATGGATATACCTGGCTCTCCATCACGGCTTGTATGCTCCTCCCAGCCAGCCCAGATGCTGTCCATTGATACTGGCCAGGCTGACCGGCAGGCGAGTGGTAGGATGGATGTGTCTGCTTCGGTGGAACACGAAGCCCTCAGCAACGCTTTCCGCTCAGTGCCACTTGCAGAAGAGGAGGACTTTGATAGCAAGGAGTGGGTTATCATTGATAAGGAGACAGAACTGAAGGACTTTCACCCAGGTGCTGAGCCAAGCACCTCTGGAACCACGGATGAGGAGCCTGAGGAACTAAGGCCTATTGAAGATGGTGAAGAGAGAAGGCGCTTGGGGGCCGATGCTGCAGTCAGGCCGAAGACGCATGATGGGCGAAGTCGGGGTATGCAACCTGTGACTGAGGAGGACAGTTCCCACAGACATGAAGGACCTTCTCAAACAGTATCTGACAGTAGACATGAACAGCAGACAGGAAGTCCAACCCACTCCCCCTTACATTCAGCACCAGCTCTCCGACAAAGGAGACGAGAATCTGAACCTACTGGTCCTCAGAGACAGGTAAGATCCCTGGGTCTGTACCTTGTTGCCTAGCATAGCATCATCTTAGGAAACCTCAGCTGTGCTGGAGAAGTCTTCGATTCCAAGCATGATTGCTCTTGTGAAACTCTTCTGACAGTGCTTGCAAATGTTGTGAACACCTTAGAAGTGCTCCCTATAGCTATAGTGACATAGTCCACTTCTGAGGACACACTGTTATGGAGATCTTTCAGCCATTTTGGCACAGGAACAAGAGGAGAGCGCAGTTGTGATTGTGGGTGTCTTTAGTCAGTTCTCTTATGCTTTCCCACAGTGTTTTGTTAATAACTGCTTAGTTGTATGGAAGTGTTGCTAGCAAATCTTCTCCACGTAGTTTCTCAGCAGCAACAGCAGTGTATGGCAAGAAAATGCCCTCTAATCTAATTACGTATCAGCACAGACCTGCAGCAAAGCAAATCATAAAATAACTCCCTGAAATTAAACTTTCTTTTAAATACCTGATATAAAGCTCAGAGTAACCAGCACACACATCCCATCAGCCTTACTTCAGTGAGAGGCATTGTTGTTACCATGTATTTAGTCACAGAAATGTTCTTTACCTACTGTGTTTTTTCCAGATAGTTGTAGAGGGCTTTTTTTCTTTCAGTTTTGCTTTTTTCCTGTGATCCTCTAATGCTATAAAGAAGTTCAGTTTTTGGTGGGAGGTAATTTATTAGATTATCTGGAAAAATATGATACACTGTTAGGCTCAGAGTTCCTCTGTCATATCTAATCTTCGTTTCTCAGAAGAAGGCTGTCTCAGAGTGCTCAGTGCAAGAGACAATCAAATTGTTCTCCTGAAAGCTTTTTGTATTTAAATGTTAATGAAGATCTCTCATGCACGTTGGATCCATATGCACAGCAAAGAGCAGGCGAGTTTTGGGTAATGTACACAGTTATACCCTGCTATGACAGACATTTGTACAGTCTGCTTGTTCCTCTCTGGAAGATGGTAACTCCATTTCCCCTTCCCTCTTGAGCTTTTTCTCCAAGGAAGTGTTCACTGGACTGGAGCATGTTAAAAGAACATACTTCCATTCAGGTCTTGCCCAGTTTCTTCTCCTCTCTGGATCCTTGAGAGGTACAAGGGAAAAAGGACTGTTAGTTTTGGCAGCAAAATGGGAATGATAAAAGAATCTATGTAAAAAGAATCAAAGCAAATCCTTGCCTGCCAGGCAAGGTGTTGTTTGCTAAGGTGTATCAGGCTGCAGCACTTACAGGAAGGGTAGAAATGCTGACAGCAGACCCTAGTGGGACTGTCCTGCTGAGCATGGAATAGAAGCTGAACATGCTTCTCATGGAGACTGCATCCAGTTGCAAGGTTCCTAAATGGAGGTGTTTGCTGTATAAAGCCAATATGTTGAATGCTCCAGATATCTCGAGATTACATGAGGCAAGATTGGCAGAGTTGGAAAGGTCTGTGTCTGAATTTTTTCTGTGTGTACACTTACTGGGTTGGTCAGTGCAGGATCTGCAAGATGCAATGAACATGGTAAGAGCCAGCTGATAAGAATCAGCTGTAAAAAACATCAGGGACACTTCACTGACATATTTATTGTGACTAAAGAAGGCCAGAGATGCCTTCTTGGCCATAGCATGTACACCCCTGTGTGAAATGACTGAGGGAGTTGGGTATGGGGCAGTACAAAGGCTGCTTATCACTACACAGTGATACTTAACAAGCAGGCAAGAAAGGTAAATCAATGGGATTGTGGGTGATTACTGCTAATATATTAGACAGGCTTTGTTCTCCAGCTGACTGGATTTTTTTGTTCCTATGCTCTGAAATACCCTCTATTTACTCCTTGGCCTAGCTTTGTGCATACAGACCAACACTGGACTTCTTTGGCTGACTGGGATTTAATTATTCTTCCTTTGATGTCTGGATCCTTCAGTTGCCTCTATACACACAGCTTTGAAGTGATATTCATATTTTTCCATTTGCTGTCACAAAACCAATTGCTAACTCTCAAAGGAAAAATGACTTGGTGCCTAAAGGAAAGCAGAAGCCTGTTCTCCTTAGGTACGGCAAATAAGGAGGGACACTAACAAGAAGTTGACCAAGGATTTAACTAGTGAAGATACTGATGGCCTTGTTAGCAATGACACATTTCCTGTAGCTCAGGCTTGGGCTTCCCTGGATTTGATTGAAGCTGGGATTAGGCTCTGTGTATGTATGTGTGCGTGCATGTTAGTAAATCTTCCTTATCTTTGCAACTGAGCCTTTAGGATAGATAAAAATTTCACTAAATGCAAAACTACTGTGATTGATGTCATAGGCTTTGTTGTACCGATTTGTGACCTCATTTTGGTGTCCCAAAAACCGGTGATCATCCATTGGTGTCAATGGAGTACCAACTGAGAGCAATTGGGTAATCCCTGTTCTAATGTTTTTTCTGTTTCTCCGTTACCTGACCTCCATATATGAGCCGTTACTGGCAGAAAGTCAGTGACTTCTGGATTGTCATAGAATCACAACATGCCTGAGACTGGAAGGGACCTCTAGAGATCACCTAGTCCCACCCTGTGCTCCAGGATGGATCACCTAGAGCAAGTTGCTCAGGACAGTGTCCAATCAGAAAGCTCTGAGGACGGAGACTCCACAACATCTCTGGGCAACCTGTTCCAGTGTTCAATCACAGTTATGATAAAAAACTTTTTCTTATGTTTAAGTGGAATTTCTTGTATTTCAATTTATGTCCATTTCTTCTTGTTCTTTCACTGGACACCATTAAGAAGAGTGTGGATCCATCTTCTTTTTCCCATCAGGTATTTATAAATGTTGGTAAGAACCCCCCCTGATCCTTCTCTTCTCCAGAATAAAAGGTCCCAGCTCTCACAGCCTTTCCTCAAGTGAAAGGTCTCCCAATCCCTTCATCATCTTTGTGACTCTTCTCTGGACTACCTCCAGTATGTCCATGTTTCTCTTATACTGGGTATCTCAGAACTGGAACACAGCACTCCAGGTGCTGAGTAGAGGGGAAGGACCATGTCACCCATCCTGCTGGCAGCACTCCTAATGCATCCTGGGAGGCTTTGGGGTCTTTCTGCCACAAAGGCACCTTGCTGGCTTGTGTCCAGCTTAGAGGCCACCAGGACCTCCAGGTACTTCTCTGTCAAACTCCTTTCCAAATAGGTGACCCCCAGCATGTTCTGTTCCTTCTCACACACAGGACTTTGCAATCCCCTTTGTCGAACTTAGTGATTTTGCCCATTTCACCAGCCTATCCAGGCACCTCTGAATGTCAGCACAACCTCTGGTGTGTCAGCCCCTCCTCCCAATATTGTATCACCTGTGAATCTGCTGAAGGTACACTCTGTCCCATCATCCAGGTCATTGATGAAGTTGTTAAACAGTGATGGCTGCCTTATCTGCCCATGGTTACACCGCTAGTGACCGGCCTCCAGCTGGAGGTTTTTCTCTAAACATTTTGAGGCCAGGAGCTCAGCCAGTTTTCAGTCCGACTCACTGTCTACTTATCTAGCCTATATTTCATCATTTTGTCTGTATGAGAGGTGGTGCTGTCCTCGTGAAACTCTGTGGGTGTAAGAGGGAGCATAATATGATCAGATGCTGCTGCTAGGAAAGTCAAGTACAGAGGAGGCTCAGAATAGCCTGGGGGAATTTCTGACCCAAATATTCTCACATATTAGATACCTCCCAGTTTCAGATAACAAGAAGATGGCTGCAGTGGAGCATAGATCTCATGGGAAGTCCTAGTATAGAGGAAGAACAGGTCTGTCATGAAACTATGTCCTATTCAGGCCTAACAGAGCTCTTAGGATTTGCTTTAAGGTATGCATTTCAGGGATGTACTAATAAGTCTCTGCTTATTTTTATGCACTAATGTACATATAAAGCTATAGAAATAGATTAAAAATGACTGGAAAAAAGGATTGAACCTCCACTTCTGCTTACATATCAATCCCGACACAGGGTTGCACTTACTGTTGGAAATAATTTAAATCCACACCTCATAATCTAATTTAAAAATCTGTCAAGTTCTTAAACATGCTGAGTAAATTCACTGATACTTGGCAGAGATGGCAACTTACTGCTGCCTTCTGCATTAAAGAGAATTACAAATGTTCTTAAATTTATGAGTTTTAGAAATTAATTCTGACCATAGTTCTGTGCTCATTGGTGTTTCTTGACTTTGTCTCCTCTGCTGCTAGTGCAGTTGGCATTGTAAAAAATGTTTTGAGATTTACCTGCCTAAAACATGCCTGTCCAAATGATGTCACATGTACAAACCAAAAGAAAAGCAAGAAGTGAAAGTGGGAGATGATATTAACTTTTCTTTACCTATTTTTGGATATATTCTGCAGAGTTCAGAGAGCATTTTTCTTTTCTCTCTTACAGTCCTTATCTCCCAGAGCCAAGAGTTTATCTTTTAAAAAAGGTCCCAATGTGAAGAGGCATTGATGTTTTTCCTCACCAGCTCAGCTGTGTAATTAGAATCACTCTTCAAAAACATCTCACTTGTTCTCCCCCAGCCAGCCTTTCACAGCCAGGAGAATGCCACAAGCAGACTTAGTTAAAGATGTCCATGTCTCAAGCCTGAGAAAGCAGCAGCTGTACAGCTTTTGAGTTCTTCCCAGCTATAGATCACAGCGGGTGTCTTTGCTGAGAGATCATACATAGATGCTGAGCATGAAGACCTCGGTTGGTAATTCTGACAGGCAGTCAGAAGCACATTGCCCAGCCAGGCAGGGGATGATGCTGTTCTCTTCCTCCATTGATTTGAGCTGGTGATGACTGTTCCTCAGAAAGGGACACAGAGACACAGGAGAGGGCTGCCTCACAATAAGGAGAGGGCTCCAGCATTTTGGGTGAGCTGTACTGCCTCTCTGGTTCATGTTGTGTAGAACCGTGGGCTGCCCCAGGTCTGTTACCTGGAGGAACTCTGATTTACACTGAGGACTGAAAGCGAGCAGGACTTTCTTTAGGTTATATTTTTTTGAAGCCCAGTGGCCTCTGTGGCCCCAGACCCTGGAGCAGTGATGAGGGAAATCCTTGTCACTCCCAGGGTGCCTAGACAGTAGGAGAAGAGGACATAAACAACTTCACTGGCTCTGAGGCAGAAAGAAGAAAAGCTGGGGTGAAATAATTGAGCAGTGGGTAGAAGCAAAACACAACAGAGTCTCAGGGTTAAAACCCTGGGCAGAAGAGGTAGGTTGAGGGAAGAAGATGGTAGGAAAAATGAGATATGAAATGGTGCTATGTGTCTTATTTTCCTTTCCCTTCTACAGCATTGTCTATGGGCTGCTCTAAGGGGACCTGAGGGGTGATTTCTCTGTGAGAAATGGACATTTGCAGAAGAGGGGAAGACTCATTGTTCCTTGCTTAGTGTAATTCCTATTGAGCTGCGTTTGGTGCTTGTTGTAGATTATGTGATTCTTTGACATTCAACTCCTCCAGCTTCCCTTCATGAGAAGAGAAGCTTGTCAGCTGACGGAGAAGGATGAATGTAGAGTTGGCCTCTTAGACTCTTTAGATTCAGGGTCCCTATCCATCCATGTTTCGGAATAAAGGATCAGCAAAAGGGTGATAGTAGAAGTAATGTTCACCTCTGCTCTTTATCTATCTATCTATCTATCTATCTATCTATCTATCTATCTACAGGTAATAGCAATCAAAACCTTAAGCTCAGCAGAAATTCCTAATTACATTTTATATCTGTAAAATATGCTGAGCTCTACCAACATCACATTTTCCTGAGACTTCACATGCGAGGTGTCATACTGCTCCTGTCCAAACAGAGCAGAATAGGCCTGTTGGAATGTGGTCCAACCTGATTACTACAAGGGGACAAAAGGGAGCAGCGCTTTCATCATTGACTGTGTAACTTAAGCATTACAGCATCAATGAAAAAAAGTGGCATGTCTGTAACCTCAGCTTCAACCCAGAGGCAACAAAACCAAAGTGCACTTGCTGATGGGGTGTTATAATTTGTTCCTTCATGGCCTGGGCAAGGTCCTTGGTCTTGTGCTGTAAAGGAAGTCTATCCAGGGTAGCTGGTAGCTTTTGATCTGAGAAATCTTTACCATGTTGGGATGATGTATACCCTAGAAATCATACAATATGATGAACCCAAACATGGAGCAAAAACTAAGAATAAAAATTCCAGTATGCTTAGTTGTGCAGCTTGCAAACACCCAGGGCTAAATTTCTGCACCATCTATGCAAAAAGAGATGCTTGTCTTTATGAGAAATTAATTCTGCTGTCCGGATTTTATGTGACATGCAGTACATTTAGGACTGTGAATAATTGCTTTTCACATTTAATACCCACCATGAACTGAGTAGCTCTCAGGTGCTTATGAAAATATCTGTCTCAAAGCACTGCAAAGATATTGAAGGTGACAGGAAAGAGATGAGACTGGATGACATTCAGCTCTTTTTCTAGTGCAAGGTCAACATCTCCAGTAAGGTATGGAGAGCAGTTTTGTCTTAAGGAAAATACAATATTGCATTTTCACATTTCCCAATTACATTTTGAAACCTGTGGAGACTTCCTGAAAAGAAATGCAGCACAAGGAAGGGAATGGATTTGAAAGGAAAAATGAGATTCTGAAAAAAATGATCTGGTATTGGAAACTGAGGTTGCTGACCCCTGTGAAAGTGCTAGTTTCATAACAGAGGTAGAAAGAGGAGGAAGGGCTTAGCATTTTCAAGGTGAAGAATCTGAAGTTGTTCCCATAATACTTCTCTCTTCCAGTCAGTGTGTAAAGGGAAGGTAGGGACTGCGATCTCAATCTGACACAAGTTGTCTGTCCTCTGTGCGTGTACTTCCTCCCTCTCCTGGCTATCCCCGGATCACAGAAGCAGAAAAGGGACCTAAGAGTGCATCTTCTCATGTCCTCCTGTGGCTTTGTGTTTCAAATTTCACACTGAAAGGAGAACTATACTCTGCCTGCCTTTCCAGCTGCTGTCTGTGCTCTGCTTACCAGAACTGGAAGCATTAACACTCCCCCTGCAGGTACTCAATATGAAAGTGTATCAGGAGGCCGTCAGTGTAAGTGTGAGAAAAGTGTACTAAAAGCCCCCAAAGTTGCCTTTGCAAATCCCTGGAGCGAGTTTTAATGAGACTTGTTGAAATAGCCCCTGAGAATCCCTCGCTTTTAAATACACAGAATCATTTTAGCACGAGGTGTTTCACCTTTTCTTGTACACATGGTTTCCAAATGTGTTCAGAGTGTGAGTGTTACCTATATGCAAAATGTATGAATAGCCTAATGACATGCCAAGATGAGCAATGCCAGTGGAACAGAGGGGTGAGGCATGTGGCCCGAAGAGCCAGAGGAGGGGACTGACGTAGCAGAGCTTGACACTGCTGGTGTCGCTCATGTCCGTGTGTGGCTGGGGAGAGCATGGCAGGCCCCCTGTAATGGCAGGTTTCCATGGTGCTCATAGCATCCCTGGGAATTGATAGACACAGAGCAGTAAGTAAGGCCCTGTGTAGAGCAAAAGCATTTTTCATCCACCGGCGAAGATGTCTGCAGCATGCGCATCACAAACCAGGGGCGAGTCAAGTCTTTGCCTGACACCTTTTCCTCCACTCTTCTTGGTCTTTTTCAGTTGGAGGAGGACAGGCCTTCTCAGCACTCCCTCCCGAGGTACAGCCCCCTGAGAAGACTGGCGTCCTCCGTTTTCTCCTCCTCAACCCTGGAGACAGAACACTACCCTCACGTTGGTGGCACTTTCATACAGCGCAGCCGTTCAGCGGAGAGCAGCCCCGTGCGCATGCCCCACCGCAGGCACATGCCCCTCACGGCAGGAAACCACAGACTCATGCCTTCCGTCCTCCGCATTTCCAGGTCCCAGCTCCAGCAGGTGTGGGCCCGCTTCACACACAAAACATAGCCTGTTCAGGGAAGCAGCAGCCTCCATAATGCAATAATAGATCCCACCTGCCCACAATGTGTCACCACTTAATGCAATATTGAATCCCAGACAACACTGGCCTAAGGTACTGTAACTTCCAAAGCCCCTGCAACCAGACCCCACAGAGACTGAAAACATCTGCCTTTCTAAACCTCCCAGCAGCCTGGGCGAGGCCGAAGCCTCGGCAGCAAGGCCGAAGATGAGAACGCGGATGGTGAACGTGTGATGTGTGAAAGAGATGGATGTCAGGGCTCATCTGAAACGCTCGCTCGCGGGTCCTGCAGCCTTGGGGTAGGAAGTGCAGGGCTGCCTCACTGAACACATGCAATCAAGCAACAAACATTGTCAAATTATGACTGAACTGGAGAGACCGTTACCTTCCTTGGCAAATTGGTTCAAGCATCTTTGTTGGTGTCTTACTGGGCTGAATCTGTAAGCAGTTTTACTCCATCTAGATATAGGTAGACTCCCACTGAAAGCTCACCTGAGGCAGGACCTCAGGTTTGTCCCTCTTGTGGAGTTACGATCATGTATCTCTTTATTGTTTTGGCTTTGGAAATCCCCTTGTTTTTGTTGACATTTGGTTTCCATACAGTCACCACACACTTCTGTCTCTCTGGCTTTGCCTCTGTTACATGGCAATGGAACTGTGTGTCTGCTCTCCACTCCTAAGCTGCTCTAAATTTTCCTGCCTTCTCCTAGAGGCGCTGACTGTCAAGAGTTGGTTAGCAAGGATTTTCTTACTGATCTGGCTGTATATTACACTGTTTCTAAATTCCAGAAGTTTTAGACACCTGCGGCTTTTCAGTGGCAGAGCAGTCCTGCTCCTTGGCCTTTCTTGGAAATGCCCGTGGTAACACATCTCACTTGAGAAATAAAGTGGCCTCAGCTCTTGGTATACTGAGACCCCGGAGTCCTTGCCTAAAACTGACTTGAATTCCAGAGGAAAAGGGAGACCAAAGTTAATTTAAATTGTCATAAGTATACTTATTTCCTGTACTCGTAGAAATATATTGCCCTTCTCAGTGGAGCTGCAGTGTAAAACGCCAGATTGTGTGAAGACCTTCTGTAATTAAGTGATTGTAGTAACTATCTTCTATTGGCATGAGCCTTTGGTCCAGTCTTCTGGGAAAAGAGGCATTATGGATTTTAAGGTTGAAGGAGAAGGGCTCACTGCTAGTGCTCAGGGCTTTAGGAAAGTGCAAGTTAACACACCCTTTTTGAGAAGATTCAACACCATTATGACCAGTCTCTTCCCACCAGTCATTCTTGACTCAGTGACATCAATTTCCTTTGATTTGCCACAAGACCACGTGTGAACAGGACAATTTACTGCTCAACCAAAGTTTTTATCTGCATTTTGTTCATCAGTTTTGTTTTTAAAAAAGGGACTGGGCATTGCCAGGAATACTTTGGCTGAATTAACCAGTAGCCTAATCCTATTTGACAGTTCTCTTGTCAAGATACCAGAAAGAGCAAGGCTTTACTCTTCTCAAAGTAAGATGAGAAGGGATGATTTCCTTAAGTAGACTCTTCTCTGATATTTATTTCCAGTAGACAGTTGAATAGAACAACAGATTCTGGAGGAAATGGAATTTGTGAAAGAAGTAGACTTAAACTCAGTAACTCTTAATAATTTTTGTTCATAGCCTCCAAAACAGTGATGTTCACTTTTCAGGGTCAATTTTAGGAATGTAAATTACTCTTGTTCTATTTTTAAAGAAAAATCAAACAATTTTTAGTTTTGCCAGTGAGAGAAGGGAACAAACAGGATAACTGGGTGTTTATAAAATCCAACCCTTTTATTCAGACAAAACCAATGACTAGCTCCATACATAAAATTCAAAGGTCAGTAATCTACCTAATGCTACTCATCATGGTTATATATAGAACTGCTCTTCTAAGTTCAAAAGTCTGATTGATAAAGATGGTTTATTTATATAGACTTCAAGTAAAACTTTCTACCAGTTAAAATTATTAATAAATTGAAAGCCAACTAACCAAACAAAATATGTTTAATATGTTGCTATCTCTTACAAGAGGGGGCTGTTTCTCATTAGGATTCCTGAGCCCTTAGCTCAGCACTATTCCACACCTTTAGTGGCTGTCAAGAAGAAAAGAGAAATCACAGGTTTGTAGTGACAGAAGGTGGGTGGTTTGATAAAATACTACTGACAGGCCAGCTCTGCAGAAGGATCTGGATTGCTTGATAAATTGCTTGCACTGAAAGTAATGTTTGCATTCACCTAGGGGCAAGGTCATGTTTTGAGTACAAAGAATATAGGTCACATGTACAGAATGGGAGAAACTGTGCCCTGGGAGGTGCTGTCTCCCAGAATGAGGTGGAAGTTAGGTGCAGTAATTAGCTGCATCTAAGTTCTCATTATGCTGCTACAACAAAGAAGAATAAATACATTTTTCTTTTATGTAGCAGCAGGAAAATGAAGATGTGAGATCTTTTGTAGTGGTGAGATCACTACTTGACATCATATTCAAGTCTTCTCTGTAAATTTTTGTAAAAGAAAAACCTAAAAGAGGAGAAGTGATACAAGAATGTTTGATTCTGTAAAACCTACCTTGTAGAATGAGCTGAAAGAAATGCAGTCTGTCATTAAAGACAACACTAAAAAGTGACATGATTGCTGTTAGGTCTACCTCTGCCTGAAGAGAGCAAGACAGGCAAAGATATTGGTATTAGTGCTGGAAGGTAAAGTAGCAGAGGTAAAACTAGAAACAAGATGCTCATTTTAAAGACATAGGTGTGTAGAAAACCACTGAAATACATTATTAAAAGACACTGAATTCTCTGCTGTTCAGACTCTGTAAGGTGGGATATTGGTTTCTAAACCAGTCCTGTTAAATTGTCAAATTTGGGCTTTATACCAGAGTAACTGGACATGTTACTGTTGCCTGGTTTTTATGGGAAGTCTTATTTCACGATCAATATGTCTTTTCCAACTTAATTCTGAACAAACTAATTGGTGATAATGGCTGGAATCCAGATGTTAAAGTAGTATGCTAAGAGTATAAAAAATAGTAAGTTTGCAATTTTTTTTAACATCTTCATTCTAGTGCTGTAATAATTACCATGCTGAGGAACAGTTGGCAAATTAAATAAATGTGAAAATAGCTCTTTTTTATATATATGGAAATGTAATAAATTAATATTGAAACTAGTTGCAGTGCAATTCTAAAAACACTTCTGTAGATTACATTTATATTGCATTTATTTACTGTGTTTCATTTATAATGACTGCAATTATAAATGTAAATATGTCCAAAATTGGTTGACAAAAACCCCCACAGCTAGAAAGCTCAAGCAGTCATTTTGCATTGGGGGCTGCACTTTCATGGTCAAGTTAGGGGAACAGAAGTGTCAGTTCTCCAAGAGATCCCCCCTGCCCTTTCAGCCCTTTTTGTTGTGCAAGTGTTTGTGTGGCCGCACAGACCTGCACAGGGAAAAGGACAGTTGTTTTCAGTTTTTGTTCATTTCCTGCTTTGGTTCCCTGTCCATTTGCACAACTGCAAGCCAAGGTCAGCAGGGAGAAAAAAACAAACAAACAAACAACTAATAGAAGGCCGTTGGCATGAAAAGTGATCATGGGGTATGGGCTGAAAAGTTAGTTGCCCTAGTTATTTGTCCTTTTATGTTTGACAGGATTTTTTAAAAATTCTTCAACTGGGATAAACCAATGTAAATCAATACTAGTAAAATAAAATTCCTTTTTGGCATCAGATTCTTAGAGAAATTGTGTTCACCAGAAGGGTCCAAGAACAGTGTTTACATCCTTAGAGATACTCTTCTTTTTACTTCCCATTGTACGTAGCACTTGTTCTTCTCAGAATCCAAATTCAAAATGAGCATTTGCCACTCCATCACAGAGATCATGAGCATCAGGACAGATAGCTGTTGCTAGGATCTCATGATCTACTTAAACAAGCAAATGTTCATCACTTGCAGTTACATACAAAAGCCATTTTTTTATATCTTGGCCTCTTGTCTCCTTTCACTTTCTTTCTATGCAGAATGGGAGATGTTTCCAATTTATTAGTCTCTCCCCAGCTGCCTGCTGTCAAATGCTTGGGTTAAGCAGCATGAATTGGGTAAATGTAGTTACACCAGCAAGCATTCACTTTCAGTGGAGGTTTTAGTGGTAGGGGGTTGACTGAAAATGAGTTACACTGACACAGGTATACCCATGTTGAGAGAATCCCTGGTGTGAGCCTAACTTTGCCATTCCCATACCTTTCTACTAGTGCTGGGGGGCAGGCATGTGAAAGAGTTACGGTGCATCACCTCTGTTTAAAGTATCTTCTGTCAGAGTTATGATAGAAAGTAAGATAGAAATGCCCCATAAAACAGCCATATGGGTGATATAATCCCATCCTTATGCTACCTCTTCATGTTGAAGTTGCTGTTGTTCTTCCACTCCTTCTCTGTGTTGTGTGTCTGAACCTGGACATTGTGGCGGTCAAGGCTGCTGCAGGACTGTTATTCTGAAAGGGGCAAACTCATTCAAAAGTTGTATTTGTTGAGCTAAATATCTTTGTGGCTCCTAGAGAGCTCCAACCTGGATGATGCTTTCCTTGCTTCATGACAGATTTTGACTCCAAGACTTTTCTTTCAGCTCTTTTCCTGTAGTTTTTGTGGTGATTCTTCAAGTGTGTAGGAAGCTGCTTTAGCTACCTCTCAGTTACTAAGTACTCAACTGAGGGCAAGAGTTTGGGTGCACCTTCTCCTTTCTGGTGCTGAGAGGCAGCAGGCACCGCCTGAGCTAGGAAGGATGTTGGCAGCTGACACCTCCCCTGCCCGGGATGAAGAAGCTGTACTTGGACAGTTGGCCTCCAGGCTGGACTGAGATAAGGCAGCCTGTCTCCTCTAGGATCTCATGCATTTCCCTGTAACCAGGGAAATTGCTGAGCAGCTGCCACCCAGCCTATGTTTAAATCTGAATCTGAATGCAAGAACAACAGCAGTTGGCTCTAGCCCCAGGCTGCTGGTAGACTTCACATACAACACAATGATGAGACAGAACCCCCTTATCTTCACCTAACTGCTGAGAAGCTCTGTTGGATCTAGTTGCCTCTTTGTTCTCCTTTGCCTATCCCAACTCTTCCCCATATGACAGTCTCTTTGCTCCATCCTGGTTGCCTGTGTCCCACTCCACACATTCAACTGCCCCGTGGTTTACTTCCATTGCCATTAATGGAATCTCATCCCTCACATTCTCATTGCATCCTTGGGTACCTGCACTACCTCCTGCCTTTGCCATTCCCAAGAATCTGCAAAACATGCCTCCTGCACCAGTTTCCTATGCGTTCCACAGCTCACAGTGCACTATACAGTCCCTGTATCACTTTGATCAACCAAGAGGCCTTCCCTCCCCCTGATTTCCTTGGAGGAAAAAAAAAAAAAAAAAAAGGTACATTTTGGCACTTGGAGAAGTCTCAGATCTACATGGAATCTGTGTGAGGATTGCATTGTTTAAAGGCAGCTTGATTTCAAAGATGATAATGGAAGATACCTTCCATTTTCAGGACAGCTTCACAAATTTCAAATCCTGGAATCCTTAGTACTTAGGAAACTCCCCCAAATTATTGTCTGCATCAGCAGCTAAATTTAGACAACTAGCAATGCTCTTTACCTTAAGACACAGGTATCATCTGTATTTGCAAACCATGTAAATAGCTGGTTAAACACCACTTCTATCGTTACGAGCACATCTCTAAGTTCCATTTAAATTGGTCCTGATCTCTGTGAGTGAGAAAATGTCTTGACTCCAGATGCAAATTGTACAAGTTCTTCCAGATGGATGTTTTCTAAACTGGCAAAATTGGCTGTCCCCATTTTCCAGCCTGGGAGTTGGGGTAGTGTGGAGAATCCAAATAGAAATAGAGTATTTAAAAACAACCAGGACAGGGCAATTGTAAGTGCGACAAAGCTGACACTTTTTTCATTAACTGTAAACTTTAACACACCGGTGTTTCCTCATGTTCCCTGTCTTAATCTGGAGGTATCACAGAATGGTGGATTGTTTTCTTGAGGATTGGTATATTCTTCACTTTGGCACATATAATGACTGTTCTTTCCTTATCAAGCGTGTGCCACTGCCATTAGGCCACCAAAGTATCTCATTGTTTTAAACAAACTCCTTGTTTCTTCTACAGTTCCATTTGGCACTTAGCTCTCCCCAGCTGCTTCTGTGGCAGTCAGGCCCAAGTGTTATACAAGAAGGCAGTGTGCCTTTTAAAACCAGTCAACAATCTTTTTTCCTTTGTGATACATCTTTTAGATAGAGGACCTCTGGAAAGAGGCCTATCATTTCAAAATGATCAGCCATAATAAGCGAAGGTGCTTCCCTAGCCTGCTCACAGGGCAAAGAAGTTGAGTGGCACTTCAGTAGTTGGGCTGTTTCTTTTCCAAGGGGTGCTCTAAAGCCAGTGAACATACACCTTCTCTTCTAACTCACATAGGCTGTGAGCACTTTGAGATGAGAAACAAAACAAGTGTCATTCACAACATTTCTCTGCTCCGTGCTTCAAACATTTCTTCCAAAGATTTCACTTTGGAGTGTTTAACTACCTCATCTGTCTTTTGTTTCAGTAGCATCACCAGGCTTTGGTACCATCTTTATCACTGGTACACTGCCCCAAAGTGTGCAGCCTCTTCTGAGTGTCTCGATGATTTGTTTTGTACTAGAAGCCTTCTGCAGTCAGATGGGAAACCAGAGCAAACACCTCAATTTAGCCTTTTCAGAGTTTATTCAGAAACAACACTTATAGTCATGGTACTCCTACCTTCCTATGGCCTCTTAACCCAAAAGATCACCAAGTGCTTTATTTTTCCCGTGAGTCACTTCTCTGCTATTGACATGCAGGATTTCTGGAAGAAGCCAGCAGCAAATAAAGCCTTTTCAGAACATGTCAGGATGAAGCCAGACATGAGAGTTTGATTGCACAGAGGGAATTTCAGGAGGCAGAATATTTTTTCATGATCTGTAAGTTGTCAGAACGGGAGGTGGGACCTATATACCAAATACAACGAATATCATTGAGACATTTCTTTGACTGCAAATTACCAGGAACTTCACTTGCTCTCTTGTGTAAAAATGCACTATTTGAATCTGGTGCTGTGATCCGTTGTAAATAAATTAAGGCAAGAAAAGATAACCATTGCTAGTTTAGTCCTCTGTTGTAAAATAGCTTAACAATTGGATGCACTATGAGACTGAAGACTGGAAATCATGGAAAGATATGTTCAGTCCTTTTCCTGTTTTCTAATATACTTCCTTGTCACACCTCCATCAATCTTCCATGATGTGTATATGTGGAACTTTTAAGTGCTTGACAGTGGCACACAAGATTATTCTTGAAAATATAAAATTTTCTACTGCTTTTCTGGAGGGATTGGTGACAGATACCGACCATGTTTGTCCAGTGGGTCTAGCATCTCTTCCTTAGGCTACATGGAGTCTCTGTGGTATCCAGTCACATTTGTATTACAGCCACATAATACTGCGTCAATGACCTAATTTAGTTTTATTGTAAACTGCTGGGTTAGATGAATGACACGTTTCATTAATGGTTGTCATTAGAGATTTATTCATGACACTATCAGAACTCTACCTGGAGCTGAGACCGTTTTGCCACTTTCACATTGAATAAGGGCTCTTTTATCCCAATCTATTCAAAAGAGAAGCTTTTATTTTTATTTTTCCTTTTCTTGTTTGCCTTTGGTGACAAATGGGAAAGAACAATTTATAGACAGCTCTTATATATTTGTCTAGCTCTACTTGGCAGTAACAGATGGGCTGCAAGAGGCTAGCTGAAAAAAACTAAAATTGCATTTCATAGCAGACAAGGTCTGAAGCCTTTAAAATTATGGATAATTTGCAAATCCCTAAAATCCTGTTAGTGTTTATTGTGAATAAAGTGCCCCAGATATTTCTCAGCTGGAGAACATGGGGTACCCTTCTTCTTGAGCTGCTTCCCCTGTAGTTGCCAGCCCTCCCCAGAGTGACTGGAGGAGATGACAATTTCTGGAGAGGCTGACCAAAGTAAGCCAGATGTGCTTCCTGATTTCACTATTGTCCCCAGGGTGGTGTTGTGTTGCTTTTTGCCAGATCTTCCATTTCTGATTGTATGTCTGTTTGTATGTGTGCACGACCTGCACATGGAGTGTGAATGACCACGTGTGGTCCTGCCTTACAGAAGTGTTTCTGTGCCAGTAATGGGCCACTTTGCACACACCCAAATGCTCAAAAGTCAAAAAGTTGCAAAGAACAAATCTCAACCAGTTACAGAAAGTATCCTTACGATGTCTGGTTCAGGTGGCACACCTGGCCTCCTTTGCATGTTTCAGGTCTGATTTCAGCAACCTGGCCCAGCCCAGTTCTCTTAATTCAGTGTGTTGTGACACACATACATGTCTCTCTTTTTGCTGTAAACTGGTGGCAGAGTATTCTGGCAATAAGAACAGTGCTGCCACTTGGGACATAATTTATAGTATGCAAACACCTATTTTGGGTAATATTAAAACATGAAATAAAATATGTAAAAGCTGATCATTGCAGTACTACCTTCCTTTTTGTTGCATTTTTATACCACGTGTTTTGTGTTCGGGTCGCTATAACACACAGACCTGCATTGGCAGTTCCAGGGGACAGCGCAAAGATTAATTTCTGGGAAATGTTTCTAAGTATTATTTGCTATATTGCAACTTCTTTGTATCACACCTGCCATTGAAACAATGATGTTATGATGAATGTACATTTTGAACAAGCTGCTAACTGTGTAACCTGGGGATTGGAAGCAATCCTCATTTTACATTCACTTGCATGTCTTATAGTGTTTGAAAAGAAAATGGCTTTATGTTTGGAGGTTTTATTTTTTCATATGCAAAGTGTTTCAAGTGAGTTACCTCATCTAGTGCACTCGCCTCGTAAGAATCCCCAGGGCTTCCTCCAACAACTCCAACAAGTTTCTCAGTTTAATTATGAGTGCAATTAGTTATTTGGCAACATGAAACACAGTAATGGCAAATTTCCTCTGAAGAAGTCAGATAAGGAGGATTTCTGTGGGACTTTTGCCCCTTCAGCTTGGTCCTTCCTAAAGAAAACCTGCCAGATCAGGTTCTTATTCAGCACCGCTAATTTCTGGTTATTTTTATGACTAAGGAAGATGTTTAGCTTTCAGAATATTCTTCTTCTTTCTTGCTGCTATTAAGTTGCCTTTTCAGTTAGGGACTAGAATAATTTTTGAATCGTCATTTCCTTCCACTTTGCTCACCATTTCCAGTGTCTCTTATGAGTGATAAAAATGAGGTGGCCCCTCTGTCTGCTCAGACAGGGAGATCTGTGTTGACAGTTGCTGGAGACACTGGTGGATGCAGAGGGGGGAAGCTAAGTGGCAGGCACACCACCTTTACAGAGCTTTTGCTTCCATCCAAGACGCTAGGAAAACTGGCACAAACCTAACATACGAAAGCACAAACAGGGAGGAGCAGAGCACTTATCCAGCACAGGACTGGACTGTCCTATTCACCTTGGTAAAAAGAATGAAGAAAAAGGCTGTGGAGCATTTGATGGTAAGATGCTGGAAAGAGGAACATCTCTGACGTTTATGGTGCTGATTCTTGGAACACGGAGATCCTGCAAGCAAGCGTGGCAGCTCTAAGACTCCTGCTACTTTTACCTGATCTGATGCTGATTTGAAAAAAGAGCTGCTTCAGAAACTCAGATTCTAGATTTTTTCCACTCACTGTTGTCAATCCTACCAGATCTCCCAGTCCCAATTAAGTTTAGTCTGTGTTGGCAGAGGATAATGTCACTTCCAGGATATGCTAAGGTCCTGATAGTATCCAAATAAAAACTGTTACAGGGAAGACTGGACTACAGCTCTTGCTGTCTGTGTGCCATCTGCATCTCTCAGGACTAAGGCCTCTTCCCATTCCCAATGGAACAATCAACATTGTGTTGGGAACTTGATTTCTGCTTCTCAGACTTTCCAGCTCCCATGAAGAATCTCAGGGACCAGCATATCCTTCCTTTGCATTACCTTGTGTCACGTTAGACTTCTGTTGCTGCTAAGCAGGAGAGTCCAAACCATATTTAACCAACTGCTACTCAAGTAGGAGGTAAATGTGGGTTTCTGTGGTCATTGCTACTGAGAGGAGGCAAAAGTCGTAGGTCACCTGTTGTGCTTCCTGGTTTGCTTGAGAAACTTCATCTGCTGAGACTTGAGTTAGCTTGAAGCAGTGGATCTCAGTACAGTCCCCTTCAGCTGTGTCTCCAGCATTAAGAGGGACAGCAGAAGGGATTCATCAAGTTGCCAGAAGTCCTCACAGATTGCTAGGGACAGAAGGTTTGCAGAAGCTGTGGAAGTTTGTCTCAGGGGGAAGGCAGCAGGGAGATGGAGGGGACGCAGCCTGCTGTAGCTTTAAAGCAGTACTGCGTAGGGATCCACTTAGAAGGATATAGTTGACTAAAGGGATCTGACGCTTGTTTTCCTTGAGTCTTTTTATTCTTCTGGTATCTAATCCCTTTAGAGCCTAAGGTCAACCCCTTTTTGTACTGCAATAACACTGTAATATATGCTTGCACTAATTCTTCTGGTACACCAAGCATGCAAGACAAATTTAAAGCTTTTTTTTTCAGAAGAAAAAGACTGTATTATTGTGTATATAGAAATACTGAGAGAGAATTTGAATTCTGTCTCCTGTATAAAAGCATGCATTGATTACCTGTATGTAGATCATGCTGTAAATGCTGCAGAGTACTGTAAAATCCTACACTTGAAATCACAATGAACAGGCAATGTCATCAAAAACAAATGAAACAGAAGCTGTGCAATGGTTTTCGTGCCTTTTTTAAATCCATGTATGTTAATCCAGACAATCGGAAAAAAAAAAGAAAAAAAAGAGAAAGAAAAAAAAACAAACAAAAAAAGCTTGTATACTACTAAAACCTTATTAAAGAATCAAAGGCAGCACCTTGTTGATGACTGTTTCTTTGTTTACTTGTTGGCTTTCTTTGGTGATGGCTGCATTTTTTGTTTCCTTTCTTGCTTTGTTTTTCTACTCCCTTTGCTTCCCAGCCCTGGGAAGGTGTCCCCTGCTCATCCTTGGGTACATTGGAGCACTGGGCAGGGAGATGAAGGAGATCTGATAGAACTGTGAGAGTTTTGTTACTTTTAATGAATGTGATCACTAAAAACTTGCAGTTAAGACAGATCTGGGAATTGAAACAAAATTCTGTGACTGTTAGGGATGTATTTCATATACTTTGGGAAGGCCGCAGTATGAGTTTAATTTACATAAATTTAGGCTGGTACTAGAATCCATATCACAGCCACAGATTACAACTAGCCCCAATTTATGTAAATCTTTAGAGCTCTGGCTTGATGGTTACCACCATCCAAACTGCGTAAACTTTAGCTAGTACAATACAATGCCTACAAACACATCAGAGCCTGTTTATCATGTTTCTCTTGGTTTCTTACACTGGACATCTTCTCCTGGCAGGCAGCATGGTGTGCAAATGTCATGGGTTGAGGTGACTGGGTTTTGACCTCCTTGACCTCCGGCCAAGGTCAACCCACAACAGCATAGGGTGGGTGGATGGCTGTTACCCGTCAGACATTTGACAAGCTGTTTCAGATCATCTGAACTTCCAGCCCCTCCACCGCCCAAAACCCTAGGGAGATGGATGCAAAATTATGGCTGACCTGCAAGTAATGTGCTCCTGCCTGGGCTGCTCAGTGCATCCAGCCACGCTTGCCTTTCATCCTGACTTCTGTTTGAAAGCTGCCTCTGCTGTAGAGCGGCGTATGGTTCAACCCCATTTGCTTTTGGCCTGTCAGGGATCAAGCTAGAAGAGGAAATGCAGCAACAGACCCTGTCTGCTTTGGTGTGAAGTACATAGTTACTAAATCAGTGTTTCTGTGAACCTGGCTGGAGAGGGAGGCTGCAGGCAGTAGGTGCATGCAAAGGCTCTGGTACCTGTGGAAAGGATGGTGGAAACTTTCCGCATGCAGAAGAATCATAAGACCCCAGCTCCTCAAAGACAGAGAGAAGTTTGTGCAGGCAGGTGATGGTCTGGGAGGAAGAGCTAGGATTAGTCTGTGGTCTCTGACTTGGGTTGTACAGTTTATGAGTCCCTTTCTTCTCCTGGGAATTGTATGGAGGGTCAGGCAGGATTCTTCTGAGTTTTGTTTAGCAAGGTCCAAAGCGTGTCTTCTCCATGCTTCAAATTGTGTTTTGGTTTGCCCCTGTGAGGCTGCTGGTATGTGGCAGATGTGTGGGTCTGTCAAGAAGAAGTGTGCAGTGATGCCATGTCTGAGACATGGTCTGAAAGAGTAGATAGAAGTGCAGCATTTCCTGGATTTATGTTAGGTAAATATTGTGATTTTTTTTCCTGTACCTGGTTAATTTTTGCTTACAAGAGGTGGGACAGAAAAAAATGCCAAATTCTACAGTATAAAGGGAAGTTGACTAGGCTCACATGGGAAACTGTTGCCTTTGCCCCAAATTGGTGCAGAGCTGCTTGGGAGAGCAGGCTTTTCTGGAGGACACTGAGCCCACTCTGTACCATGTGTTCCATTAAGCATATAGAAATTTGACAGAAAATAAACCCCCTTGTGTTCCAGCTGGTCCTCACAGATCAAGTGGCTGGGTGTGGCTGGGCCTAATTTCTGACTATTACCAATTCAGCACTGTGACTCTGGCTGAGCTCAACAAGAACTTCCATGAGCACAGATTCACAAATAATGTGGTGTTGACACAATAGGTGTGATTGTGTTGAGTAAGAACTTGATCACAAGTTCACAGATAACTACAGATTGCAGATTCACAAGCAACGCAGTTTACTAGTACTATATGTCTGGCCAAGTTCAATAAGAGTTTCCATGATTCAGATTCATAAATAGTGTGGTTCATTGAAGCAACAGGAAAGCATGTTCAGGATTGCAGGTTATAGATGCACTTACTACAGAGTGTGAATATGTGTCATGACAGAAGTTATAGTGACAGACGTGTGAGAGTGATATACATAAATGTATATTACTGGGTCTTCTCCAACACAGTTGGAGGCACAAAGCTCACCTAAATGCATCCCTTCATGGGAGGAGGAGAGACACAGTCTGTCGACCAAGCAAGCAGAGGTGTTTTCCCTGCTCTTCTTTTTCCTTCTTTTGCTCTTCTTCACCCTGAAACCCCCTTTCTTTTAGACAATAATTTTGGCCCTTCCCAAAGGAGTGGAACAATCACATGTCATAGGTTGGATTTTGGCAACCGTCGTCATATGTGTAAGGCATGTCCTCTTTTCTCTTCATTTGCATTCTAAGGAGTGTGAAAATTAATATGAAAATAAGGCTTCATGAGGGTCTTGGTTACTTTTGATCAGAATTTAAAGTTGATAAAAACAGTAAAATAATCACTTTGGTCCTCCTCCACCCATTGAAGCAGCAGTAAGGGCTTCCTGACCTTTGCCAGACCATCTTTGAACACATCCTGACCAGATTTGTAACACAACTTGTTATGGACAGTGAAGTGTGGCTGATGGCTGGTACAGAGGTGCAGATGCTTTCCTGTGCCTCACTGAAACAACGTTGGGCTATGAGGCCACCACTTCATCGCAGAAAACATTCTGTTGCTTGGCCTTGCTCGAGCCAGGTGCAAGGTCAGTGACGGGGCCCAGCTCACGTTTTGTCAGCCAGCATCATCAATTTGTCACTGACCATTTATCACATTATTCACCCTGTGGTCACAGTTATGCAAACAACACCTATAATATTATCTCACATTGAGGGACATCACGAGCTGTGTGTTTCTCTTTCTTGATCATAGGGGACATCATAAGTTCATTTAACTTCATATAATTGACTTTTGGGGTATCTCTCTAGGGAGATTCCTTGTCCTCCTCTTCCACATTTTTTATTTCCATCCACACAAATCTTATGCATACCTGACAGATAACCTGGGTTATTGTTGATCACATATATGATAATAATGCACAAAATACAATAAGTGCAACAAAGATTAATAACAAAGATTGTGATAAGCTTTGTAGCCAGCCAATAAACAAAAATCCTAACCTAACAAGAAGCTTGTTTAACCATTTGTTTTCCATACTACTTCTAAGATCTCTACTTGCTTTTGCATACTTCATGTGATCTAGTTGGTTATAAAGATCTTTAGTTACATTTGGTATGTGAATGCAGCAGGTGTCATTAGACAAACTCAAATATCCACACACTCCATTTTCAGGAAATAGTAAAAGTTTAACATTAGTCTGTTTTGCACAGCAATTTTTGATGTTGCCTGTAATTGTACCTTTGAACCTTCCTTCAGTCCCACGTGAGTTGCATTAGTCAGTGCTTTGATTTGTCCAGTAAGATTATATAACATCATTCCATCTTGGAATGCCATCAACTGGAGTTCCGACAAATACAACCTAATCTGAGAGTCCAATCTCTGAATTTCAGTTTTGTTGGAGTTTCAGTTATAAACTTTCCAATTATGATATTTCAGGCTGTTCAAGTGAGAAAGATTAAAATTTGTGTACCGATATCAACCTCTATGGGAACATCTGGTAACCCAATTGTTCCTTCCCAATTAATGCTCCAGTTGGTAGGTCACGTATAATACCAGACACCACAGTGTGGCACTCCCTATACCCTTGGAATACGCATTCCTCATGGTGTATTAGTACACGTGTCCTGGGGAGGAGGATGAATCACATAAATTGTTTCACTATTAGTCCCAAATTTTAATGATGGCTTAGTGATGTTGCAATTTCATATAGTTGTATTATTGTTGATCCACTTTAAAATATATTTTCCTTCCTCAGTTCCCCAAGTCAGATTTCTGTGTTTTTTCCACAACATCTCCCAAGTTTTGGTCAAATCCATAGTTAATATTTCCAAAGGTACTGGTGAGTTGGCATACTGAGGAAAAGATAAACATGCAGTGATTTGACTAACATTTTATGTTTATCCAAAAGCTTGGATTAACTGCAGCATAAAATTGGAAACAAGACCTGACCCTCCATCTAGTAAGAATAACAGTACTTCATCTACATTATAATTGGAATTTCGGTTTCCAAATTTATCATGAAATCAAGAAGCATATGTACTATCACCAAAAACTACCACCTCGTAGGCACTCTGGCTCTGTATATGGCGGTTCTTCACTCTACATGCAGTTCATCCAGATACAATTCTCCTGCTAAGGCAAAAAGTGGACAAATGCCAGAAAGGTTAGGTTAAATTCAGGGTATAATCCACCTGGTACTGATCCGATATATTTTTTCTGAACTACCTCTTGCTTCCCAGGCATAAGGAGTTTTCAGGGTTGTTAATACCATTGTCACTGTCCCAGTTTGAGGCATTTTAACTGACAGAGGCTGGTCAGCATAGAAGCCAGTAGGTTGTTCCCCCAGCTTTCTTTCTGCATCAAAGCAGAGCCAAAGAAGGCCTTAATTTTCAGACAACCATTTCCACTCCATCTATTATATAACTGATAGATGGCAGTAGACAGTCACAGATGCCACAGATGCCATCCAGGCTCACGGGTTTTAAAAAATCACTTAACTAACCCATTGGAGTGTTCAACAAGACCATTAGCCTGGGGATATTATGGAATGCAAAATACCCATTGGGTTCCATCCTCTTTGGACCAAGCTTGAAATACCATGGCTGTGAAATGTAAGCCTTTGCCACTCTGAATTTCACCTGGGAGGGGAAATGTGCTGAACCATTCTTTCATAATTCCATTGATACCTCCCAGATAGATAAACCACTGTAGGTTTATGAGCAGTGCCTGCAGGTGACACTGTACCCTTATGAACTGCATCTAGGAGATGGGAAGGTCCCCTCATAATCACACTCTGTCCTCTTTTTATCTGTTCCACCTTTTTCACCACTTGCACCAGGGACAGCAAACCCTTTTCAAGATCAGAGTGTCTCATTTTGGTGTTACTGAAAGAGTGGGAGCTTAACTCCAGTGGTATGTCCAGCTCTTCTGGCCCTTTTGCCATAGATTTCCTGGAGAGCCATGCTCACTGAATCCCCATTCTCTGTGAATAAGGTTGGTTGGATGTAGGGAACCGAGCTGCTGGCACAACCTCAGTTCTTTTATTAACAATTCTAATATATTCACATGCTGTTCACAGAATCACAGAATATGCCAAGTTGGAAGGGACCCACAAGGATCATTAAGTCCAATCCTTAGCTCTGCACAGGACCCTCCCAAAGAGCCACACCTTGTGCCTGAGAGTATCATCCAAACGCTTCTTGAACTCTGTCAGGCTTGGTGCTGTGACCACTTCCCTGGGGAGCCTGTTCCAGCACCTAACCACCCTCTGGGTGAAGACCCTTTTTCTAATATCCAACCTAAACCTCTCCTGACACAGCTTCAGGCCATTCCTTCAGGTCCTGTCACTGGTCACCACAGAGATCAGTGCCTGCCCCTCCTCTTCCCCTCATGAGGAAGTTGTAAACTCCATTGAGCTCTCTCCTCAGTCCCCTCTTCTCCAGGCTGAACAGACCAAGTGACCTCAGCTGCTCCTCATACAGCTTCCACTCAAGGCCCCTCACCATCTTCATTGCCCTCCTTCAGACACTCTAATAGCTTAGTATCTTTCTTATATTGCAGTGACCAAAACTGCACACAATATTCAAAGTGAGGCCGCCCCAGTGCAGAGCAGAGCAGGACAATCACCTCACTCGACCAGCTGGCAATGCTTTGCCTGATGGTTGGCCCTGGTTGGCCCTCTTGGCTGCCAGGGCACCGCTAACTCGTGTTCAACTTGCTGTCAGCCAGGACCCCCAGGTCCCTTTCCACAGCGCTGCTTTCCAGCAACTCATTCCCCAGTCTGTATGTACATCTGGGGTTGCCCCATCCCACATGATGAATCTGGCACTTCCCGTTGTTGAACTTCATGTGGTTGGTGATTACCCATTTATCAAGGTCTCTCTGCAGGGCCTCCCTGCCTTCAAGGGAGTCAACAGCTCCTCCCAGTTTTGTGTCATCTGCAGACTTGCACAGGATTCCTTCCAGTCCTGTGTCCAAGTAATTTATGAAGATGTTGAAGAGCACAGGGCTCGAGATGGGTCCCTGTGGAACCCCACTAGTGACAGGTCTCCAGTCTGATGTTACCCCGTTCACTATTACCCTCTGTGCTTGACCCATCAGCCAATTGCTCACCCACCACATGATGTGTTTATCCAGCTGTGGGCTGGACATTTTGTCCAGAAGGATCCTGTGAGAGACAGTATCAAAAGCTTTACTGAAATCCAAAAAGATGGTGTCCACTGGCTTCCCTGGATCAACTAGGTGGGTTGTCATAAAAGGAAATCAGGTTTGATAAGCAGGACTTTCCTCTCACGAAGCCGTGCTGGCTGTGACCAATGACTGCATTGTCCTTCAGGTGTTTTTAAATACCTCCCAGAATAATTTTCTCCATAACTTTACCAGGCACTGAAGTGAGACTGACAGCCCTGTAGTTTCCAGGGTCTTCCTTCTCGCCCTTCTTGAAAATCAGGACATAGTTTGCCAGCTTCCAGTCAGCTGGGACCTCTCTGGATTTGCAAGGCCACTCAAAAATCATCAAGAGAGCTTTTACAATGATATCAGACAGCTCTTTGAGGATTCTTGGATGAATCCCATCACACTCCATAGTTTTGTAGGGATCCAGCTGGAGCAGCAGATCCCACACAATTTCATGGTTGACTGGGAGTTGATCGTTATTGCAGTCATGGTCCTGCAGCTCAGAGCACTGAGACCCCCTCGTTCTGTCATCTGTGTTGAAGATAGAGGTAAAGAAAGTGTTAAACACCTCTGCCTTGTCTCTGTCCCTGTTTGTGAGGTGACCATCCCCATCCTGTAACAGGCCGACGATATTTCTATAACTGCCTCTTGCCCTTAATATATTTGAAAAAACTCCTTTGTTGTTCCCTACATTTTTCTGACCAGCTTCAACTCCAGTTGGCTGCACAATCTTTCTCCCTACAGTGACAAGCAGCATCTCCATATTCCTCTCATGTCACTTGACCTTGCTTCCACCGGGCATACGCCTTCCTTTTTGCCTTATTTCCAAGAGAAGATCCCTGCTCAAGCCAAGCTGGCCTTCTGCCTCGCCTGCTTGACTTCTGACATTTGGGAATTGCCTGTTCCTGTGCCCTAAGGAGGTGATGTTTAAAAAGTGACCAGCACTGAGGGACCATAGCATGTGCAGAAACATTTTTCCAGGAGACCTTACTTACTAATTCTCTGAGCAACCTGAATTCTGTTCTCATGTCTGGAGTTGAGGTTTTGCTGGCACTTTCCCTCCTGTTGGTAGAGATTTTAAACTTGATCACTTTGTGGTCACTGTGACCGAGGCAGCCACCAATTTCCACTTTGCTCAAGAGATCCCCTCTGTTGACAAGCAGCAGATCAAGGAGGGCATTTTTCTGAATCAGCTCCCTTAGGACCTGTTCCATGAAGTTGTCATCCAGGTATTTTAGGAATCTTCTGTACCAGCTGTGTGGTGGTCCCAGTTAATTTCTGGCAAATTGAAATCCCTCGTAAGGACAACGGCAGTTGTCTAAGTGTCCCTTAGTTCCTCAAAGAATAATTTGTCAGTGTCATCATCCTTGCTGGGAGGTCTATAGCAGACTCCCATGACGACATCAGCCTTATTTGTTTGCCCCTTGATTCTTACCCAGAGTCTCTCAACTGTGCCATCGCCAGCTGTGAGCTCCACACCCTTGAACTGTCTGATGAAGGGAGATGCCAGACTCTTCTCAGGGGTGTGCAGTGAAAGGTTGAGATGCAAAAATGAGTTGCATTAAAGAAAAGTTAGATATAGGAATTAATATATTAAAACCCTCACCCCTTTAACCATGAAGAGCCTCAAATGCTAGGAGGGGGTCCCAGAGAGGTTGTGGTATCTCCATCCTTGGAGATACTCAAAACTCTGCCGGACATGGCCCATCGCAGCCAGGTCTAAGTTGGTCCTGCTTTGAGGGGTGATTGGAGCAGAGACCTCCAGAGATTCCTTATACCTTTTTTATTCTACAACTTTAAGATCCAGGCTAAGCCTCTCCACTCCCAGTCTTCTGACATCTTCCCTCAGTTCTCCCCATCAGAACAGCATAGCAGAAAAGTTTTTCTCTGGCCTTTAGGGAATAGTCCTAGGGCAATTGAGTATACTTTAGTACAAAAGACACATAATAACTGTCAAGACAGGACCCAAGTTTCTCTAGTGAGGTGTTCAAACTGGGAACACCTTGTTAAGCAGAGTGACCACTTGCAGCAGGCTGCTGATCACATTAACTCAACAGTGAAGACAGCGTCAGACTCTGATGCCTTAGGACAGTCTCCCTTCTTAACAGCTTCAGGTGATGATAGTAGTGAAGATAAGAAAATATGTGTTACAATAATACTTGGTTCAACAAAGTTTCTTTTAGTTGGATATTTGTGCTCTTTGGACTTTCTCCATGGTGCATTTAGAGTGGCAAAGCAGCCACTGTCTCAAGCTCCTTTAAGGAATGCATTCTGGCAATTTTGGGGTACTGCATGCAACAGTTAAGCAGTCCAAGTCTCCCAAAGGTAGGCAGAAGCCAAGCAATCACTGCTGTGTTTAGGGTGCTGTGTCCATGCAGGAAAAATAGAAAATACATGGAGAAATTTAAATGACAGATAGAAAGGCAGTCCATTTGCTAAATACTGCAAGGAATTTGTAGAAGTGGTAGTACATGGAGGTTAGAAAAGTATCTACAACATGACTCAACAACAGCAAAGGGGCACTAGAGCACAAGAAATAAAAAGCCATTATTTTTTCTTACAGCAACATCCTGCTGTCCATGTCATATCTTATTGCTTAGTGCAGGTCTCATCTCAGAAAAGCTTCTGATGTCTTGCAAGGGAAGGAGCTATTGAGGAAAGAGGGGCTGCTGGAGACAGAGCTGGTGGTGGGACAAGACTGCAGGGCACAGAAACCGAATCTCTGGCCTATATAGGATGTGCATTGCAGGACTGGATTCAGTTCACCTTGACCACAAAGCAGATGAGATCACACAAGCTAAGGGCTGGGAGGAGATTCGAAGGTTTAGATAGGAGCGTACTTCAATATGCAAAGAGAAAGCAGCAATCATCCATCTGCATCATCAACCACAGCATCTAGAAAATGGGATGCCATTGAGCAGCAGAGGAACCGTTGTTGGGGTTGTGAAACTCATTCCAATGGGAAGCTCAGCACAAGGCAAGGTCAGGTCCCAGTCCCACTGTGGGAGTTTGTTTGTTCAGGATCTATTTCTTGGGAAAACCAAACCCAGCCAATAGACAGAATCCAATCTTAGGCTATTTAATGGACTAATTTCCAAGAAATGGCTGAGGGAAGAAGCCAAGTGGATAACTTCCTTTGCAAGGGATGGTAAGTGCCTCAAAGTTCCACATGTGTCATCCTGATACAGAAGGTAGAGTAGTCAGTGAAAACTGAAATTAGGCTAATACAGGGCCATCTTCAGGGACAGGCTTCAGCTTTAATGAAAGAAGAGAAGCAGCTTTGGACTCCATAGATATTGCCAAATCCAGCCTGTGTTTTAATTTATAAGATATAAAAAGAAATATTAACTGGATAACAACTTAACACCATGCAGAACATCTCAATGCTGCCCACCAGTCTATTTGAAATGTTCCTGTTGTACATGAGCATAAAAATCTCACATTTTTCAGGCATAATAGTAGGGCAGTTGCTCAGCATGGAATAACATGCAGATTTTTGGCACAATTTGAAATTGTGCCATTGGACTGAAAAGCCACTGAGGGCTTTTTCTTCCCCCTGGAGACAAAAAGATCTGTTCCCATAGCTGGGTGAAAGTGGGAGGTGTGGCAGCTCTGGAGTTCTCATAGTTAAGTGGGTGCTTGTTTAGTTGTTAGGCTTGTGTATCCTAAATATCCTCTGATGCTGTCAAATGCCACTTGAAAACGCAGATGTTTAGAGTCCATCTGTTCATGATTAAATCTTTTCAAGGGTAACATGTAATGCATTATTGACCAGTTGAGTTAATGGAGAGGTTACAGTTTTCCAGCCCTAATAGAAGCATAATCTAAATTATTTGTTTTTAAATCCATTCTGCGGAGTGGTGCTGATGTGATTTCCATTTACAACCAATTGTTAATTAGGCCAAGCTTCAGTGGGCATTCCCTATTTATTTTGTCCTTTGGTCTTGTTTGGTCAAATGTGTGCATGTGTGTGTGAACTGTTATTTTTCTGCAGTGTCGTTTGCAGCCATTTCACAGCCTGTTCCTGGAACCTTACAGGCAGTCTCTCTGCCACAGACTGGAAAAAGACTGCCCCCACCACCTATCCTGTCCACCCTTTGCTTCTCATGGTTGGACACGCTAGAGTCTGATAATGACACTTTATGTGCCAGCTTTCATGACTTGCTGATGATTTTAGTGAACACAGAACCCTGTAGAAGACAGAAAGAGGAGTTGCTGGAGGGATGTAGGAGCAGAAGAGGAGATGGATAGTGCAGCAGCAGAATGCAGTAACACTACAAGCATTACTGCCCCAGGAACAATGGTGGATGGCAATGGAAAGTGATAAGGAAGTTAGGAGTGCCTCTAGCCCAGAGGTGCCTCTTGAGTTCACTATGGCCTTGGGCATAAAAGAGAGTTGCTGAGTGGTTCCAGTAAAGGAGTGAATATGTAGATATATAAATACTGAAATAAATGTAGAAATACTGAAGAAGATTGGGAAATGTAAAAAAATCCTGAAGAATTGCTTGAAAACAGTTCTATTTGGTCCAGGTTCAAGACCGCTAACAAATGAACTTCTCTGGCACATTTTTTTGCCTTCATTGGTAAGTAACTGTGAATCTCTGCTTTTTAAGTTTTGTATGAATCAAATGATGGAGTGACCACTGCTCAGGCATGTATTTTGGAAGAGTGGTGGGCTAGATACTTTCCACAGATTCTTCCCACTGCTGTTTATCCTGATGTCTTCTGTGTCAACGTTGTGTCTGAATACTAACTAACTCTCTTTTGTCACATCTGTCTTCTTGCAGGCATATATGCTGAAGTCGTTTGAAATGAATGGCCTGCCCAAGGTAGTCCCTTTAAGTTTGCCTTATCAAGACTTCAGAAAAGACATGTCAGACTACTGGGAAAAGCCTAAGGTATCCCAGCGGATAAAGAAAGTTGATTTTTCAAATATTGTCTTGACTGCTCCTTGCAAACCTCTGGAACCTTATCTGGAAATTAATGGAAAAGAGGAGGAGGAAGAAGACGAGGAAGACTACGAGGAGGAGGAAGATGAGGAGGATGAAGGGGAGGAGGGAAGCAATGAGATTGACATGCACAGTGGTTCCAGCAGTGACCTGAGTCAAAAAAGCACAGAGCGCAGCCAGGAGTGTGCACCATCCACACTCCTGGCTGATGACCAGAAGGGATCGAAGGGTCGAGCATCCACTGCTGACGGGGATGTGGAGCTGGAGGAAGGCTCAAAAACACTAGTGCTGTTTTCACCAGGTGATCTGAAAAAGTCTCCTGTGGCCACAGACATAGCTCCAGAAGTTGATCTGGGCACTCTTGCTGCACTGACACCTCAGAGCGAGCGGCCTCAGCCTATGGGTAGCCAACTGGATGTATCTGAGCCAGGGACCCTGTCCTCAGTCCTTAAATCTGAACCAAAGCCTCCCGTGGCAGTGGCTACAGCTTCCTCCCCCTTTACCAAAGTTGAGCGCACATTTGTTCATATTGCTGAAAAGACCCACTTAAATGTCATGTCTTCCAGCAGCCAGCTGATGCGGCATGAGGAGTACTGCCCTCCGGGACAGTTTGAGGAAGTAATTATTGAAGAAGAGCTGGAGGACAACCTGGTGCTGGTAGAGAATGGAAGCATACATTCGGGGCTAGAAGGGGCAGAGACTGAGAGCTGTGCACTTTCAGCTAATCACATTGAAACCACCTCAGAGACAGTGGGGGAGCAGCTGGCCCTTCCCAACGGCATAGCAAAGCCTCCTGAGGACAAGCAGAAGCTCTCCAGCAAAGTGGTGCTCTCGCTGGATTTGGAAGAGCCTGGTAAGGTGGTTACAAGGGAGACTGGCCTTGAGAAGCCAGCATCAGTAGCAGGACACCTTAAGCGAGAAGAGACCCTTCTTGACACACCACAGCAGGGCCCCAGGAGGCTGCTGGGCTCCAGGTATAGAAGTCGGATACCCATTTTGTTCTCTGAGGAAGACACCGGCTCAGATCTTTCAACTTCACTCTCAGCCAAAGAAAGGCTTTATAAGAGGGCAAAGCAACCTGACTTGGCTCGCCTGGTGATGGAGAAGAGACAGAACCGCCTCATCCGGCTGGCCTCTGGGGCCTCCTCCTCAGCCTCCTCCAGCGACGAGAGACGGCGAGCCTCAGAAACCCTGTCAGCCACTGGTTCTGAGGAGGACACCCATGACTCTGATGATTCCATCCCAAGGAAGGGAGGGAAGAAGGCTGCGCTCCTGGGGAAAGAAGAAAGACCCATAAGCACAAAGAGCAGAATTCCTCGTCCCGTCACACCAGTGAAAACACCACTGGAGGCAGCAAGGTCAGAGATCTCCGTGGCTGTTGCAATTGCAGGGCTGTGCAACTCCCCGCAGGATGCAGCTGCTGTCTGCAGGTAAGATCAAAACGGTGAGAAATGTGAAGTGTTGGGCTTTTTGAGGAGACAGAGCCATGGCTCTGCTCTTCTCCCATGACTTCACCCTTCACTCAGCTTGAATGCATGGTCCATCCTTGTTTCCTACTGTCATTTCAGCTCAGCGGTGAGTGTAATTTTCACCTCTCTGTCTTCTTTTTTTGAAGCCTCTCTTCACTTGCCCTGGCTTTCCTTCCACAAACTCTTTCACTTGGTCTGATCCTGCTAAAAGCAGATGCCCCTTGCAGAAACTCCCCTTCATCCTCCCTCTTTTCTTCCCATGCAGGCTTCAGACACAGAGACCAGCTGGAGGTGTCCCAAATGAATGCCGAATAACGCAGGTACAAAGCCGGCTTCCTTCTTCACCAAGTTCTACTTCTCTTCCTCCACGGAGCAGCTCACGGAGGTCCAGCGGTGCATCCCCTCGGAGCCCTGTCCTTCCTTCAAGGAACCCCAGTACGTCCCCCAGAAGCCAGCTGCCACCTCGGAGGGAAAGTCCTTCTCCCTGCCGACAGCATAAGCCAGGGACTGCTCCTCAGCGAGTTCCTCCTTCCCCCCGACCTCAGCCCTCAGTTCAGGCTCAGGGGCCAACAGGAGATTCCCTGCCATCTCCTAGCATGGCCAAAAAACGACAAAGAGGAAAAACCCAGACTCAGAGTCCAGCAACCAAAGGAAAGCAGATGTCCCTGGAAAGTAAGGCAGCTGCCAGATAATGATCTTCTTCTGCGAGCCCAACACACTGGGTAACTTCTGAATATAGTATACACTTGAGATGCTGCAGCACAGCCTTCCATGCTGGACCCACGAGTGTATAGCGGTAGCTGTACTTCAATGCTTCACTCACACTCTCACTCCACACTGCAATCAGCTCCCACGGGCCTGACAGCCTCTGAGCCACGGAGCCTTCTTCAAGGGAGACATCCAGCCCACAGCTCACGCTTGCTAGCGCACAGCACCAAACAGTGACCCCAGGCAGCCTGCCCAGTGCCTGGCCCTCCTCCCTCCCCAGGGATTCCCCTCTCTCTGTTAGCAATACCAGTCTCCAACACCGCCCCCAGCTGTGGAAAGAGGAGCAGAGGAGAAGAGAGCAAGGCCTGCTAAAGAGGAAGGCTCCTGTCCTTCAGGCAGCTCCCTCCTTTCTCCTTGCTGGGAAAACACCAGGCTTGGGCGCTGCCATCTACCTGAATGTTGGCTCACCTCCTGCCATCTCTGTTAGCAGGGGATTGCCTCCAGCTTAGCCAAGAGGGGGGGATGTGTCCTTGTGTGCTGAGAGAAGAGAAGCAGCAAAGTGGAGGGGGCTCTTCTTTCCAGAGATCTCTCTACAGTTGGGCATTGGGAGACAGGCAGTTCTTGCTGGATGCTCCTACCTGCTCCAATATGTCCCACAGAGGATGCCATCTGGCACTGCTGCTCAGTTGACACTGCTGCTGTTTCAGCAGACACTTGTGTGGTGGGTACTCAGGTGGAAGTAGAGATGTATTGGCAGCTTGCTGGGAAATCAAGAGGTCTTGCTAATTAATGTAGAAGGGAGCACACTGCAGCCACTTCTGTCTCAAACACCAGACTGTGATCTGTGGACACCACATCTCCCAACAAGGGTGGTCCCTCTGGCGCTGAGTGTGGTTGGTGCCACAGACCTGTATTCCACCAAACACAGCTCCATCGTGAAGATGTGAATAGTCACTGGATGCCTTTAGCTTTGGTGCCCCTTGCACCTAAATTTCTTGTGTTTTATTGTCACGCTCTTGGTGTTTGTGAATTTTGGCACTGTGGTTGAAAGTTCCCCTACGTGGCAGAGTGGGAAGTTATTATCCTGTAGTATACCCAAAAGATGCTGCTTTGCAAGGAGAGGTTTGCTGGCACGCTGTGAATACCCTGTGCATTTCTATCCAAGAGTATAGTGGGTTGAGTGGCAGAGGTCAGGTTTCTGTCTTTTTCTTGGTGCTCAACTCTGCCACATGTTGTGTCAGCACTAACAGCGTGAACATAAAAGCAAGGACTGTGCTCTTCAAGTAGTATTATCAGAGCAGAAGCTTAGCACTCAGCTAGAACTAAATCATTCAACTTTTTAGCCCCCAAACTAATTAGGAAGGCTTGAAAATAAAAGTGAGGAGGACCTGGACACATTTGAAGAGATCTTGAAGTAGACAAAATTTTTACCGCACCTCACATGAGAAAATAGTCCAGATCCAAATAGTTTAGGCTTCACACCATTGTCATGCCTAAAAGAGGCTCTGCATGAGGCAGAACAAAAACACAGCTGCTCTGTACACCTATTCTTGCAGCTGCAACTACCTGCAAATATTTTCTATTTGCAGACAACAAAGCCTGATGAAAGGAGTCTGGACAGTAATAACCTTGATTCATTTGGACATGAATGCAAGCAGTCACACTGATGGCTATTGAGTCCAAGAAATCCTGAAGTTGTTCATATCTATAGGATATTCCAGGAACTGTCCTGGAAAGGAGCATGAGAGCTGTGACAGGGTGGCTGAGAGAAAAGGATGCCCCTTGGACACCCGAACAGGGAAATGTCTAGAAACAGGACACAGGAGTTACCTCTTTATATGGCAGTTGCCAATGCTAAGAATTTGTTTCACCTAGTTCAAAATGTTTTCCAATGACATGGTTCATCCTGGTTGGGTAAACAGCAGAGCTTCCACTCTAAAAACACATGCCCTCATCTTTGCAGAGCAGCATTGGCAACCCAGAGGGAACTCAGGCTGTGGTTTGATGGACTGTGCAGATGTTGCTACCAAAAGCAACATCCCTCCAAATTCCAGCTGCCTCATTGCACTTCTACAACCTCACAATGGAGCAGTTATTTGTTAAAGTGGCTGGAAATGCTTATTCAGCATAAAGACAACAGCTCTGGTTTTCTGGTTTGGTTTTCATCTGGTTCAGTTCATCAGTCAGGTTCACCATTTGGTCACACAACAGAAGAAGGAGAGGACAGAGAGTGTGACCACTTCTAGTGGCACTATAATGTCATATGAGTTTGAAGTGTGGATCAGAATAGAACCTAAATATGTCCTGCAGGTTTAGAAACTAGAAAACAGAATAAACACAAACACAGATTCTTCTGAGAAACATAAATCATAATGGGACTCCTATTAATTTATCAGAGGGCTATTAATTTTAGTGTGTTCAGATGGTAAGACTTTGTCGTGAAGCCTTTACCAGATCTCCATCCAGGTCTTAGATGCACCTGCCAAAAATGACACCAAAAGAGCTTGGAAAGAAGACTACAGGACTATTAACAGGGTTAGCAAACCTGCCTCATCATGGGAAGCCAATAAAGCACAATCAAAGTATTTGTTCAAGAGAAAGTTTAAAGGAGAGTTTTTGGTGGCACACCTATACCCGTGTCAGGGAGGAAGCTCCAGGGCAGAGACAAGGTCAGGTTGGACAGGGACCTGAGTAGCCTGCTCTTGTGGAAGGTGTCCCTGCCCATGGGAGTGGGGTTGGAACCAGATGATTTTACAGTCTTTTCCAACCCAAACCATTCTAGGGTTCTATGATCTTCCATCTGGCACATGAAGGAGGGAGTAGCTGAGAACAGCAGAGGAAGAAATTGGGCAAGCTTTTAGTTGTGAAGCAATCCTCCAGTGAAACTTCTACAGAAATGTGGGGACTTTTTCTTACTAAAAGGTTTCTAAGCTTTATTCTAAGGGGTCTTTCTACCATGACCCAGCCACAAGTAGCAGGCAAGATGCTGATGACACCAAGGTATCATCTCCTTGTGGTGCAGTAGATTCCTGGTCCCACCAGGACTCGTGCCAAAGCTGTCATAGGCTGGAGAGGCATGAGACAAGTCCCACAGTTTTCAAAAAGCCAGAGAAAGATCAGCAGCACAAAAAATAACAGGGTGCAGCTGAACCCACAGAGATCTGGGACTAGCATTAGTCATCTCTCCTTGTGGTCATGCTACCAGACTCCCTGCCCCAGCACCTTCCTGCTTCCCAGCTGTCTCTGACATGGAGCGGAACAGAAGAGTGCATCAAAAGCATGGTGTCTCCAGGTCATGTCTTCTGGGGTGGTACCCCAGGGTACTCCCATCACTGGGGAGCAGCACACCCTGTTTGCAGGAGTTCACAGTCCTCTTGTTTGTCTCTCAAGAGACATTTTCCGGCAGGTAGATCAGCAGGGATACTCTCTGGTAGTACTACGGGGAAACAGCCCTCTAAAAGGGTTAACAACTCCTCTGGCTCCTCTCTTCTTCCACTGCCCTGCAGGGAAGTTGGAAGGGCACCTGCCATAGTTGGAGCAAACACAGGAGATCATGTCTGGGGACAAGAGGGAATGAAGCTGTGATGTTAGGGAGAAGTTTAGTGGTGGAGGAATGCCAGATGATTTAGTCTGGCCTCACAGAACAGCATGGGCTATCATATCCCAGAAAGGTGGGGAGGCAAGACCCTGCTGTTCTCTGCAATCAGTCCTGTGCAAACTCTGTCAAGCCTCGAGGACACATGGGACTGCTCAAATACTGCTGTTGGCGTGTAGCTGTGTCCTTGCTGCACTGCAGAGGAGAGAAGTTTGAAGAGAAGACAGAGCTGACCAGAGCATAGGAAATGTCTAGGAAGAATAAAAAAACACGTGTGGGGTCAGGGAAAGAGAAGCAGGTTTCCCAGAACTTTCCCATGTTTGTGAGAATTTCTAGAAACAGCCTCAAGCTACATGGTTCCCATCAGTGTCTTTGCTTCAGGGTCTGTCCTGGCCAGCTGCAGGTAATTGTGCCCATGTGTGTTTTGAGGGAACTCCTGGGACAAGCTACCACTGTGCCTACATCTGTGTGTGCATTGGCATGGGCAGTGGGAACAGACAGGTCTAGTTCAGGGGAGCTTTATGGGGTCCCATATGTGTTGGGACTATAAGTGTCTTTGGGACTGCCTGGTGTCATGCTGAGTCTTCACATTGCAGGGGTTTTGTCTGCCAGCCGAGAGAAGGTGGCACACTGGCTGGTAAAAAGAGTCAGTGGCTGTTGCCTGGTCAGGAGTTGATTGCAAAGAAACAGGGATACAGGGGGGATGTGCCAAGTGGCAAATCTGAGTTGTCAGCGCTAAGCCAGTGTGACAACAGATTGTATGAGCAGCAGAAGAAAAAGGACCAATGCCACCACTCAGACTAATACCGTGGAGAGGCTCAAATACACGGATGGATGGAGCTGCTTAACTGATTTGTCTGGTTGGCAGCATAAAAACACTTCTGCTTACCTTCGTGCAAAAGGTGTTTTGGTAACAGATGTCTCTGAGTCAGTTGTGCTTGGAATCTGTGAGGGGCAGGAGACTTTCTAAATAAAGAATATTATAATATATATGTTATTATAACAATATAATATAACTAGTGACCATTATATATAGTGGCTAAAGGTTAGAAAGGATCCTGCTATTTTCAAGGAAGTCTTCTGATACTGTGACTTCTAATGTGTGCAGGACTGACTGCTGTGTGCAGTGAATGTGGGTGTAGGAACAGGCTACCACCCTACCAAAGTGCATGTGAGCTGTGAGGCTCCACTTGCCTGAGCACGAACTAGGGCCAAAGCACCCCAGCTTGGGGGGTTGGCAGCTGTCATACTTGCCATGTGACCTGTAATAGCTCCCGGAATGACATACATCTCTGTGGGGCATGGATCAGGATCTGAAGTGTCACTGCTGCCCTTGACTAACACAAGCATTGAGAGTTTGGTGGTGAAACATTTCAATTGAATGCAAGTTGTATCAAGGCAAGAGAATCTTTCATGTTTCTCCTTTCCAACACAGAGGTGTTTTCTCAGTGTAGATCCTGCTCCAGTAGCAGCTCAGTGGTTCCTTAGTGCACTTCTTTCTTCTCTGTATAGTTTACTGACCCATGGCATGATCCCACAACTATTCTACATGTATAGGCAACAATGCTCACCTAAGGCCTTGCCCTACACATCAATCACCTGCAGTTAAATTAATCTTGTGAACACAGTAAAAGTCCCATTGTGGACATGATGAGTCTGGTATCAAATGAATTTCTTCTGGCTTAACTGAAACATGCCGGTGCTCTATCTGTTTTCCAGCTGCTCTTACAGCTCCATAAGAGGGAGAGAGCTTGGCCTCCTGTTCAGACCTTTCCTCTTGGGGTGCCTGCTTGTAACTGGGCTTCTGGGTGGAAGCCTGTGGGTTCACCCTGTGCTGGTTCCCGAGGTCCTCTGCAGAACCCCAAATAGTTGTTGTGCTCTTTGTTAGCCTGTTGCTGCACTCCAAGGGTCTGGGACTACGCTGACAGTGACAGCAGAGCCAACTGACGTTAAGACTTCACTATGAGCTTTGGCATTGGTATCTTTGCTAGGCCAGAGAATATCTGTTGTTGCCAGCCTGATGTGAGCTGTGATCCAGAGTACAGCCAAAATCCCATGAAATGACAGTGATTTGAACACCATCACTCTCCTGTCCCTTCATTCCTAATGTATCTCCTCTAGCAAATCTTGTCTTCAAAGTCACCATATACTCCCTGCAGGTCAGCCCCTCTCTGCTTGGGGGATTGAAGCCCTCTTGGATTCTGCAGAGCTTGAGGCAGACTTGACCACCAACCTATGCAGCATGCCCTGCATCATGCAGGCCAGTGCTCTTGGTCATAAGAGGAACATCCCTTTTATTTCTGGAGCTGCAAATGTCTGGAAAGCAGGTTTAAAGTAAATATCAATGCCCTCTGTGCTGAAAGGAGGAAGGGAGCTACCAAAGCAAATGCAGAACTGGGTTCCTGGTAGGGACCGAGATAATAACTGCTCCTGCTCTTAGCTCCTAAACCAGAGGGGCCTGCAGGTGTGAGACCTCTGCTTTGGTGAAGGTACTGCTGGACTGATATCAGCGTGGGGCTTCTCAGTTGCTGCTCTACCTCTGGCCTTGTTCATATTGCCCCTGCCTGGAGCACAGGAAGGTCTGACATGGGTCACTGGAAGAGGCAGGGGCTAACATTTACTCAGCACATGGGTAGGTGAGGCCAAGGTGCACGGCATGGGCTCTGGGACTATTGCCTGCAGAGGGGGGATGAGCTCTGCAGGACATGGAGGTTTAGTGGAGGAGTCCAGGCTCAGCCATGTGTGTGAAAAACAGTGTCAGCGACACTACTGTGCTCTGGGACCCGGGCTGCTTCTTCTCCAGACAGGAATTGGAGGTGGAAACACAGATAATTTTATATATCTCCTTTTAACACGATAGCATGTGATTCTACACTAGACATTGTATCTGGCACACCGATATTTTCCTTTGCCTCTGGCACACTCTGGAGACAGGACTTCTGCTCCTTGGTACTGCCTGCCTGGAAATGTGACTGGGTCCAAAGGCTAAGTCTCTCTACATATCTTCTTTGCATTCTTTAGGAAAGCAGCTGGAGAATGTTTACACTCTGCAAACAGAATGTAGGACTCCGACTGAGGAACCACAATCCGGTTCAACTGCATGGCAAATTTCTTGGCCATAAAATCTGGCATGCATCACAGAGGCCCTGTCTGTGTACAGATCCACCTGGCATTTGTCATAATTTCAGATTGCATCTTAAAGAAAAATAAATGATGATGCCATTTCTTGTTCATACCAGACACAGTTGTCATTAGATTTGTTATTAAAAGGGGATTCTCGATCATGCCATTAAAAGCCTGTCTACCTTTTCATTGGTGTCTTCTCCTATTTATTGGTGTTGCCACATGTGAAGCAGAAATACCACCTGAATTGCTGCCAGGGGACCTTGTCTACAATTGTGCTTGGGTTTCATTCCAGCTGTGTGGCAGCTCTGCCTCTCCTTCCTTCTCTGAAACCTCCTGCAGAGTTGTGCCAAGGTTGTCATAAAATCTCCTCACAAGGTGTGTTCTTTTTTTTCTACATCATGTCAACTCCGTTGGCTGTGACTAACCCCAAAACACTGCTGGCAAGGACCAAGCATTACATTGTTTCTATATGAGCACTGATGCAGCTTCTACGTGGTGCCTGTAAACAGGCCTGCAAAAGCTCAGAGCTGTGTGATTTGCTGGCAGCCTTTCCCTGTGTCACAGTGGTAAAAGTGGCTCTCTCTTCTCTAGGGCCTTCTGATCCATGCAAGCAGGCAAAATCAGAGGAACACCTCGGAGGAATGCACCAGAGTGGGCCTGTTGCTATTCATGCAAGACATGTTCCTGAACAATGAATCTTGTTCACAACCACACGTCAGGCAGCAGGCTCAGTCATCCAGTTCCAAAACAGCATCTTTCAGAGAGCAAAGCCTGCTTTTTTAACAAAATAAAACCAAACTAAAATAAAAATTTTAAAAGTAGCGTTTGTAGAGATGTTTACAGGACCCACATCTAGCTGGTCCATGCAGTCCAACTGGGACCTGCCTGGGGGATCTTCACTGAGCTCCAGAGCTGGTCAGGGACAGTGTTTCACATGACTAGTCTCTTGCTCTTCCGTTTTGTATGGTTTTCCCAATTTGAGCACCACTGGGATCATAACAATATCTCTCTGACCTTGTCTGTGCTGAGACCAACCAGCTGGGGCTGCAGTTGAACCTGCACATTAATATGCAGGAAGTGGAGCAGAAGCAAACCAGTAATGTGGCATGGTTTGACTTTTAATACTCTCTGACAATCTGACATGTCAGCTGAGGACAATGCTCTTACAACAGTCCTTTAACTGTGCAATTTCCCTCATGTCTATCGTGTGCAGACCACACGTAGTAGCAGTTTCTTATCTAGCTTTGGGAAGAGGTAGTTGAACAGGGAACACAGAAGCTATGAAGGATTGTTTTCATCAATTTTTAAGTTCACACCCTTTCACCACTGTCACTTGGGCACCTTTATTTGGCACGATGCAGGCAGGGTGAGATACAGCTTACAAGCTGTCCTTTGTGGCCTGGCACAGGTAGGACAGGGCTCAAACTCATTACTTGGCTAAAGATTCATAAACTCATGGCCACCTCGCAGGCACACAGCAGGTACACAATCTGCTGGCAAGTGGGTGTCAGTGTCCATGGCTCCCTGAAACAGCCTCATTCTATTGTTGCTCAGTTTCCATCTCATCTTCTCTGCTGCCTTTTTTTTTTTTTTTTGTCTGTGAATCCTCTTGCTCTTCAGTGTCACCATCTCAACAATGTTACCTTCGCCTGTGGAAAAACAATTTCAGTTGTGACTGAAATACCTATTTTAAACATTTGAGTTTATGGTAAAATACCTTAACTAGCATCATGGTCTAACACACAATATAAGTGCTTTTTCTGAGATTTCAGATTATAAGAAACCTAGAGGGTAAGAATATAATCTGTCCCAGTCAATGTGATTTTTTGGAAGCTGTCTTTGTTAGGTAAGTATGGTCGCTTTTTATTTTTACATTGATCATAGCTAATCATATACAGCAATTGACTAAGCATCCAAAAAACACTGATCCACAATTATAAACTGAGCTGCATAGTTCACAGGTGAGATCTGTCAAATAAGTTCTCCCTTGGAAAGGTGTTTCCTATGATGATAGGTTTTATTCTTTCTCCTATAGCCAAAAGAAAACACATTTGACTCTAGTGAAGAATCCAAAATCATAGAAAGAAACAATGGGACCAAGAAGCTCCTTAAAGTCTGTGTCAGTATCAGGCAGATGAAAATTAAAGCTGAGCAGCATAAACTGGGAAATTGAGAAATATTTCAGAACTTCATGGATTGGCTGCCAGCAGGAGGGTTTGCCAAGGGGCTTCATCACCACCCGTAGACAGTGAAATGGGACATTCTCTGGAATACATGTTTGTCAGATACAGGGTGCTGGGTACAATGTTGCCTGAGGCACTCTATCAAGTGAGAAGGTGAGTGGAGGAAGAAACTGAAACAGGCTGCTCTTACTGGAACAGTTCAACGAAATATGAAAAAGACAGGTTTTTAGGAGGAGGGGGTATCTTTACTTGGACCAGCTTTTGTTATTAGCTGGAAAAGCCAAAGAGACTGTTGGGCTCAGAGACCTTTCTTCTGCAATCACCTCAAGGTATTTCGAGATAAGAAAAGCCCCATTACAGAAAAGGCAAGCCACAAGAGAGCCTCAAACTGCAGGGGAAGCCTGTACTGCAAGGAAACATGGCTCACACTTGTCATTCCTACTCTTGCCTTCATCTACCTGTCAGCGGGTAACTGCGATGCACTCTCACAGTAGGGCCCAGGAGTCAGCTAGACCCCAGGATAGCTAGACCCAAGGATAGACCTCCAAGCCTGTAGCTTCGAGGAAACTGCTAAAATGTGTCAGGTTGCAGAGAGCACAAAGAGATGAAGAGACACTTACAGCATCTACACAGGTTTCATTATGTACAAAAAATCTCAAAGAGAAAATAATGCAAAGGAATCCAGCTATTTAAATTCACCAATTTGTATTTAAAACAATGAGGTAAAGCCTCAGATTTAAAATAACAAGCTAAAAGAGTCCAAACCCCTGTGTTATAGTGTCCACAGGCTCAAAGCATAATTCAGGCTGGAAGAGACCTCTGGAGGTCTCTAGTCAAAGCCCCAGCTCAGAGCAGGGTCAGTGCTGGGGTCCTACAGGGTTGCTCCCACTGGAGGAAGCTGCACCAGTGTCCCCAGCCTCAGAGGCACTGAGCACAACAGCAGGTCAGGAGTTCATCCTGCACTGAAAGCAAACCAGCCTAAACCTATTCCTAGGATCTGTCCCAGAGCTTCCATGGGGGATGCCTGTTAACTGCCCTTCACCTGCCACCCATGCAGCTTCTTGCTTATGACCCAGGACTTCATTTATGCTCAGGCCTGTGTTTCCTATCCCCATCTGAGCTGTGTTAGACATGTTCCTGTCTCCTGTCCTGGCTGCTGCACAGACCTAGGACCTACCTTGTAGTTTTGTCTCCAGTCCTTCTCCTGCTCCAGACCAGGCTCTCTGGAAGGACTCTGGTCCTGGTTCATCCTTTCCCTTTGTCTGGGGCTGTTGACTGATACTCTCCCTACCCAGCTCTGCCAGCCATGCTGAGACTCTGTGAGATTGTGGCCTGTTGGGGAGGGCATGCCCTGCTAGTTTCCCAACAGCACTGGTTAGTTCCATGAGATAGGGGAAGCGGTAGGAAGGGGCATTAGTCATGTCTGGAGGATCTGTCTAGGAAGCAGACAGCATACAAGCACTGGCTTAGGACCCATGATCCCACACAGCAAAAGAAATGGAAGTGGCTGATGTCCTTTCACTCTAAGGTAGGATCAGTGTTCACATTTATGATGGACAAGAAAACAAGCTTTGGCCAGGACCAGTTTACTTACAAAATAGTTTTCATTTGTTTGTGCAATCAAGTAAAATGGCTGCACACCAGGCTGCTGCAAGTAATGGGAAGTAGAGGAATCTGTTAATGTAGCACCAAGTCAGATTGGCATGAAGTCCCTTTGTTCTAATCCAAAACAAAGATCTTCAGGAGCCCCAGGACCTCTTTGTTGGCTGCACCTTTGCTTTCTCCAACAAAAACCTAGTGATTTGATTTCTACAAAATCTGGTGCACACACATCCTGCCAAGACCACCCGGACACTCTGCTGCAGCACAGTGCACCTTAGACTGACACTGCAGGCATCCTGTGCTGACTTTCCCAGCTTTGTAGGGTTTTCCTGTCTAAACTGCCTTTGTAAATAATAGAAAAAATGGAGACTGCTGTGTGTGTGTCACGTCTTCTTCCTGCAGGGCCTGCACTCAGCTGCAGTTAGAAAGGGACATTTCTACCCTCTGACAGTGAATCTAGCTCAGTGGCTCTGATGGACACATATTTTCATGGCATAACTTAAAGGGAAGGGAGGATTTTGAGATCTGCATCTTTCCTATAGGAGAAAATTATCATTTAAGCACCAACCTGCAAGAACTGATCAGATCTCCAGGTACTCTGCAGCAGTTGATACACCTGTGGAGTGGCTCCAATTGCTAAAGGAACAAGTCAGCTCCTTCTCTCCTTTCACCATCCAGGCTATTACAGCTCCATAGAAGGTGTTAGGAAATTACTGTTGGAAACAAAAAAGCTAAATTAGTCACCAAATAATTTAATAATCTACCCTCTCAATAAGTAGTTGGCATCCTGAAAAGGAGAAGAAAGAACTATTGCAAAAGAATACAGATGTGAAGTAAAAAGTAAATTTCTTTTTCCAGCAATATAATCTAAAGTCTGCTCACTCTCTCTGCTGCCACGCACGTTCAAGCAGTTTGAGTAAGGTCCTGCATCTACTTAACCGAGTGGGGCATAGTCGATCACAGCTTTTGCACACAGGTTGGTGATTAACTCAAGCTGCTGACTGGTTAAAGGAACACATTTTGATTAGAGAAATAAAGGAATGTACATTTTAAGCAGTTGCAGTATGAACAGTAGAGCCTCAGGACTTGCAGAGCAATGATCCGTATCCTCGTTTCTGATGGGGAGGCTGGAGCTGCTTTGCAGTTTAAATATGCAGCAGCATATCAATGAGAGTTTCTGTTCCTTGCTCTTAGAAGACCAGTGGTGAAGAAAAATAATTTGTCCTTTAGTTCAGCTTCAGGTTAAACTGTAACCCTGGAGCACAGCACTGAGAGGTGTCCCTGCTTCACTTCTGTGGTCTTCCTTCATGCTGGTCTCAGGATGAGCATGAAAATGGTTCATAGCAAAGACTGGAGCAGTACATTATTTAAGCATGGGTGAGCAGGAATGCTGCTGAAAAGAGGAAAGATCATCTAAGGACACAGCATGGTGGCCTTTCCCTTGTGAGCGTGACAGGCCACTCTTGGCAGCACATGGCAGCCAGCACCACTTCCACTTTACCTGTGCCAGTCTCTTGATGTGCCTGCATCCCAACACTAATGTCCCTGCTTTCCAGGTGGATGGTCAAACCGGAGTTGGTTTAAAGCAAAGCATGTCCCAGGGCAACAGCTTGGAGAAAGGTTCGGAATGACACATCAGTATCCACCAACATTCAAGACTGCAGGCTTAGTGGATGAGGGATAGTGCAGACTACTAGGAGAGGGGTACAGAGTGTGGAAAGGCAGTGGGAGATAACCTCTAGCAAGCTCTCAACAACACCGCTGTTGCTACCTCTTCACATACACCTCTGCAAAGGGGTTGTAGCCCTTAAAGGGTTCTGCCTCTGCTTGCTGTATGATGCACTGCCCCCTTAACTTGGGACACAACCATCTGGGATGTGTTGTCCCCAGGAGCTGCCCCATGGATCCACTCTGTCTAGAGCACTTGCTGCAAGGGAAGCGGGTCCATGTCTTCTACCTGGGTGGGGCGAGGGTGTTAAGGGACTTACTGGAAAGGGTCCTGCAGGGACCCCCAGCAGAGTAAGGGTAGAGCCCCTTCTCTCAGTGCTTTGTATTTAACTGCCCTAATCTCATCACCAGGTCCATGCAGTGCGGACAGCAGAGCCTGTGGCCCTGTCAGGGGCTGCACGTTCACACCTTTGGCTGTCACGTGGATCCTCACAGCACACCAGCACAGGGCTTGACCCTGTAGGAGGATGTCACAGCCCCCAATACGGCAAGTGCAGCCTCTCTGCATACTCATCAATTCCTTGCCTGTGTCCTGGGGAAACACTTCTCCAGGTGGAGAAAAGGACCTTGTAGGGAAACATTTTCACTTTTTCCATTCTTTGGAGGACACTGGTGAGCAGGTAGCCTTCACCTACAGCCCTTCCTTTTACCCCAAGATACCTTTGGGGTAAAAGAACTGGATGGATGAGTTTCGCATCCATCCAGAAACTCATCTCTCTTCCAGGTGCCATCTCAAGCCTCTCCACACTCCCTGCTCCAGCGTCATGACTTGACACAAACCATACTAAAACACACTTAGCTGATGCTCAGCAACCAGGCTTGGTGCCCCTGGGTGTCCCAACGCAGTGGGTCACCCCCGCTCTTCCAGAGGCCTGTTTTATGGTCCAGTGGGTCTGACTGGTTATCAGCTCACACTAGGCAGCATTTGTTGCAGTGCCTGGGATGCTGCATGGTACATTCCCACTAGAAATAAGAGTGCTCTCACAGCACTCTTCCCACAGCCTCCCTTCCTTTTGTAAATGTCCCTCTCAAAACCATGGCAGGAAGAAAGGACTTCAAAAAGAGAAGGGCCTTGTGCTGAATTTGTTTGAAATTGATGTATTGTGTGCACAGAGGATAAATTCTTTGGCTATACCCCAAATGGGGAGTTTCACTGTGACTTTTGATACCTTCCAGCAAGGTCTCAAAGTCCAATGAAGTGGCGGTATGAAAAGCCATGGGAAGCTGAGCTCCAAGAACAAAGGCTGCCTTTCAAGCCCTTGTTGCTTTTCCTTGGTATATAGCTGCTTTGAATGAGAAAACTCCACAGGAATTATGAAATTTGAGGATCTCTTGCTGGAAATTGGGGGCTTTGGCAGATTCCAGATTTTGATTTTGGTTATGCTTTGCCTCCCAAGAATCAACCTGCCCATGCATTTTCTGCTGCACAATTTTATTGCTGCTACCCCCTCTCATCACTGTGCAATTCCATACCAAGAGGCGTTTGTGAATCTCACCATGGAGGAAATTCTACTCATCAGTATCCCCCGGGAGTCCGACGGCACTTTCAGCTCTTGTGAGATGTTCTCACAGCCTCAGTTTCACCTGCTGCTCAACTCTTCTCTGCAATCAGAAAACAAATCCATCATCCAGCGCTGCCAGCATGGATGGGTCTATGACCACTCACAGTTGACCTCCACGATCTCCACCCAGGTAATGCCTGGCCTGTGATGCATCCAAAATTGAAATTAGATCAGTGCTTTGAGGAGCAGATGGACAGGTGTTTGCCGGGTGCACAGTATCATAAGGGAATCTGTCCATTTTAACCAGTGGACGTGAACTGTTTGGAGAATATGTCCTGGGAGGGGGAAGTTCTCTGAAGATCAGAGAAAACAACATTTATTATTATTATTATTATTATTTTGTACACATCTCATCTTGCTTAGATTGGTGCCAGCATTTCTTGTTATAATCATCTTAATTTCTCCAGGCAATTGAGAGATTCAGGAGCAGTGCAGGGGGAAGACACAGATATAGGATTTTCTCTGTGTGGACCCCATGGCATTGCACAGGATTGCACCCTGTCAGGGTTTCATAAGAGCCCATTACTTCCTTTCTTGGTTTTCCAAACACTTTTTAACTTCTATTCCTTTGGTAACCCCTCCTCACTGATCTTCACCTTCCTCCTCTTCTCCACAAGGTTGTGCTGCCTGTTTTCTCTTACCACCAATATCTCTTGCTGCCATATCAGATGTGCTCTCCAAGGGTCTCCCCTGGATATCAGGAAATGCAGCATGCTGGCCAGCCATAACCTTGAGCCTGCCCAAGGTCCCTGCCCATCAAATAGTCACCACTCACCTTCTGAAACACTTTTCCGGGTCTAACAATGATACCTCTGAGTGTTAATCCTATACTTTCCTTGAAAAATGGCCCAAATCACACCGGTCTTAGGAAGAGGAACAATTTGGTCGGGCAAAAGGAGCACAGTTGTGTTGGAACTGATAGTGCTGACCACCTCAGTGAGAGCAGGGAAAAGTGTTAGCCTAGAGCTGATGCCTCCTCCCCACTACCCAATCACTCCTGCTTTCATCAGGCATGGAGGTGAGGATCAGATGTGTACCAGGTCTGCACCTCTTTTCTGCAGTGCTTCAGGGAGAGAGATGTAAAGCAGTCATGGGGGAAAGGCAGAAGGAGGTACTCTGCAGCATGGAGCCTTGTGATGCTGCTCCCATTGTGCAGTGGGCTCAGGACCTGTTCAAGGGGCCAGGGCTTTCTCTGGACTCTTGCTTTTGTTGCAGGAAAGGTTGCTCAAGGTCTCGCTGGCCTTGTCAGAGAGGCTTCATGTCCGGGTTGATGATTAAATTAAGTTTTGCACATATAGGAAATTAACTCTGCAGCTTGGCTGCAGCATTCTGTAATGATTAGTGACATATGAAACTCCAAGAAAGTAAAGTTATGTTCATTAATTTAATTAGGATGAATGTCTAAACCAACTTCTTAGTAAGAAATCAATAAGCTAACATTAAAAGCAAGTATTTGTTCTCACTTCCCCTCTGCCCTCCTTCTCCCTGCACAGAAAACTTCAAAGGAAACTGGTCAGGGCAACAGAAAGTGGGTTATCAACACAACATTCCCTGATGTGGGCTGAGGCATGTGTTACAGCACCCTGCAGTGGGGCACCCTGCAAATGCCCATCTCACCAGGGCAGTCTCAGGGACATGACAGAAAGATCTGGGGGAGACATCGACCTGGGCAAGTATTGCAGGGATCAGGAAAAGAGAAAAGTTAAACTCTCCATGCATGGTACCCAGGAAAGTTTTCCGATATCTAACACTCTCCTGGGCTACCTTAAGCACAGCATCACCAGCTGGTCAAAAGACATGATTTTCTTGCTCCTCTCTGCACTGGTGCAGCCTCCCCTTTAGTCCTGTGTGCAGTTTTTGGCACCACAATAAAAAAAATATATTAAGCTACTTTAGAGCATCCAGAGGGCCAAGACAATAGTGAAGGGTCTGGAGGAGAGGGAGAAAGTAATTTATGAGGAGCAGATGATATCACTTGGTTTGTTCAGCCCAGAGAAGAGGAGACTGATGGGACACCTTAATTGTGGTCTTCAACATCCTCACAAGGCGAAGCGAAGGGGCAGGTACAGATCTCTTCACTTTCGCAACCAGTGACAGGGCTCAAGGAAATGGCATGAAACTGAGTCAGGGGAGGCTTAGGTTGGATATCAGGAAAAAGTTTTCACCCAGAGGGTGACTGGGCAGTGGAACAGGTTCCCCAGGGAAGCTGTCGCTGCACCAAACCTGTCTGAGTTCAAGAAGCATTTAGAAATGCTCTCAGGTACGTGGTTTGATTCTGGGAGTGTCCTGTGGAGGGCCAGGAATTGGACTTAATGATTCTGATGAGTCCCTTCCAACTCAGCATATTCTATGATTCTATGAAGTGTTTACAGGGAGAATGTCATAGTGACGATAGATAACGGTGACTTTTGTAAGATTCAACTTTACATTTTTCAGGATGCCAGCACTGTCCTATGTGTGGTTTAGCGCAGGATTCTACCCCTCAATCAGATGTGGTGGATACAAATTGTGAGACATGATGGCTGCCTGCTGCAGTGAAGGGGTGTGAAAAGGCAACAGAGACTGAACTGGGCACTAAGTATCTTTGTCGCCTTGTGTTTCAGTGGGACCTTGTGTGTGAGCAGCGTGGACTGAATCAGGCAACTGCAACCTTCTTCTTCATCGGCGTTACGATGGGGGCTGTGGTATTTGGATACCTCTCTGACAGGTTTGACCCCTTTCAGGCTGTTCCTCCAGGGCCTCAGTTTCATGACAAGAATTTCACAGATCTGTGACCTACAACTGGCAATCAGAGGGGCAGAGAATGGAGAAAAGAAAATTGTAAAGGAGAATCCAGCCTCTCACTTGAAAATGGGATTCAAGTCACACTACGAAGCAATGCAGGGGTAAATAATTAATGGATCAGAGGGTTACCAGTCCACCAGAGAAGCTCTGGCCTTGGTTAGGACTCAGATGCACTGCTGGCTGCAGTCAGCTTTGCTGCAGGAACAGTAAAAACAAAAAAAATCTAATATGCAAGACCATAGTCAGAAAAAAACTGTCTTAAAAGAGGAAAGATGGTTGAAACAAAGCTCAACAAAGAGGTTAAAGGGTTAACTCTTGCAAGTTATAGACAAATTGTCTAATGACAGCCGAGTGGCTCAGAGTAAATGCATGCCATAGCCCAAAAGAAGAGTCTCCAGCAAGGAAGACCTGATTCTCTCATTACTAAAGAATCAGGGTAAAGGAGATTCTTATAAGCAAAGAGGTATTCCTCAAGGAAGAGCTGAAGCAATGAGGAAAACAGGAACAAATCTCCTCTCTCTGGTCAAATGTTGGAATGTGACAATGTAGACCTGAAAGAAAATCCAAGTAATAACCTAGAAAAAGCATCAATTAAGAAATTCAATATTTTTGCAAACAGCAGAACCAGGAAACCCACCCGAGGATACATAGTCCAGGCACACAATTGGGATGTGCTATTCACCGTATGCTAGTCATGATTTAATAACTGGGTTTCCTGTGCAGGAAACTCCTTCCCTATTTCCTTTGTCTGGAAGCAAGTACGTATTAGTGTACAGCAAGTTACAAAATTACTGCAGAGGGGAACCAGCTTCACATAGTGCTCAAGATGGGAATTTTCACATCCCTGTCTTTGCACATGAGTATATATGTATACTGTTACAAGCATCCAAGACACCTAGTTGATCTTCAGACTATGTGTCTTGGCTTTGTATCTACAATAGTTTTATAGCACAGTTGGAGGAAGAGGAACTCAGAATCAAGAAAAGGAGCAGGACAAAATAATGCAGAAGAAAAGGTCTCTGTTAGTGCAAAATGAAAAATAATTTCTTTTACAAATGGATTGTGAGGGGAAAGAGCCAGTAGAAGAAGAAGACATGAAAGGACCAACTAGAAATAAAAAGACTATAGTGTGAGAGAGAAATGAGTTTGTGCTCACAGTGGGAAAATATGTAGGGGCAGGTGTTGGAGTTGGAACTTTGAAATAGGCTGACAGAAGAAGACCGAGATAAATTGCAGGAGCAGGGAGTGGTTATCCTAGAGCCTTACAGTACCTTTGAGATTGAAAAGCTGGAACAGTTGGCACTGTGTGACCTCCACAGCAGAGGGCTGGGATGGTATCACATCTGAAATCTGTTTTAAACTGGTCTCCAAATAACATCTCAGGAACTACATGCCAGGCAGTCTGACATCTGTCTGTACCAGGCAAACTGGGAGAAACCACTCTGAAAGATTGAGCCAGTGCCCCATGGGACACACTAGCGAAGAATCAGTTGGGTTTTTTTCAAAACATCCATGCCTTACAAATGTATCAGATTTCTTTGCTTGCACTAACAGGCATATCAGCAGAGGAGACTCCACCTACGGTATATCAAGAAGCCTCCTTACCAAAGGCTTCTTAGGAAATTGAGCCACCCTAGGATAAGAGGGAATGTCTCTGCATGACTAAATAATCAATTAAAAGCCAGGAAGGAGAAAGGAGATGTAAGTGACAAGGGAGGTTCCAGTTCTTGGATTTGTGTGCTTTTCAGCACATCTGTAAATAATCTGGAGAGAGAGCAAGTGGGGAGGTGATGTTGAGTGGTAGAGATGAGATCCAAGCGTGGAGAATTGTAGAAGGACTCTATGACTGGATGGGAGAATCAGAAGACAAAATTTCAGGGCAGATTAATCTAAAATAGAGAAAAAAATTTAACTTCTCATTTAAAAAGGAGGCTCTGAGCTGACCCTAGCTACTCAGTAGGAAGACTTAGCTGTTATGACAAACATAGTTTTCTCTAGGCAAACATCCACACAGCAATGAGTACTGCTGGGGAAGCAAGTGGAAAATCAAAAATCATTAGGAAAGGAATATAAAATTAATATCACTATTAAGAATATCACTATGCAGTAACATATAAATGCATGGTGGTCCCATATCTTGAATTCTGTGTGCAGATTTGATCTCCCTCCATGCCTCTTCCCCATCTCAAAAGGATACAGGAGAAATGGACAAAATTTGGAGAAGCTAACAGCAAAAGACAAAGTTATGGATGGCCTTCCAATTGGTCAGACAAGGACCCTTCAGTCTGCTCGAGTGGCAGCTAACAGAAGTTTCACAGTCAGTTGTGCCCTTGTGAGCAGACTGAAGAAGAGCTGAGGGTGCACCTGAGCTACATGGCCAGGGCCTGGAGGGCCTGTCAGGAAGTTCTTGCAGCCCATGTAATCACAGTGTGGGGGCAGCACACCCAGTAATTTGGCAGATCTGTTAAACATCAGAAGCCATGCTCCACATCTTCCCTATCACCTAAGTTGACTTCCCATTAGCAACCTTTCTTTTGTCTGATAGAGATGAGATCCTACTTTGTGCTAACAGCAAGGTAGAGATTTCATCTGTTGTTCCCCAGGGTGAAAATTGTCTGGTCCTGGCATTTTGCTACTGTTCAGGTTTGGTTTTTTCCTAAGCCTTGACAGATATTTGGATTTGAGAACATTTCTATTCACGAATTTTACCCTGGTAAACCCTCCAACAACCTTCACTGTGAACACATAGATGCAAAAATACATATTGTTTCTGTTCTTGTCTGCTTTTTTCTGAAGACTCCTCTTGTACCTTGTCCTTGTACTGAATTGGTTCTATGATGCCTTGGCAGAATTCCATATTGCTGGTTTTTTTATGAAAGTGGCTTTTTTATTAATTTTATGCCTGTGCAGTCTGCTCCTTTTATTGTATTTTCTAGTCTTTCAGAGGTTGTGCTTTCCTGCCACTCTCTTTGAAGTCAATTTTAACAGCATTATTTTTAGTAGCCTCCCTGTATCCTACAGTTCAATCCTGCCAGCTCGCCTTTGGTTTTCCTAGCAGGTGGTGTGTGTTTTCTGAGAGTCTAGTAATGTGTCCTTAAATAGTTGTCTTGAGTCCTGTGGGAAATCTCGTGGTTTTATATCCTTCTTGCTGCATTTTCAAGAAAAATAATCTAAAAAATGTATCTTCCTTCTTAGGCAGTTATCTCCTGGAAGCTGGATCTAGCTCTGGTGTGTTTCTGGGTGTATCCTGTTCTGATCCAGGGGCATTATGACGTCTTTTGCAAAAGGGTCTGTGCTTAAATTTCAAAGCAGTTACAGCAAACTTCCTGCACCCAAGACAGAAGTTGTTTTTTTCAGCAGTAGATTAATTACTCAACTGGTTATTTAATTATTGTGGCATTATGTCCCAGTACACTACTTTTTCCCCTGAAGCAATTTGTCTTGCCACCATCCTTCTCAGGTGGCCACTGAGAGAGCCCTAATGCCAGGATCAGAGTAGGATTTCAGTCCTTGTAAACTGAACATTACCTATTGACAGGCTTGATGTGCTACTCCACCTTGAACCTAAGCTTTCTTAACATACTATGCTGATGTACCTCAGGAGACTGACACCTTCTGCTCCATTTTGATTAGGTTGTGTAGAAATACATGCAGAAATATTTCCTTATGTGTGTGTCTGTGTATACACATGTGCATTTGTGTGTACTTGATTTTCTGTGTTTGTCCACACTCTCCATATAGGACTCTGGATGTGGTGTAAGATACAATGACTTCCAAAACTCTCGGGGAACAACCTCCTCAGAGACCCCTTAGGATATCAGGGCTACTTGCACATGTGGGCTGACAATTGGATTCCTTTGTTTTCCTTCCAACAAGCAGGTTCAAAATGTCATTACTCTCTCTCCTCCTTGAGAGTGGTGACAGTGGCTGGTCCTGAGTGAGCCATGGGAGAAGGACATGCTGAGCCAGTCATGGGGACAGCAATTGGAGGGAGCAGGGCATGCCAGCAGCAGGGGATTTTGAGCTGACATCACTGCTTTTGATGATGTTGTTAGCCAGGGGAGCCTGATTTGTTGTTCTGATCAGTGTTGCTCTTTCCACTGGAGAGCCCCATGCCCAAAGTTCATGGGGCAGTCTGGCCCTCTGAATGGGAGTGCATCACTCTCGCACCACCTATATCCAGAGCCATTTCCTCTTCTCCGGGATGTTGCATCTTGCACTCTTTGCACAGCGGGCAGTATTTTAATTTTCTCCTAAAATCCTGGTTTACCCACTTCAAACCATACTCCTGTGACAGGTTTCCAGCCATTGTAACCAAGGTTGTGCTTGTGGCAGGTTCGGACGGAAAACTATGCTCCTGCTGTCGCTTGTGTGCTCTCTTGTATTTGGAATGCTGAGCGCTGCCTCGGTCTCCTACAGCATGCTGGCCATCACACGGGCCCTCACTGGGTTGGCCCTGAGTGGTGTCTCCCTGATTGTATTGCCTTTAGGTAAGTATGTGGGGATTTGTGGGTGTCTGGTTGTACAGGAGGACTCCTGACAGGTAGTGGGTAGGACACCAGACAGGACGGAGTTAGTAGGAACAGGAGTCTGGAAACTGTGTGTGCAATTTCATTACAGGCAGCCAAAAGAACATCACTCTGAGAAGGATCCAAGAATTACAATTTTCTGTTTGCCTAATTAATACTTTAATCTAGACAAAATATAACCACTTCCATTGCTTGTTACTCAATTCCTGTTAAGCATCATCAGTAGTACAATAAAAGCTGTAGACCAAAGTATCTGCCCCTTTCCTTTGGTACAGAGTTCTCACCCTTCAAGTGCACATTTCTAAGACAATTCAGCAGCATTGCCCTGTCCTCAGCACAAGAAGAATGGTGTGTCATTTAGAGGGTATTTCTACTTCTCTAGTCTTGAGTTTCCATACAGTTTTCCTTAGTTCCCAATCTTTGTATTTTACAAAGAGAAGAAACACACACACACACACACACACACACACACACACACACAATCATACAGAGCTAGGCAAAACTGAAGCTGAAGAATTTAGACTATTATGTAATAAAAACAAGCTCCAAACTTCAGGGTACCCAATAGACTACTGGATGATTTTGTAGATATAGTTGGGACACACTGGGCAAGAGTCTTAGTACCCAAGAGCAAATTACAGATGCAGCAAAAATTTCCAAGATTTTTGCAGATCCAGAAAAAAATCAAGCTAAAATGGCTTCAATACTAGAAAAGTCCGTATAAGACCTGACAAGGACTGCTATATCTTTTGTTATTATAAAGGTTGATGCCTGCAAGACAAAGTAGAGCTTGGGAGGGACATTTTTGACTGTCAAAGGTTGTAGCAAGATGTCCAGGTCTTTGGAGGGAAAATGGCTTTTTTAGTTCACACACACAAACAAAGAGACCACCATCTGGCTTTACATGTGCATTAGTATTCACACTGGGTAGATTCCACGTGAGAGACAATTCATCTGGATATATTTCTTTAATCTGAAATAATGAGTGGGCAGAGAAATGGGAAACCATGCAAGCAAGACAGTTAGGAGGGAAAAAAATCTTTTTGACAAAGAAGACCATTTGAATGCTGTAGACAGGGATAAAAAAAGGTATCACCTAGAGTGTTTTTAGCACTGTTTCTTAATATATAACCAGTATTTATTTTTTTTAAAGGTTTGATTTTAGTTGCTTACAGCTTTAAGAGAGTTTAAGAATTGTGATTAACGTTTTAAATGTTCCAAATATTGGCCAAACAGTGGAACCTTGTGAAGGAGAAGACTAGGGATGTTATATTGCTTTGCACTTCTTAAAAAGCCCTGCAGACCCCTTCCTGGGGAACTCCTGCATGTCCCATCTAAACGCTGCCTCCCTCTTGCAGCGATGGAGTGGGTGGACATACAGCACCGCACCTTCACTGGGATCCTGAGTAGCATCTTCTGGAGCATTGGGAACATGCTGCTGGCCATGGTAGCATACTTGGTGCGGGAATGGCACTGGCTGTTAGTAGCTGTAACAGGACCTTGTCTTCTGAGCATTGTCTGCCTGTGGTGAGTGAAGTGACAGGGTGGCTGGTGGGGATGGGAGCAGGCTGTGATTTGTCTCCTCTGCTCTGTGAGCGTGGCAAACATCGGAACACTGATCCTAAGATTCACTCCAGCAACTTCAAGAGGAGCAGGACTCATCCGTGTCCTGTACTCGGATTGCCCACGCATGGCAGCTTTTGAAAACAGCAGAGCCTGGGTTTCATCTCTCCAACAAGGCCAGGAGCAAAGGTCACATCACAACTTTGGAGACAAGGAGGAGGCAGGACTGGGGCTGAGGCCAGGCATTTGGATGACAGGTTGCAGCACAAGGGAGCAGGATTTGGTGCTGCAAGCTCTGTCAAACGTGTCAGAGTAAAGAAAAGATATCTCAATAAGGGGAGGTAGGACGAGATCCCTGGCTTTAATCCTTAGCAAACTCAAGATAAATAATTTATCCATCCTCTGTCCTCACCTCACTGGGAAGGATACTTTTGGCACCAATTTTTCCATGAGAGCCAATGATACCTTCAGGCCAGGTCAGGTTCATTTACCTCTGTACTTCCCATGGTTTTTCTCAGCTGTGTAACCACTCAGATGGGCCAAATATACCTGCTTTCTGTGGGCTATTTCCCTCCTGTTGCATTATTTAAGACATATATGTCATGTCCTAAGGCTTAAAATGGGAGATGGTTCATTTAGTAGAAGAAGCATTGATTTTTTTTTATGTAGTAATATGAACTAGAATACAGAGTTCATTCACTGACAGTGTGATTGTCATATGAAGTGAATTGGATCAACTTAGCTGACAATTCAAAACAGTCCGTTGAATAAGCAGCTCCATTTCCTGGATGGAAAAAAAGGCTTGTGCTCAAATAAGCAAGCAGGTATTCCCACAACTGCCCTACTGAAAGCATTCGGCAACGAGGAGGTGAGTCTCCTTCACCTTAGGGTGGTTGTTTAGTTCCTTTTGGACAATGGCACAGTGCTGGATCACACTGCAGAAGTCACAGATGTGTCCCTCAGGGGGACGGGGAGCTCTCACTGGAAACCATGCAGAATAAGTTCTGATTGTTAGACACATGGGTCCAAAAATTATGTGCATAATCACTGAACAAAAAGAGTGATATCCAAATGCTGAAGTGCCTTTCAGCTGCTATCAAGGATGCTTCTGAAGACTATGGTTTGCTTGCTTACTGCATCTGTCCATCAGCATGAAGCACTAGATTAAATAGCTGCACAGATCTAGTACAAAAATCTCAAATAATCCTTACTAAAAATGGAATATAAACTGATGCTGTTGTTATTCAATGGCTAAAGAGAGATGGCTTTCTGGCAAAGAGTAACATTTGATCTTTCACTGATCAAGTCCAACACAACTAAAATATGTGTTCTGCTGACTTTTTTAGTTTGAGTTGTTTTGCTTGCTTTCTAGGACAACCAGACAAAAAAAATGAGTCCTTGGAAGTGCTTAAATTCACAGATACATTTGGACCCACCCTTTCCATGACAGCTGTTTGGTTTTTTTCTCTTACTGTATCTTTTACAGAGATTAGTTCTCCAACAAACTATACTGTAGTCTGATCAAACTTCAAACACCCAAAAGGCCAGTGACTGGCAGATAATTAAAACTCCCTGAAGTATGGAATTAAAATCTAATTTAGCACTCTGTAGATACTATTGACACAATGTCAGAACCCAGTGGAGACATTAGATAACCAAAAGACATAATATTACACCCTAGAGACAGTGGCAATGAGCACAAAATGCCATCTTTCCTTCTTTATATTTCCCAAGGTGCACTGGGTTCTAAGTTTGTGGGAAGGAGATGAAAACTTTCGACAAGACCAGTTCTGCAAATGTTTTTGTTCTGCATGTCATTTTCAGTTGCTGCTTGAATAGTGACAGCAGTTGTTCACTAGTTTTGTCGTAATCTGATTTAGGGCACATGAATCACGAATAGCTTACAGAGATCTGGTCTCAGACATTATAGTGGGAGACTCCAATGAGAGACTGACAACTGTGTGACCTCAGCAGACCTCAAATCCACAGTTCTTCAGGGTTGTAAATCTTCCCACTGGTTGCACAGAATGCTCAGCTGAAAGTCTCCATGAGAATGGCAGTTTATGGTTTTTATTTCTCTCCAGGGACAGATTTGGGTAACAGGAGATAGGTGTTGGCTGCTCTAGCAGGACTTGGACACTTTGGGCTATTTCACATGTCTGCTGGACCCTGACCACTATGGGCACCCACAAAACACCATGTCCCCCCTAAGCCACATGGGCTGCACTGTGGCCTGGGAAGCTCTGGGGCTTGTAGCCATGAATTGCAGGCAGATGAAAGATTAGAGAGAAGTCCAAGGAGAGGGAGTTGCAGATGCTAGTTTAAGACAAGTGCTGGATCTTTTGCTGGGGCAGAAAAATAAGAATCACAGGACTCCTACCCTACACAGGTCTGCTAAGCAGACCTCCCTGATTTGCTAATTAGCTCCATACAGTATAGCATCCCTGGTCACTCAGTGACTGACATGGGCACGTCACTGAGGGCTGCAACCTCAATGATTTAGACCCAGCTGACTGTCTTGTGCAGGTAGCTTTGATTATTGTGAAAAACAAGTAATTTAAGTAACTAACAAAGTAAGTACAGAGCTTACTACTTCATTGTAATTTTTAATATCTCACAATTTCAAAGTTTAAAAAGTCACAAAAAGCAAGGATGTGTAAACTCTCTGGGGCCAATTTTAATTGATAAAAGTTTGGAACTTCAAGCAGCTCAGAAAATTCAAGCTTTGATCAAAGATCACATGATTAAAATTTTGGCTAGACATACATCAGTTAGCAGACTGCACTTCTTTAGGGGTAGAAGAGCATATAGGTGTAAAAAGGGTGTCCCATTACTCTTACTCTCATGCACCATAGTTGCTATTTTCAGCTGAGGTTGAAGTCTCATAAAGATGCCAGAGCCATGAATGTGGGGTGGAAAACATGAAGGAACACTGTCTTCTCTCCTTGCATCAGGTGGGTCCCAGAGTCTGCCCGCTGGCTCATAGCCAAAGGCAAAGTGAAGCAAGCTCACAGGCATCTGCTTAGATGTGCAAGAACGAACAGAAGGAAAGATTTTGCTCTCTCACCAGAGGTAAGAAACTGAAGATCCAGACACATGTTCTTCCTTTCCCACTTTCTCTCTATATATTTTACTTCCATTTGATACCTGAAGCAATGCTCAGTCTGCAGTGTGTTCTGTGGGGCACTGTGGTCCACAGGGTGCCATGCTCCTTTTTTATTCTAGAAAGCAGCTACATTCACTCCTAAAGATAAAACAGCAGCCCAAATCCCATAAGACCAGAAATCCCTTTCATTAGGTGTAGTCTCTTTCCACTCATTATTGCCATGACAAGAGGCCTCAGTGGACTGGACACTGGACTAAATACACAGTGAGAGAGAAGGGCAGCCTGAGAAAATAAGGCAGAGGCATCACTCCCATAGCAGACAGAAGACTGTGCAGTTGCACAAGGAACTCGTCCAACTTAGTGTTTGCCTTCTTGGTCGCTGTAGTATTTGCCAAGTGTTGGTACAGTGCTGGAAGAAAGCAAACACACATTAATAGCATGTAGGTAGCATATTTTCTCTCACATTGCACTTGAGATACTTCATATACTATAATCCAAAAATGCAAAAGCTAGTTCACCTTAGGCTGTATTTAGTGTATATATGAAACTGGAAGATTGTCAGCAACGGTGCCACAGTGATCAATATGGATGTAAAGAACATTCAGCATAATCAAATTTTTCCCCTGGCTAAAACTTTGCTTTCAAGTCAGTCATGGTTCTGCCAGCACTTTTAAAGGGATGTGGCAAGGGTGAGGCATTGGGCAAAGTACGCATGCATCCACTGGTTTGAACCCATTTTTGCCTGTAAGGTGTAAAGAATGAAGTTGCTCAGTTAGATGTCTGAACAAATGAAGAGGAAGGAGAACCCTAACAAATGGACAGCATTTAATTTTTAAAAAGCAGTTTCTTAATATCTGTCAAAGAGGTGATTAGCCCTTCTGATTTATGACAGAAAAATGGTGTGGCCTGTGCAGCTCTGTGGCTGGGATTGAGTATTTATGCAAAAGCTTTGGCTGAGGCTTTGCTTTCTCTGAAGAGGATATTGATTTGAGGATATCTCCTTGAGGAGAGTTAGCAGACTCTCTCCTCAAGGTTTCCTGTGTTTCATAACCTTATCTGTTTTAACTGTCCTACCCTGCATTTGCTGATGATTTTTGGACATGGTGGAGTGAGGCTGAGAAGAATTCTCTCCCAGTAGTAGGTATCATTACTGTCTGAAGCCTCCTTTAGACTGCAATCTAATGACCAGCTGGCAGGGGCTGGCATGAAATTCTCCTGACCAAATGCAAATGCGGTTGTTTCCTCTGGAGTAAAATGACTCCATCATTTCCGTTGGAGATCTCCATTAAATACACAGTGAACCCATGGCAAAAGCTTAGGTATAGCTGCATTGCAGACCTGTGGTTGTGTGAATCTCTTGCATCTCAACCAGTGAGCACAACTTACCAACTCCAGTGGTACTTACTCCTCAATCAGTTGCCAAAAGCCTTTCTGAATAAGCACTCTCTTCTTCCTCATGGGCAGGGGTCACTTCTCTGTGCTTGACTTTTTTATGTATTCTGTATTTATATAAACAGATGTACAAATGATTAAATAAATGCACTCAGAAAATAAAGCATGCAGCTCACTGTTAGCTGCTGTCTGAGACCTCATAAAACAGCAGGCAGCCACATGGTGAATAGGGTGGAACTGACCAACATTGACCTTGCTAACACCATGATCTGTCATTTCTCTACAACCCTTTCTGCCACATGGGATATATAGGTAAGAGGGTAGAAGGGTCCATGAGAAGAAAAACAGGTCTAAAATCGTAGGCAATCTGTAAAGTTGTAGGAAGACATGCCTCTGACAATGTATGCTCACAGAATTGTTCTGCAATGGGAATGCATGGCAAATCCAAGGCAGAGCTGAAGCTGGGAAGGGCAAAATCCCCAGCCTGCCTAGGGTTTCATGTCTGGATTCTAAAAATACAGTAGCTGAGCTATTTCCTTCATTCCATCTCTCCCAGGCCCTGGCAAGGATGGCAACAGACAAAAAGCCATCAGGGAGTTACTTCTACATCAGCTTGTTCAAAACACCAGTCCTGCGGAAGATCTCTCTGTGTTCTGGGGTTGTGTGGTAAGCAGTATCACTTCACATGGGGGATTCATCCTGCATTTCCCCAGAGGGATTTCCCTAAGTCCCATCTCTACACACTCCTCACAGGTTTGGTGTTTCCTTCTCTTATTATGGCATGAGCATGAACCTGACTGGCTTTGGGCTCAACATCTATCTCTCCCAGTTTGTGTTTGGTGTCATTGAGATTCCAGCCAAGATGATCATGTACGTGCTGGTGAACCGAGTTGGACGGCGACAGAGTCAGGCGTGGACACTCATCCTGACTGGACTGTGCATAGGAGCCAACGTTGCCATTCCCAAGCGTGAGATGCTATATGCAGTACTTGCTAAAGGGGAGGTTTCCATTCTGTGTAGTGCTAGAGAAGGAAAACCATAGATCATGTTCACAGGCAATTCTGTATAGAAAAGTCCTCCACCTAAGGGGTGTCTATGAGTCAAGGTCACTAATACGGGCTAGCCCTAATATCTGGTGGCAACAGATGGTTTCCAGTCACTGTGAAGGGCCCAGTGATGGCAAGGTAAAGTGCCTATCTTAATTATAGATGTTGTACAATGGGAAATGTCAGGACCTATCCTTTCATCATTTCAGCTCCCATTTGGGCTAACAACAAACTGACAGATCCAGCCCTTGGAGACAGCAGCTCCAGGGCTATGAAGTTCCCTGTTTTGTCTGTGGGAGCATTGAACCCTCTCCCTTCTTACACATGAGGCCACAGGAAGCTTCTTCCTAGAGGCAGCTCTTTGACCATTGTCACATATGCCTTTTCTCTCCTGCTAGCCTTCACCTCCTTGCGTTCTGTAGTAGCCATAATGGGCAAAGGCTTCTCAGAAGCTGCGTTCACTACTGTCTTCTTGTACACCTCTGAGCTCTACCCTACCATACTGAGGTAAGAGATGCCACTCACCTGAATGCACACCCAGAGCCTCGGTGGGGTATTTGACACCAGCACAGCAGGATGTGCTGTTGGTCAGATTGGTCCCTTGCCTCTGGAAATAGCAGGTTCTAGGGATTACACATACTCACAAAAAAGGGGCAGAAAGCCACCTTTTCTTGTGGGTTATGTGTGGTTGGGTTATGTGTGGTTAGTTTATGTTGATAGGGAGACGAATGGAAAGGTGAGGAGTATTCTGTGGGGGAAAATTTTTGAACTCCGTAAGGCATCTGTGTTTAGTAAAATCTTACTTCCCTGTGATAATCTGTCAGCAACTGTTAAAAGACCCTGAAAATAGTAACTTAAAATATTAAGTTTTATAAGGAACACATGCTACCACATGTTTGAGAGTCTTTTGGACATCAGATGATATTAAAGCATGAATTAACTAGCCTTCCAGGAGGAAAAAAAGAATTTACTTGAAATGTATGGGTAACAGTAACAAAAAAACCCCAGATTTACTATCTGCATAGTCTGGGATTCAGCTGGACTGGTGGAAGGAACCACCTCACTGCTTTCTTTGTGAAAGTCTGAAAAAACCCTCATGAATAACAGCAGGCCTTGTAACTGACCTCACCTCTGTCCCTTCATGCCCAGAGTACCCTTCTTTGCCATTTAGTCCTTTAGCTTTCAATGGTCTGTTGCATGTGGCAAATGATCCATATTTAAACCAAACTTGTAACACTGATCTGCTACTTTTCATCTCAGATTGGTTTGTATTTTTCACTCAAAGACCTTGACAGAGACATAACTTGGTTCCTTCTGCAGTACTTGTTCTGTATATGCACAAACAAATCCCAGGATCCTTGTTATTGGTTTGAAATGCCACCCATACCCTCAAAATTAGGTCTTATTTTTGGTCTCTGCAGCAAGTTCTCCTGGGCTCATCACTACAACAGGACCAAAGGTGCTCACAGATATCTCTACTGTATGCCACCTGCCTAGAAATACCTGGGAAAAGATGGAACTTGGGTTTGCTTTCAGCAGGTCAGAGGACTTACTACTAGAAAATGCTCTCAGGGTTTTAGACATTTAAGGTGTAAATAACTTTACAGCAGATATTTTGAGTGTGGAACTGCAGCTTCTTTCTCATAATAGATATAAATCTATTTCTCACAGCAGCTACAGTTGCTCTCTGGGAAATACTATGATTGTAGGAAGATATGAAGAAAGAAGGAAAAATACCCTAGGAAAAAACTGTCTGAGGAAATACCTGGGGCAAAAAAAGTCTCAGTACTTAAAAGAAAAATGCAGGGGAAGGGGCAGAGTTCTGCACTTTTTCCCAAGATCTGATATGACAGAAGTACCCCTCTCTTTCTCATGGAGGTCTATACCTTTCCAGGCAGAATGGGATGGGGTACACCTCCTTTGTGGCACGCCTCGGCGGGGCTTTGGCCCCACTTGTGTTCCTGCTGGACGAGGTGTGGAGGTCTCTGCCAGAGGTGACGTACTGCAGTGTAGCAGTGTGCAGCGGTGCAGTGGCCTTTCTGCTCCCAGAGACGCTCAACATGTGCCTGCCTGAGGGTATTGAGGACGTCGAGAAGGAACAGTGAGTCAGCCCCATCCTGCCTTGCACATGGAGTCCCCTGAGGCAGAGGGGACATAACCTCTCTGTTGCCTGCGATTCCCTGTCTTTGGGTGGCAGCGGATGAAGGGACAGCCCGGCGGTGACCGGGCTGTCAGGCTTCCTGCTTTTCTGTCCATCAGCCCAAACACGCGGTTTTTTTCTTCCAGAGTAAAAGTGCCGCCAGAAACCACTGCTCCCGAGGGCATGCCACTACAGTCTCTGCTGAAGTGAGGCACGCCATGGGACAGCCACCATGGAGGACTGCACAACTGGCCCTTTCTTCACTTGCTATCTTTTCAGCAGCAGTTTATCACTCTGGTTTATCAAGATCCTTCTCGAACACAGTACGAGATGCAGTCTGATGAGCCCTGAGGAAACTGCCCCTTCCCTCCACCTCCCAGCTGTTCGTAGGGCTCAGGGCTGTGCCTGCCAGACCTCGCAGAGCCCCCTCCAGCTTCCGCCTCTGTCATTGCTGGTTTTCCCCTTCATCCCGAATTTCATGGGTATCCTGTTGCCTCCCGCCTGTCTGGGTCCCGCTGGAGGGCTGCCTGTCCTCTGCACACTGGCCGTTCCCCGGCTCCCAGAGGAGGTCCATACCCGTGGGGTGGTCACGGCAGCCCGTGTGTGCGGTCACGGCCAGCCCAGACCTGGCAGCGTCTCCGGTTGATGAGACCAAGGCTGGAGTCGCACCAGCCCTACAGGGCTATGGGACCACAGGGCAACCACCACCTGCCAGTGCTCATGGCCTGCAGCACGACCTGGAGCTGGGCTGCAGCCCCGGGACACGAGTGCACAGCACCGACACCACGGCTGGGTGTCCGAGCCCAGCGGCGGGGACCCGCACGGGGAGTGAATACATCCGACGGGCCCTGAGCACTGGAGGGCAGCGGGTGACAGGAGCAATCCCACCCGCAGGCACAGCGGAAAGCTGCGGGACCGGGCCAAGCGCCCGAGGCGCACGGCCCCGCCCCCACCGGCTCCGCGGCATCACGGGGCGGGGAGGAGCCGGAGCCGGAGGGTGGTTCTGGTTCCGGGTCAGTCCCCGCCCGGGAAGGCTCCTCGGGCGGTGCGCGGGGGCGGCGGTCCCGGCCATGCGGAGCCGGGACGGGCGGCGCCGGCCGCGCAGGGCCCTGCCTGGGCTGCGGCGGGGCCCCGTGAGCCGCCGGGGGTAGGGCGGGGTGCCCCCCTTCCCTTCCCCCCCCCAGCCCCCCGCCCATCGCCATGTACACCTTCGTGGTGCGGGACGAGGGCAGCAGCGTGTACGCCGAGGTGAGCCGGCTGCTGCTGGCCAGCGGGCAGTGGCGGCGCCTCCGCAGGGACAACCCCCGCTTCAACCTGATGCTGGGCGAGAGGAACCGGCTCCCCTTCGGCAGGCTGGGTAAGGGTCCCCCCACCGCGGCCGCCCCCGCCGGCAGCAGGGCCCGTCCTCCGCCTGTCGCCCTGCAGCCCGGGGCTGCCGCTGTCCCCTCCCCTCCCCGGTGAACCACCGCCGCAGGGCGGGGTCCTCGCCGCAGCCTCCGCTGCGTTCACGGGCAGGGCGCTCCCGGCAGAGACCCCGCGGTTTGGGAGGCGGTGCTCCCCGGCCCCCGGCACCGTCCCGTCGCCGTGACCGCGCGCGGGGCTCCCTGTCACCTGGGCTCGGTCACCGCCCTGGCCTCCGTCGCCCAAACAAAGGGCGGGCACCGAAGGGTCTCCGTGCAGCCGCCTCCCGACCCCCGGCATGTCTCTCTGCAGGCCCTGCTGGCGCCAGCCAGGACTCGAAGGATCCCCCTCCCAAGCTCCCGGAGAGTGGTTTCACGGGTATCCCGCAGAACACCCCCTGCCGAGCTTGAAGGGTGTGCTGTGGCGAAGCGGGGGCTTGGGAGGTGTTCAGGGATCACCCGAGGCCCCTCATCTGACATTTGGCAGACCTTAGGATCCCGGCCCCCCCGGGTGGAGCCCTGCTTCCCGGACTACCCTCCTTGTCCTGCAGCAACGCCCTTAGCACCGTTTGCACCATTGCAGGGGGCTTCAGGCACACAGCATGGGTTCTTGGGGGGTGCAGTGCTGCCAGTGGCATTCCCCTGCCTGGTGCTGGGCAGGGACATTGCGGTGCTGAGCTTACGTGTTATGGGGGTGTTTCTGGTGTTTGGGACAGGTGGGGAAACAGGTCTAAACCAGGCACACTCAAACCCTCACCCCAGAGTCGTGGCTGGTGGGGGTGTGCCTCTACAGGGCTTGGTGGCGGTGAGAGCACTAGTCTCTGCCTGGAGCAGGATGTTGGTAATTCCAGAGGCTCTTTGCGTTGTAGAGCTCCATGCCCCCCTGGCCCACCACCTTTTCCCCTGCTGCTTGACCCCCACTGTCACACTTGCCAATATGCTGGGCCCTGGAAGCTGCCCTGTGCAGGCTTGTCCCATGGCAGACAGGGCTGTCAGCAGAGCCACCCTGGCCCTCTGCCCCACTGGATGGTGCGGAGCCCAGGAGCAGGGAGGGGAAGTGCTATGGACTGCCCACAAGCAGGGAGAGCCAAGCCAGGCACTGGCAGTGTTGCAGGGTGTGGCGGGGAGCAGGGATGCACTGTCATCTTGGCCCTATTTTTTTTCTTCCTGGGGTGATTTTGCAGCACTGTTTCTGGCTGCAGTAATGTCAAAACAGGAGGAGCCCCCTCACTCCAGCAGCTCTGGGGCAGGACAGCTTTGCAGCCCCTTGCCTTGCAGTAGAGACCCAGCTCTGACTGCTCTTCCAGATTTGCAAGTCACCAGCTCCAGCACCTCTTCCCTTGTCTCTTCATGCATTTGTGAGTGGAAAGTCTCCATCACATGGCAATGCCATCTGGTCACCTTCCAGGATTGGGGTGTCTGCAGCAGGCAGGGAAACACTGAGAGAGGCTTAAGGAGTGAGGTTGCTCACAGGTGCTGACAGCAGGCACAGCAAGCAGACCTGTGCTTTAATGTGCCCAGCATGGAGAGCCCGTGAGCATCAGGCCTCATTGCAGAATGAGTACAGTTCTTTGATGTGAGTGGGCACACACAGCACATCAAGCCATGGTGGGCTTGCGGGCATCTCTTACTAACCCTTTCCATCCTTCAAAACTGTCCTGGGATGATGGAAGGACTTCAGTGAGCCCTTTAGCTTGTGTTGCCATAGGATGCCTGAAAACTCAAACCATTTCTCAGAGCCAAGACACATCTATAACCTGTGGAGAGGCACCGTGCTTTTGCAGTGTCTTTAAACCATCCTCCTATAGCAGGAACTGGTTGCCTGAAATCAATACATTCAGAGCAAAAATAACATGGTTATTTTGGTACATCTTCCAAAAAGCTGTATCTTCTCTGGTTCATCATCCTTAAGCTGTCTTCCCAAGCAACTGTTGCATCAAAACTGGTTTGGTTTTCCTAAGGGCTCTACTCAGTGGAAGCAGAATTAATTCAGGGAACTGTAGGGATTTGCATTACTCAGGGGCTCAGCTGGGTCACTGGGAGAGGGGTAGAAGTGGGGACTCTCAGCATGCACCGCTGCTGCTGTCCAGCTGCAGGGACCTCTGTTGCTCTCACTGATAACCTAATTCTTGGGGGATTGTGCTCTTAATCTGTGAGTGTCTGCATCTAGCAAAAAAAGCAGTTTGTGCTAAGGGGAGAGAAAGGAGGAAAAGGCTGCAGAGGCCTTATGTAGGAGAGGATGCTGGACTGTGCCCTGCTGGCCACAGGAGGATCACCAGTTTGGTCAGTGCCTTGGCAGCTTTGTAATTCTGCTAAATGCATGGTGCAGACCTCACAACATGCCCGAGAACATTTCCCTTCCTGCCTCGTGGTCTCTCTTTGCTGGCCACCAGACTCTACACTGCAGCCCACTGTTCCATGGTGATGCTCAGGAAACCAGTGAGGATGTGTGTCCCCAGGATAAACTGGAAACAAAAGAAAATTTGAGGTTTTTTACTATTTTCTTTCAGTAAATTAGTACCTGGCCATGCTACCTGCAGATTGAAGTGCCTGAAGTTACAGATCTTTTCTGCAGGATGGTTCTCAGCTATCTTGTATTTAAAGATTTGTGAATAAAAAACTGACCGAGGTCAGGGACATGACTTTGGGGTTGAAAATAGATATTCACACTCTGTGATCTTGCAGCTGCCTGGTCTTGTTTAGTCCAGGCCTTTTTTCCCAGGTAAACACCAAGGAGAATAATTAAAACTCTGAATCCTTTTTCAAGGTCACAATCCACTCCCACAAGCATTTTTTTTTTTTTTGAAAGAGGGTGCAGGTGGAAGTATCTCTCATGCTTGGGGGATCCCCCTTGTCCAAGGTCATTTCAAACCAGAGCAGTTTTCCATTGTGCTTTTCCCTATTGATGCTCTTGTCAGTTGATGTCACTGGTGACCCAGGTATTGCCTCAGGCATCACTTGCCTCTTGCACGTCATCCATGTTCATCTGCACTGGTTGTGTGGGAGAGGCTGTGTAGTGTTACCCTTCAGACACTTGCTGCCATTGTGTCCTTCCCAGAGAGCTTCCAGCTGAGCACAAGTGTTTGTGTGATGTGAGAAGGTGAAAGAAGGCAGGCTGTGATGTGGAGTCCAGCATTGGTAAGGAAGTACCCATCTGTTTGGCACTCTGTGGTATCTGTGTGGTACTGGTGAGGCAACAGCTGGATACAGGGACCGATTTGGCACTTCCCAGTGCAAGAAAGGCTTAAGACACCCTGGACTGACTCTAGCAGGGGCCATTGGGATAGTCAAGGGGACAAAGGATGGCAGCCAAGCATGGGGACAAGGACTTAGAGAAGCAGTACGATCTTCATCCTTAGAGATACTCAGACTTTGACTGAGAAAGAAGTTGGAGCAGAGACTCCCAGAGGTTCCTTCCCACCTCTGCTATCCAACAGGTCTTGCTGCAAACTGCTAGAGGGAAGGAAGATTCCAAATCTTTAAATGTTTCCCAGTGTTTTGTGATACCAGGTCCAAGAGGGAATTCTGTACGTGACAAAGAAAAGAGGCCTTTTGCTAAGATGTGATATCATGTGGTATCATGGTGTGCTTCCCTGCATCCTCCACTTGCATTTAACAGTATCTGAAATCTTAGTTTTTAAAAACTAGCAAAAGGAGAACATTTTTTGGTGGTGCTGCCAGTTCCCAATGTGAATTAGGAAATAATTATTTTCCTTTGCAATATGGATGTGTCAGATTAAAAACAAATGGGTAAATGCATGGTTTTTTGCAACTAAAAGAAGGAAACCACAGGAGCCAGTACCAGCTTACAACCTGTTTCTGTAATGCAGGGCAAGGAAACAACCTCCTTTTTTTTTTTTTTTTGTCCATACTGCATAGGTCCTTTGCACCAAGCAGCTGTTTTCCCTTTATTATTTGAGAAGTTTGTCTGACCTCTTTGTTTCCCTTTCTTAGGCCATGAACCTGGACTTGTGCAGCTGGTGAATTACTACAGGGGAGCAGACAAGCTGTGCCGCAAAGCATCTCTGGTGAAGTAAGAAATTCACTGACACATTACATGGGCTTGGCAGTTTTTCTTCTAACCCTTGTGGAGTGTTGGACCTGTTTGGGGGGTATTTCACAGAACAGCTGCCCTGGGAGTGTCCTACCATATGCTGTCTTCAGACTCCTGTGCTGGTCTCTAGAGCTATCTTTGTGCACAAAGGCATCTTTGTAACTTCAGGGGAAATGCCATTTCCATTGAGTTATATCTGCTTGAAACCAGAGAGTGTATTGAATCAGATTAGAACCAAATCAAAAGAAAAAGAAGCCCAAACATATCTGCTCTTTTTCCTTGTAGACATTTAATTAAAACCTACTGCTTTTATTCTCTGTTTCATACAGACATGAGACAGTAATATGCTTTTAGCTAATCAGATTTGTTGGTCAAACGAGTGCTTGGAGACATTTCCAGGAAGAGCTCTGGGAGTTATTTCTGCATGACCTGCCATGCCAGGGTCTCCTGGGGAACTATGGATGAGCTTTCATGGTAGATAACCCTCGTCTCTGTGCAAACTCTGCAGCCATTAGGGCATCTTCATGTCAGAGCTCTTGAGAGTTTGTGCTGCCTCTCACTGATGCAGTCCTGCATATTGCGTGCTGATCCAAGGCATCTCCTTCCCCTGCAAAGAACCTGTTTCCAATTGCTTCTTTGGCATTGGTAATGGTGTGTGTCAGAAAGTGGCAGAGTATTTTTTAAACTGGCAGAGTATTTTTAAGCACCCACGGCGCTCCTCAGGTGGATTTCTCTTTGGCCTGTTATATAGAGGCAGTGCTGAAAGCACTTGCACAGCTGTTTTTATCACCTGGAGCTTGGCTGAGCTTTCTAAATGCACAGATCAATGATGCATCAAGCTACTTATGAACCCAAAGACAAATGACATTCCTCAGGCTCCTGGGGTGTCACTAACTGACTGCCATTTCAACAGCACAAATGCACAAAGAGAGTCAGCGTGTCATGAGCTCTGCTTTTGGCCTCAAGCAAAGCACAGGTGTTCAGAAAGACAGGCAGCTCCCTTGACAGTGAAAGAAAACAGGCCTGGGCTCTGCTAACAGGAGTTCGCTGGCATCTCCAGACATTACTGGTAGAAGGGGTGTGCCAGAGAGATTGGAGACTGTGTGGTGCAAGGGGGATCCCAGATACCTTGGGATGTGAAACATGTAGCCATGTCCTTGCTTTCAATGGTCTTCATCCACAACTGGGACACCTGGTCAGATCTCAGTACGAATGAGATCAAGGACTAAGCACCAGCACAGAGAACGTTACTGCTCTGGCCTCCCTTTTGCCAGTTGTGATCACTGCATCCTTCCTGCCTCGATCCGTGTTAGCAAACACACCTCCTCAATTCCCTTGTGCAGAGATGATGCAGGGAATGCACCACAGGCTCTAGTTACATGGAAACTTCTCAGCTGTTAGTGTCATGGTATCAATAAAACGTTTAATGAAAGCCTGCAGGTTCTGGTTCAAAGAGTGGTGCTTGGCTGTGGGTTGGGGTTGCTGTGGTATCTTTAGGAAAACCATAATTTCAAGGGTCTAAGGAAAGTACGATAATTTAGCACAGACTATCTGAAAACTGCTATTCCTCATCAAGCAAAAAAACCCAGTTAATGATGATTTTTTTTCTTATTAAATGAGTCCATGCAGGTGGGAACACTGGAGATTAACAGCCTGTCTCTCTTCACCCAGGCTAATCAAGACAAGCCCTGAGCTATCAGAGTCTTGCACATGGTTCCCTGAATCGTACGTCATTTACCCAACAAACTTGAAGACCCCCGTGGCTCCAGCACAGAATGGAATTCACCATCTCATAAACAACACGAGAACAGATGAGCGGGAAGTCTTCTTGGCAGCTTACAACAGGCGGCAGGAAGGCAAAGAAGGCAACGTCTGGATTGCCAAGTCCTCAGCTGGTGCCAAAGGTTCATTCTCCAGCACCATGAGTTACTTCTTGTTATTCCTTACTCTTTACATGATCCATAGAGTCATGGGGTTTGGCTGAGCCAAGCTGATATCTAGTCTGTCTATGATGGGCTTCACCTACCAACCCTATGCCAGTCAAGCCAGCACAGGGCTCTCCTTTGTCTGCTTGGTGGCATGGGGCTCCTGACAAGCGTTGTCACGTGCACATGCTACCTAGAACATGCATGGCAGTGAAAGGGCCTCCATATTTCTACACGTGTGCCTCAAAGTATGGGAAAGTGCTGCAGGAAGAAGGCAGTAGGGACCAGGTGGGGGAAATGGGGAGAGCAGGAGCTGAGAGGGAGCAGAAGAGGGTATGGGGAGGAGGTCAGCAGGCAGGACAGCAGCCATCAAGGGCCAGGAGCGCAGCTCCCCATGCTGCAGCTAAGCCTGGCTTCACTTGGGTGGAAATCTTGCTTGTCTTTCAACCAAGCTCAGATGCCTGGTGCCAGTGGCCTACTGAGAAACTGAGCAGCCACGAGCTCAGTACATTGAAATTGCACCCAAGCCTGAAGGGAAGATACCAGAGCAAAGACAAGCAATGCAGTGTCTGTATGTCCCTTTAATTTGAATAGGGCAGTAGATACCCAAGTGATAATGTGTCCTTCCTTGTTCCAGGGTCATTACATCACTTGCTCTACAGAAATAATGAGCTATGAGGTAGCTGGACACAGCTGTAGTCGCAATGCTTTGATAACTATGTGCTGTCTGTTACTTACGGTGTTATCATGGGCACGTTATTAGAATGGCTTCATTTAAAAACTTACCTTGCCATGTGTGCAGCAGAGCCCAGTCTGGCCTTTTCAAAGGGAACAAGACCACTTGTATTACTCATATTTGCAGAGTCATTTTTCATGCAGCCTTGCAAAAAGAGAATGTGAAAGCCAAAGGTGGCTTCCAGTACTGGTCTGCTCTCTTGGCTGTTACCGAGAAGTATCAGAAGAGTATGCTTATTTTCATCAGGAATGAAGGAGAGATGACTCCTTTTGTTATGCCAGTGATAGAAAATGTTTCTGTGTGGTAAACTGTCTGGCAAAAAAGTCAATCTGAGTAATTGAAAAGGCCATTGCTGTGGTCTGCTCCAAGATGGGGAAGTTTACATTCTCCACATACTTGATGTTCAAGTGTGATCCCATCTTTTCTGCACTAAAGCAGAGTAGCTTTTTGTATTCATCAGTGTGCTGCTGCAAATTAAAGTGGAAAGCAGACTCTCATGTTAATCTTTTAGAGGGAAGTTTTAAGTGTCTGGGAATTATTTCTGATGAAGAAGAAAGTTTGTTGACGTTGATTACCAAGGCACATAGAGCTCAGGCACAGCCCCTGGCTTGGGACAGGTCTAGTGGAAGCTTGGTCATTCATCACTAACAGGAAAATTAAAGGTTTTGGATGCCCTGACTTAAAAGTTGAGATATTTCAGCTGTGGCTAGAGGTTTAGGTCTTTTCTTTGAGAGAAGGAACAGCTGCCCCACATAAGCTGCTTTGCTGCCTCACTGGATTGCTGACTAGGTGTACAGTTAAGCTAACCCCCCCTTGATTTGCCATCTGTCCAGTGCAGAATGGGTGCCTGATGATCTTCATACTGCAGGGGCTTTACTGGCTTACAGTGATATTTCTTCCCTTCTTTCTCCAGTGCACAGCCTGAAGTTGTGCCAGTACAAGTTTCTGCCTGGCTCTGCTGTGATCAGGGGACTAAAAAATCTTGCCCTCTGCATAAAGCATGGGTGAGAAAGATACTTTGGTGACAGGACTTCCTTTCAGTGGAGGATGCTGGGGTGAATGGGAGGTCAGTAGGGCTGAGAAGCTGTGACTCAGGTATGCAGAGCACGGAGCATTGAGAGTACCTGCAGGGCTGTGTTGGCAGTGACCTTCAGAAGTCACATCTAGGAGCATTTTCCATGGGATTATCCTATCAAACTGCCTGTGCTCCAAACCTGTATTATACCTTCAGTGCCCCCTTGAAATGTGGGGTTTTTTTGCACAGTATTTCCTCCAAAACACTCAGCACAAAATTAAGACTAAGTCATCGGGTTTAGTCCAAAAAGTTAACTAAATGTCTGAAGAATGGGCATAGTGCCAGAGAAGTATTAGACAACTTTAGCAGAGCTGGCTTATCCTTCGTGCCACCATGCCATCCATAGGTTCTTGCATGTTGCATGGCTTTTTGGGCAAATGAGCCATGGTCCACTTGGGGCCTAAAAATAAGCTCCAACAAAGGTAGAATGATCCTCTACCTAATTTTGTCTTCATCTTTCTGTGTCAGGAGAAGGGATCCTGATTTCTTCAGAGGCTACAGAGCTTCTGGACTTCATCGATGAGCAGGGACAAGTGCACGTGATTCAGAAATACCTGGAGAATCCTCTACTTTTAGAGCCAGGGCATCGCAAGTTTGACATCAGGTAACCTTCTCTGCTTTTGTAATACCGGTTTTCTTTTTCATGCTGTTTCTTTTTGAGCCACTGAGACTAGAGTTTGTTCTCTTGTCCTGCAGGAGCTGGGTTCTCGTGGATCATCAATATAATATCTACCTCTACAGAGAGGGTGTCCTGCGGACCTCTTCCGAACCATATAACAGTGCTAATTTCCAGGACAAAACCTGCCACTTGACCAATCACTGCATTCAGAAGGAATATTCCAAAAACTATGGGCGGTATGAGGAAGGGAATGAAATGTTCTTTGAGGAGTTCAACCAGTATCTGATGGATGCCCTGAACACAACGCTTGAGAATGGCATCTTACTGCAAATCAAACACATAATAAGGTAGCCAACTGCCTGCTCCTTAGGAAAACATAACCCTTCAGTGACAGGGAATGTGTACCGACAGCTGGGGAAGCAGCCAGTCCAAGAAGGGAAGGGTTTCAATTGCTTAAATTTAAAAGGCCATAAATAGCCCAGTGTCACTGCTCAAAGAAAAAGCACCTCCATAGGTACTGTTTCCTCAGTGGTATGTGTCAATGTATCTGCATTTTGCCAGCTGTGGCTGGAGAAGGATGGAGTGATAAGGGAAGACAGCAGGTCAAAAGACAGGGCTAGGAGAGGTTGGGATTAGAAAAGGTATAAGGTGCAAGAGGGGAAATGAAGCTGGAGTCGAGTCTGCGGGGTTCTGATGCTTCTCCCACCATCAGCAGGCAGCAGCACATGGCATTGGCCTTGGTCACCATACTCAGTCCACAGAGCCAGCTCCCTCCTAGGCACAGAAAGTGCCTACAGAGAGATATCAGAGATCATGGTGCTTTAGAGAATCCAGGTCTTGACAAAGCAATCCTTCATGAAGGAGTTTACTTTGCAAGTACCCCGTTGCTATTGATTGCACCAAAAAGACATGACAGAATCTTTGAGGGACTTGGAGGCAAATGAGCGTCCAGTGGCAGTTCCTTGGGGACCTGCTGCAACCCTTTGTGTCTCCAGGCTCTAATTGTGTGTCATGTTTTTCAGTTTGCCTGATACAGTAGTGAGGGAGGGTGCTGCTCTCCAGCTCTTCAGGAGTTAATTCAGGGGTGTCCCTGTGTGTATTTTCATGGTTGCAGGACCTCACTTGCAGGGACCTGGTTACCATGGCATGTATTGTATATAACTTGTAATTTGGGGCACTTTCAGGGCAATCCCTTTTACTTAACTGTACTATACACGTACCCTCAGAAGCTGCAGTGCAACAGGTGTCCACAGGGCTCTTAATGTTGAGTTTCTGTTTTTCCCTTCACAGAAGCTGCCTTATGTGTATAGAGCCTGCAATCAGCACAAAGCATCTTCACTACCAGAGCTTCCAGCTCTTTGGCTTTGACTTCATGGTGGATGAGGAGCTGAAGGTCTGGCTAATAGAAGTCAATGGGGCCCCAGCGTGTGCTCAGTGAGTAATCACTTCCCATAATACTCTTGTGATGCCACCATTCACATGAGGCACCCAAAACATGGCTATGTCTCCAAGTGAAAAAGGTGGAAGAAAGTGAATCAAACGGGAGTTTTTCAGGCTAACCCACACTGAACACTGGTCTAAGTGCCAGTCGATTTGGGTTCATTGCTCCTGTCTTTGTGTTTAGTATCCCCTGGCTTCTTTCCCATGTGAGATGGGGCACTAAGCTCAGTTTTTGAACAAATGGGTTTGAGTATAACTTGGGTCATTTTTATTACTATTGGGCTGAAGTTATGTTGAAGATTTAATGCTTTGGAGGTCAGATTGTTTCTCAGTCTCTCTTGTGGAGCCACTGAACACATAATAAATGAGTAGCATTAAGAGCAGCAGCTGGAAGTGAGTGACTAAATTTGCAGGCAGCAGGACTCCAGAGCACACAGTGGATGCTGCAGACATTGGGTCAAAGCTTTCACTAGCCACAGGGAGGCTGGGACAGCCAAACAGCCCTGGCCATGAACATCTTTGCATAGGCACAGTGGGAGGTGCTCTATTATGTGATTGAGACAACTGCAGGAGACTAGACATCTTTGCTAAATGAGCATCTGTATCATATAAAACCCCAGCAAAACAGAACAGGCTGTACATCAGTACACTAGAATTTGATCAGATTAGAAGTAGATTAGATTAAATTAGATTAGATCGCCACTCACAGTAGACAAAAAATACTGGTCAAACCTACCAGGCAGCCTGTTCAGCAGCCTTTTCAGGGATAGGGCTTGGGAAGCTTTCTTGGTGCAGGATGCCCTGTTCACCATGTGCACCGTGGTGCAATACTGCCTTGAACCTCCTTGTGTTGCTGTATGGGTAGAATTTGCCTATTGCTGGGTGGATTTGGATTGCAGCAGTGCCCTGTTTGTTTTTTGCCTCTATGGGCACTTGGAAGATACTGAAAGCAGCTGAGGTAGATTTTGGCTAATAGCCAAATTAGGCTTCTCTTCAAGGTTATTCTAGTTTATAGCACCCATATCACACAGTTCCCATTTAAAGAGAAAAAAATTAGCTGCTGAAAGCAATAACATTCCCAGGAGCTGAAAAAATATCTTGCTGTCATGTAGCCCCAAAGGCATGGAGTAAAGGACATTTTTAATCCTAGGAAAGGCAGCTTTGTAACTAAATATGTCCCATGTGCCAGCATGCTCAGAGAGGTTATACATGTATTTCCTTCAGCAGAAAATTAATCTATTGTTAACTCATCTCAAACACCTTGTCTCTCTTCTCCCTAACCCTGCTCTGTATGATCTGTGCCATGGTGAAACACATCCCTTGCTTCTGGGGGTCCTGTGAAGCCTCTGTACCTGGTCACAAGCTGATGTGAATAACTTCACCCTGGCACAGCATTTCATCAAACCATGAATGCATCAGAGCAGTTTGTCTGGGGCGCATCCCCATGTGAATGGGGTCTGGTGTAGTAAATCAGGACTCCCTGAGTTGGAAGGCTGAGAGGGTACTGAGATGTCTGCTCCCAGTCATCATGGATGTGGAGACTGCTCAGAAGCCTGTCCTGACAGTAAACATAGATAATGGGTTTTGTGGTCCCATCTGTCAGGGAGCAATATTGGGAATAGGATCACCACTGAAAAAGAAGATGGTTGCTGGTATAAGCAGGGAGGAGATGGAAGAGATGCTGCCTTCCTCCTGTTTGCCATCCTGCAGATCCTTGTAATGGGAGTAGGTTCATGTAGATCCTGCTAGGAAAATGCATGTCTACATAAAAATTGGCTGGGAGTCTGCTGGTTTGTTCTGCCTGAGTGTCTGATTCTGTCTCTCTCATCTCTTAGGAAGCTGTATGCAGAGCTCTGCCAAGGAATTGTGGATGTAGCCATTTCGAGTGTTTTCCCCCTCAATGACACTGGGCAGAAGATGAGCCAGTCATCATCGATCTTTATCAAGCTGTGATGACGTCAGGACTGCCACTGCTGTGAACAGGGAAAGACTGCATCCCTGGGGTCAGCACAGTTCGGTGGCCTATCTCAGTAACATGCCAAAAAGTGATAGAGACAGGCTTCTTATTTTCTTGGAAACCACAGGGAAAAACAACAAAACAGGCATCCACTCAAAGCTGTGATTAGCCAGAGCTGCTCAGATAACTCTGCCTGCATTCACCAAAATCCACTTTAGAAACAGCTTCTGTAACTTTGATATCTGGAACAAATCTCTCTGGGAGAACAACAAAATAACCTTAAAATGAAACCCCAACAGGGATACCATATATGCTCTATTAGCTCCTCCTTTTCTATAGAGAAAACATTGGGTTTTTTAAGGGAATCGAGCGAAGAGAACGATGAAGTTGTCCTCCTGCTGTGTTTGTTCTTTCCTCACCTATTGCATCATTAGTGCCTTAGCTCCGCTCCAAATAGGTGACTCCTTTCCTTTGTTCCTGCTCTGTTACATATAAAGGAGCAAGCTCTCTTGCATTGCAGGGTGCCTAAAACCAGGAACACCAAGAATTCAGTTTCCTTTGGTCATTTTCCAAACTGGTTGGCTGAACACCTAGGCAATGGCTGGCAAAAGGGTGCTGAACTGCAGGCGGTGAATTAACCCAAGGAAGGAAGGCAATTTTGTTTATTTATAGCTATCCCTTTTCCTACTGAGATTTGAATCAGTGTCTATCCCAGTCTGATCCAGTTTAATTCTGTTTAAAAGAGGTAGAGAGAGCCCCTGAGAGCTCACTTGCGGGCTGTAGGATTTCTACCATCACTTTTGTGCTGAGTGTTTCAAATAGCAGAAACCTGTGAATTTAGGTTCTTCTCTCAGCTTTCACCTTCATGATTTATTTGAGGCTTGAACCTGAAACCTTTCAACCCAAACGATTTTTATCCTGTTTGATCCAGCCAGTTTTTTTCTCCTCCATTTGACAAATATTGCAATCTTCTGCCATGAACACGGTCCACAACTTGATCTCAGCTAGGGGGAAAGTGGGTGAGCTTTTGTAGGCCAGGAGAAAGATTCCTGTTTGCCACACAACTGGGAAAGCAGGTTTTTCGGGGGGGAAGGAGAGTTTAAATTTCTTGAGGTCTCTGAATTTCAGAGCTAACATCTGCTTTGAGTATAACCTAAATCCCTGGCATATTGCCCACCCTGTGAAGTGTATCTGAATTTTCAGTGTGAGCCCAGCAGGTCCCTCCTAAGACAGAGCTCTTTGCAGAGCACGGTGGCACTTGTAGCAGCAGCAGCGAGCTTTGGTGGGGGTGTTGGGAGCTGTGTTTTGCTGCCTCTGGCGGGGAGAGATGGTTGGCACTGAAATTAACTGGTTCGTATTGCCCAAAACAAACAAACAAGAAGAGATTGTGGAGGTTACAAGCTGCCTGTATATAATGGGAAGTGAATCAAGCAATGGGATTTCTGCCTTCTTCAGAAGATCCTAGTGCTTTGGTGTACTCATCTCATGCCAGCAGACGATCCTGGCACCTTTCTGTAGGCAGGACTGAAGCATCCATGCCTCCTTGGAGTGATACATTTTATCATGCATTTTATCACAGGATGGACATTCGTTGCAACACACTCTGAATCTACAAGTGGCACTGTTTGACACAGGGCCACTCAAATCCAGGAGGGAACAGAGTGCTTAGCAAAACCCCGTGGAAGCATCGCAGAGAGGGCACATCCCGAAGAACCACACAAACACCTCTGAAGTTGTCAGCGCCCTGAAGCCAGCATGGATCTGCATCTGTAGAGTGCGTGGTGGATTCAGAGTGCACTGGTGCAGGCAGAGAAGTGACAGGGAGCAGGACCTATGTGAAAAGGGGGCTGCAGCTTGGTTCCCCTGCACTGCAGGTACTGGCAGGTGGCTTCACTTCTAGCGAGATGCTGAATGCCAGGTCTGGTCTCTGGATTTGGACCTCATGGGTGTTTGGAAGATGGACTGTGAATGCACTGCTCCATGAGATGGGAAGTGCTGGGTGATAAAGTAGGGAGAGGGGTGTGGGGGAAGGACTGGTTGGGTTTTTAGCACATGGGTGTAAAAATGTCACTGCAGTCCAGGTAAAATGTAGCGATAACATGTCAAGGTAAAATGTAGGCTGTTAAGGGCTGTTAATCAACTTGCAACGTTCAGCATGTCTCCATTGACATTTTCATGTTAGCTTATGTGAACTTAAGAATAATACCATCTTGCCCAGCAAACAGAAGATCTCACAGCAATTGGTCTCATCCAGGATGTGCCTGAGGTGACAGCTGGGCTCTCACAAGCTCTAGGGCAGATGAGCAGAGTCTGAAGTTAGACCAGAAAATGTTCCCCATTGCAATGAACTAGAAATGCTTGTTTTCTGGGGTGCTAGACCCATCCTTCTTTTCCCCTAAAAAGGGAAGGGGAAGTTAAATTATGATGATGAGTCACTCCCTTACTGCACAGTAACATGAGGTTCCTGGCTATGTAGCAGGATAAGAGAGAGAAAGCTGCCTGGATACAGGCAAAAGCAGTGGCCCCCACTGGAGCAGCTGGTACCACCAACAGGAGCAATGACTGGAGATCTTCTGCCTAATTCCAAGGCCTTTCCTTCCCCCTTTTTCATCCCGGATTGGTTGTGGCAGATCAACAGCTGGCCATTTTTGCTGTTCATCTGAAAGTGGGGCTTTGGCTTTGGCAGTGGAGTCATGGCTACAGGCAATGCAGTTATTCATACCCTGCCATTTAGGCTGGGCATGGGGGAGGTAGTGTTTTGGGAAACTTGAATCCTCCATTTGCTGAATTTTTCAGGAATAAGCAACAGCCTCTGGAGGAAAATGTGTGTATTTTCCACCTTCTCTCAGCGCTCCCCAAAGTAAAGCACAGAATGTAATTTATAAAGGACAGAGAGCACAGTGCCTAAGGTTTTGCCCAAAATACTAGCTATGAGGTGGAGTCGTAGAGGATGTGTGTGTGGCTGAGGCCTGAGCATTTGCAGCCATGGGTGCACCTTGCAAGTGATACTCACAAGCCCCTGTGAGACTTTTGTTTGTTTCTTTTTTAGGAATATACAACAATAAATGTTTTCTAGCTTATTTCAGCTAAAAGGTCAATAGAAAAGGTCTTACTCTCTTTCCTGAGCTTTCACCCAGGATGGTGCTGGGTTTCTAGAAGACATCTACCATATTGCAGAATGTCTCTAGTCCTAGATGTATCCCTTCATGTCATCCATGAAGGATTTCTGGCCCAGATGTTCTGGCTGTGTCTTCCAGCAGGGTCTGGTCCCGCTGGACTCTGGGTTTCAGATAACTCCGATGTGGCTTGTTGCATATAAGTTAGTCATTGTTACCATGCAACAGGTATTGTGTTTCTACTGAAATCTGATGGCTGGCCACAGTCTACAGAGAATGCTGGACAAGTCTAAGAAAGGCTCAGAAGCTGCTTTCGTCTAGGTGGCTGTGGCCAGTGCCCTTCAGGGCTGCTTGCATGTACCTGCTCCCAGCATTTGTTGTTCTCCACATGCAGCTCTCCCTCAGGAGAGCAATGCTGTGCCATGTGTAGGTTCATAAACATATTCCATTGACAGTGTCTGCTGTGGCAGCCCTGGGGAAACCCTGGTGTTGAGAGGATGGTGGGGTACATGGGGCGCTGCCAAGCTGGCTGCCTGCCAGGCTCTGGATCGTGTCCCCAGCTGCTCTCACGTCAGCATGTGCGTGTGAGGCTGGCAAGTGCCTGAGTTCGTGGATCTCCAATGACTCTATCCACATCTCTCCTAAACCATCATTAAAACATGCAAACCCCACAGCCTGCGGTGTTTCCTTGGGGCAGCGGGTCCCTGGAGAGTCATGTCCTGTGGGTGCATGTGGTGTGTTTCCCGGGAGTTGGCGCACCCCTCATCTCGAGGTGACAAAGGTGAGACAGCAGCGTGGCATGACCGAGCTGGCCTCACCTCCAGGGCTGTCCCAGCACCCGTGGGAGCTGGGGGGTGGGCAGGGGGATGCTCTTTGGGTCTCCAGGTGTGCGGAGGGGGCAGAGAGCAATGGAGGTGACGGGGTGTCAGGGCTTCCCATTCCCGGGGTGCGCGTGGCTGGGCGGCGGGGGGAACGCAGATTGCTGGCGAGCGGGTGCTGGGAGCGCCTGTTGGGAGGAACGCAGCTCCTGGAGACACGGCTGAGGGCGGGGGTCAGGCCCAGCCGTGCCCGCCCGGCAGCGCCCCTGACGCCGCCGAGAAGCTGCGCGAGCGGGGCGGGGCCCGCGCGCCTGTGCGCACGCGCGCTCCGCGCAGGGGGCGGTGCGATCCTCGCACGCGGCGGCCCGAGCTCGCGGCGGGATGTGGCACGCGCCGCTCCCCGGGCGGTTCCCTGAGGTGGCATTGGCGGGACCCGCGCGGGACCCGCACCGGCTGCGGCCGCCGGGGCGCGGGAGGGCCCGGCGCGACCTCACCACCGCCCACATCGAGTCCTTCAACTACGCCGTCAGCGAGGGCGTGTACCGCGCCGTGCAGGTTCGGGGGGCGGCGGGGGGCGGCTGGTCCGCGCCCTGCCCTGCCCCCGCCGCGCTGACCCAGTGCTGTTGCAGGATGTGCCCCCGGTGGAGTTCGCGCTGAAGGACAGCCGGGTGTTGCTGGCGCTGGTCGGCGTGTCCATCGCCCCGCCCGCCGTGCCTGCCGGGACGGTCTGCCAGGAGAGGAGGGTGTACCCCGCCGAGTGCCGCGGGCTCCGCAGCACCTACCGCGGCAGGATCACCGTAAGTGCCCGCGTCCCACCGCCCGCTCGCTCCGCACACGCGTGTCTCCGTCCGGCGGGGCGGGTCCCCGTCCCAGTCCCGCCCTGCACACGCGTGTCCCGGTCCCGCCCGCCCGTCCGGCGCAGGCGGGGAGCGCAGCCGGGTGAGCCCCGAGCACGCGTGTCCCCGTCCGGCGGGGCGGCCTCACGCCCCCGAGGGCGGAGCCGGTTGAGCCTTGTGCTGTCGTCAAAGGCCCCTTCCCGGTTCGCAGGTCCCACGGGGAAAGCACTGGGAGCGTTTCAGAGAGCGCTGCCCCGCGTGGGGTCTGGGGTGTTGATGATACGTGGGCGTGTTGATGTGCGGGCTCACCATACAAACTTCCGCACACGCCAAGCTTGTCGTGGTCCCGGCCCTGCTGCCCTTAGCCCATGTCACCCTAGCCAAGTTCTCCACGCTGTTGTCACATTTACCTTGCTAGCAGCCTGTCATCACGGAAGACCTTGGATGGAGACCCGTGTCATCCCAGGCTGATCATCCAGATCTTGTTTCTGCAGGAATCCAGGTTTCAAAAGCAGCGTTGCTCCCATACACAAGTCCAGACCTATAAATCTTCTTGTTCACATGTTCATCATTTTTCTGAATTGCTCTGAAATTTGCTTAGAGAGTAATCATGCCCAGCAGATATTTTCCTTTGCACTATGAAAAGATTTCACATTGCTGTTTTCTGTTAAAATTGTGTAATTGCGTCTGAGCTGATTGCTTACGTGAAGCACCTGGTACAAGGGAATGCTTGTTTGGAATCTTAGCTTTTTAGGTTTTTAATTTGTCCAGAACCTTACACCTTACATGCTAAAAGCCACTCTTAAGTGCAGTATCTTACCTGAACATGAAAATGGGGCAGTTGCAGGTTGTTCACAGCTGTATTCTCAGTGGATCTTAGATTTTCCTGAGCTAGAGATGCTTTTATCTTTCACCCCTGAATTATTTCCCATGTCTTTTGTTTCCATTGTCTACCTGTTTAATCATTTTGGGGATGTTTGGAGCAGTTGGACAGAACAGTTTGCTGTGCCTTGTATGAAAAGACATTGCTGTGTGCTGGGACAGGTTGGTCTCTCCCACTCTCTGCCTATACACAGCAGCAAGCAGTGAGTAATCATTCCCTGTTTCCACTGTGCTGCTTTAAGCATGTATCCCTCTCCTCAGTTTCATCCTGCAGTTCTTTCCTCCCCAAGATGAGAAGTGAGCCATAGTCTGCTGAGCAGCTGCTCATACTTAGACGGGAGCCACTTTATACCTGTAGTCATTGTTTAAGATACAGACTGGAACTGTGCAGCAGTCTGTCTGTAAGGCTGCACCGTGGATTTAAAGAGGCACAGTAACATTTCATTTCCCTTTCCTAGTAATTTCTAAGACTCAATTTACTCTCTTTAGCTGTTGCCAGGTGTTGAACCAATGTTCTTGTATTGCAGTGCCAGTGTTTCTTTCCTGCATGACAGTAGCTCTTTTAAAGCCTGTCACTTTGCATATAAAGTTAGGATTGTTTGCTCCCACAGTTCTTCTGCAGACCGACCCACTGCCAGATCTTGTTAATAAATTTTCTTTCCCATGCTTTTCTTTCTCACTTTTCAGATCACTCTTGAGCATGCTATGTGAAGAAGTCTTAAGAAAGGTCTCTGCAGGTTGTAGTGCGGATGTGCTTTACTGAGCACTTGCTGTTTTCTTCTTTTAACTGTTAACTTCTGAGGTTTCCTTTCCTGTCCCATGGCTGCCTTTTTTTACTTAGGCTGCTGTGTTGAAGAGTCTGAAAGGCAAAGTAGACAATACCAACCTTGTTTACTCACCTAGCAGCTTCCCTAGCTCTAGACTTGTATGATTTTCTTCTGTAAACCCATGTTGACTGTTTTCCAGAGTGTAATCTTTGTGCATGTGTCTACTAGTTCTGCTTTTTATTATTACTACCATTTTACGGTGATAGAAGTCTGCTAAACTGTGGTAGAAACCTATGGTTATATGAAATATACAATTAATATAGCAGAAAGTATTAAAAGGGCAACTTAATTTGGTTACTGTTCATGTTGTATCGTTTCAGGCTGACATCAGCTGGTCAGTAAATGGCATGCCACAAGGGACTATCAAACAGCCCTTAGGGTATATTCCAATCATGGTGAAGTCCAAATTGTGCAACCTCTATAGTCTTTCTCCACAAGAGCTCATGCAGCACCATGAGGAGGAAGAGGTAACGAGCATTTTGTGGATCAGGAAAATCTGTATTTCCTCTGAGCAGTCTGTCAGGCCAGCTTCTCTTCACAGGGCTTGAGCATTTATATTTTGTTTCAAGTTTGACGTGCTGTTTTCTCTGTATGAACCTTGATTATGGTGGTTCCATGAAGCAGCTTGAAAAATTTGCAGTCACGGCTGTTGTTGAATACAGGGATCTGTGCGGTGCCAATACCTCTCAACTGCTACCCAGCAACTGAGGGTGCTGTGAGGGGGCCTCTGTGGAGACAAAGATTTCTAGAACAGGCACTGAAAGACATTTTTGTTCCCAGTTGTCTTTTGCAACTTTTTCCTCGTGTCCCCAGTAGCATGTCAGCTGTCTGTAATTGCTGCTATTTAGTGCTCCATTTTGCACTCACGAAAGGAGTGATCAAACTACAAAAAAAAAATCAGAAGAATAAGCTTGTAGGTGACCAGATAGAGATGTTTTGCTCTGAAAATCCCTCTGGTTTATAAACTCAAAATGAGAACTTCAGAACATTTATTTTAAAAAATTAATGTTAGCTCTTCAAAGATGTTCAGTTGACCACAAGGGTTTTTGGGATGTTTTTCTTCCTCTAAGTTGTGGAACATGCATCCCTTTCCTTGCACTCTGTACTACATTTAGTCTGCATAAGTCATTAGTAAGGAGTGCAGCCTTTCCAAAAGCAGTGCTGAAACATGTCTTGCTATATGTTTCCTAGTTAAAACATGAAATGTTTGTTTTTACTGTATAATACAGGCATTTTTTTCTTTTACTTTCTTTTACTTTCTAAGGACATTAAAATATTTTTTTTCTCCTGCCAGGAAATGGGAGGCTACTTTATAATTAATGGCTTAGAAAAAGTTATTAGGATGCTGATTATGACCCGGCGAAATTTCCCTCTTGCAATGACAAGACACAAGTGGAAAAACAGAGGCCCTGGTTTCACAGAGTATGGTAAGCTGAACAGTTCCCTGCAGCATCCTGGTAATAACTACTTGAAGACAAACAGGAGTGACCATCTGTAGCTGAATTTTGGTAGTTTGTTTTGTTGTAGCTCTTGCATAGTGTTTATGTTTTTTACTACACATAAAAATAAAGGGCAAACAGTACAAGCATGAGGCAGGTGCTTGCCCTGTGGGAGCTGTTTGAGCTGCCCATGCAGAGTGAGGAGATTATAAGATTATATTCCAGGGCTTGCAGAGTGTGTCACCTTTTGTTACATGGAGGGTGCAGCTAAAACCCTGTCTTCAGTACAAGTCAGTGTAAGCCACTGAACTTGTTTCATTGATTTTGTTTATCTGTACTTTGGGGTGGCATATTTAATTTACATGAAGCAGAGTAACTAGGTTCTTGGCTGTCCCCTGCCTTTGGTATGTATACTCAGCAAAACCAGTTTAAAACAGAATTAAGCCAGAAAATTTTAAATATGATTTTAAACTTGGGTGTTACCAGCTGCTGATTTGACTGGACCGTGGTGCTTGAATATACACTGTAGTTCCACACTAGTTTATTTCAAGGAAGGCAGTGCTAGATTAAATGGTCCTTTTTGTTTTATTTTTCTTTGTCCTGCGGTGAATGGCATGGGACAGGACCAGGGAACACTGCTTCAGCACTGCCACCCAAACACAGAGATGTGAAAACGTGACCCAGAGTGCAATAAGGAAGAATACTTGTGTGTTGCTCTATCTTATAGCCAAAGGTTACAGACAGAATAATTGAGGCTTGGGTCTTTCTTTTCTTTAAAAGCTTTGTGTATCTTCCAAGCCTCTCAGCAAGTGTGCTGGCTGTTCTGAAACATCACCCTGCTCTGCTGAGAACTGAATTGAGGTGGTGTGTTTATTTGAACTGGCCCACTGATGCTGAAGTGAGTGATCTACCTTGTGTAGATTTACCTTGTCTCAGCCATCAAGTACCAATGTTTCTCCCATGAATTGTCTCATACCTGCTCAGACACGTCACAGTGATACAGCCAGTTTTGTACAGCTCACTCTTGTTGTTTTTGCAGGAGTAGTGATGCACTGTGTTAAGGATGAGCACACTGCAATAAATATGAACCTTCACTACTTGGAAAATGGCTGTGTCATGGTGAATTTCATTTTTCAGAAAGAGTTGTTCTTCCTCCCCTTGGGATTTGCTCTGAAGGTAAGCAGTGAATGCTTGTGCTTTTTATATTGAATAAATACAGAAGTTCTGCAAAGTACTTTTATTTTAAGTAATGAGAAGAAGCTAATTCCATTTTAAGTATTTTCAGTCCTCCTTCATATTCTGATTGGAAAACAGTAGTCCAAACTGAGTCTATGTCTGTATTGTAACACTCATCTGCGGCAGAGGAAGTGTCTGCAGGGGCAAGAGAGGAGGGGAGAGTCACACAAAGGTTTCATGGTTTTTTGCTAATAAATGGTCTGGATGGAGAGCTTGTGGAGAGTTTGCCACTTACTGTGACAGATCTCAGGAATCTTTTTAAAACAGAATGGCAGCTGAATGTTCAGTGAGTGAACAACATTAAAGTCAGGTTGTCCCATGTAAAAGTAAACCAGTGAACTGGCTTCCTTTTTTAAGAAGAAAAATAAAATGCTTTTTCTGGTTGGAACTGAAAGCAGTGAAGATCTGAAAGGATCTATTTGAGTACCTTTGATAGATGTAAACTGTTGTTTCAATAGCAGGCAGAAGTTTTCCTTGAGCCAAGACTTCTAAAATTCTTCCCTAAAAGCATGCTTTCTCTAGTAACACAGCCAGAGTACTGCAGCTGTGTATTTTATCTACAGCAGCAAAGCCTTAGAGCAAATCAGAGGCCTGTGACACTACATGATGGAAGCATCATGTAAAATGGCATCACTGAATTTGTATCTTCTTTCAACCTTCTTTCAACAAATTTTATCTTCATTTCAACAAAAGCGGCTCCACTGTGCTTCTGTTCTGGCTGTAATTCTGGTTTCTTCTTGCTGTATAATCTTCCCAGTGCTCTCTGTTGGACAAGAGGCAGCATGTGCTTTGGCTTCTTCCAAATTGTGTATATCATGATTACCAAGCACCAGAACTGAGCTTAAATTGTCCCCTTTTATAAAGAAATCTGCCTTAGTGTCTTTTTCATGTGGCCTTCAATTTTTCCTGAGCTTTTTGAACCCTACTTAAGAATGATGAACAAACTGTTTACTTAAAGATGAGGCACATTTGTCAGTAAATAGACAAGTCATTGGTGAAACGGCTTATTTGCTTAATCCTAATGTATAAAAACAAGTAGGAAACCATTATAAAAACAAGAATGTTGGATTTAAGTATGAGCTTTAGTATGTGAATGAAGTGCTGAAAATAAAGTGAATTGGTTCCAAGAGCCTTCATCAAAACGCTAAATTGCCCTTTTGTTCACATGAGAATAAATAGTGGCTTTAGGCAGAGGTGAGTTAAATTCATGTTTCTAAGTGAGCTTGTTCTGTAAAGATATTACCTAAACGAAAGAAGACCTTTAATTTAGAGTGTGCAAGTTTGGAGGTTTTATTTTTTTTCCTTAAATAACCACTCCTTGTATTGGGAATACTTGTGATCATTATCAGGGTATGAATATCCCCCACATTACTCTCTAAGCACCTCAACTCCACAGCATTTTTCAGTTTGCATTGTGGAAGGGCATTTCCAGAGAACTGAAACCCTAAATTATGGGGTGCCTTAGTTCTTCAGCTGTATTTTATAAACAGATGCTGTGACCTTATTTTTCTGATCTGATACACTTCTTTCAGGCATTAGTTAATTTTCCAGACTACCAGATTTTTGAAGAGCTGGTCAAAGGAAAGGAAGATGACACCTTTTTTGTGAACTGCGTTACCGAGATGATGAGAGCAGTGGTGGATGCGGGCTGTTTGACACAGCAAAATGTCCTCGAATACCTGGGAAAGAGCTTCAGAGTAAAACTCAACCTTCCTGAGTGGTACAGCAATGAACAGGCTGCAGATTTCATTTTGAGGTATCTATGTATGTGTGTAGGAGTGTGTGATGCAGTGTTACTGTATTGGATTTATAGGCAGATGTAAGAGTACTCTGCCATGTTACATTGCCCTTTATTTTGATTTTTCACATGTGTTTATAAAACAATAACCAGTGGCCAGTTTTTGATGGGGTTCCAGGATATTATGATGATCTGTATTTGTGGTGTTCAGAATTGTGTATTTTAATGGATCAACACAGGTATTCCCAAAATGGTTTCAGGAGAGGGTATCAGTTGTTATTTAGATGTAAGTGATGAAAAACATAAATATTGAGGAAGAGAAGGTTAAAGCTAGGTCTGTGACTGCTTGAGGTTCCATATGTTGAACAGAAATACTGCAGATTGTTATCAGTTTCACACAATCGCCTTCAGCTATGAATAATTTTTATCTTTTAAAATGGAATAAAATAGATGCTTTAAAATCTTACTTCTTCCATGAAATAAGTTAGAAAGCAATGGAAAAATTGCTTTTGAGACTGTCACTGTGACAGGTGTTCAACTAAATATTTTTCTGGTAAAGTAGGTGTTTGTTTTTTGAGAGTCTTTTTAGCACATGAAAAGGATCGTTTGGGATGCCCAAGTCCTTGAGTACTTGTAAATAGGTAAATTCTATTGGGTGATTTGTTTGTGTTTTGGTTTTTCCTGTGAGGTGTTTTTTTTTCCTCTGATATGGTCTGTACACCTTATTTGCCTCAGCTGAGGAAATGGAAGAGGAAGAACAGTGAAACCATGAATTGGGTTGTACCCTATGTATAATAAGACAGAACAGTAACTTACCTGGACAGAACCTGCTTTCCGAGTTTTGTCTTGCTTTGCAGTGAAGTTGTGAAGTGAAGGCTTTGGTCAAGGGCAATATCAATCAGAAGTGAAAAGCCAAAAAAAAAAATCCTATGAGTGCTGATGGAAGGCTGTTGCACTTGTGTCTTGGAGAGCAAGTGACCTTAAGTGTCTTGGAAAGCATTTGACTTGCTCTAGTGGGAATTAGGTGTGGCTTTCCTTTTTGTTTGTGCTAGAGTGTTGCTCAGCCGGCAGTTTTCCACCTGTGGGTTGATAGCAGTGGAGATCTGGCAGGACATTGGTAGCGTTAACAGAAATATTTTGTGGTTTACTACTAGTTTCCAGCTCAGGTTTGGGGTGGGGTGCATGTTTGTGGATGTGTGTGTGTGTATGATCGGTGTCATAGCTACTGTAAAATAACACAAACCTCGTTTGTTGGCTGGCCCCAAATCAAATAGCTGTTTACATAAACTGTATGCTTATAAGGATATCTAACATGAGAGCTTGTAAAATCAATCTTCCACAAGGTTCAGCTTCTTTTAAGGTATATCCTTGACAAAACTAGACCCTTAAAATGACAAGTTGATAATTTTTCAGCTCAGTTTCTGGGTTGTTGTTATTATTTGTATTATTATTTATTGGAATTTTCATTTCACAAAGGGCAACTGCAGAAGCATGTGCCTTGTTAGGCTTTTTATCCAAAAAAATCGGTTTATGATTATTTAGAAGAAACTTGAAAAACTGCTAGCATAAAGAGATGATGTTAGTTGTCCTCCTTCTTTGTCTTCCTTCAGCAAGTGTATCTGCATTCACCTGACAAATAGAACTGAAAAGTTCTACCTGCTCTGTATGATGACCCGGAAGCTGTATGCTTTTGCCAAAGGGGAATGCATGGAGGATAATCCAGATAGTATCATGAATCAAGAGGTTCTTACCCCAGGACAGCTTTTCCTTATGTTCTTAAAGGTAAGGTCTTAAAGGATTTATGCCTGTAAATGTAGCGGCCATCCAGTCCAGACCCCACAGTGACCATGGGGTCAGGAGAAGTGCAGGAGCCAGACTGAAGAGCAGGGAGCCTGGATATGCTGTGAAGGATGAGACAGTTCTGGATGTAATGTTATCAGGCAGCACAGTTGAGGAAGGCTTGGCTCTCTCTTGGGGTACTAAATATGCTGAAGAAAAGCCTATACAAAACCTGGAATAAAGAGCTTCATAGCATACCAGAGCAAATTAAAGCACCCCATTCAGGGTGGGGAGTCTGAGGAAGGAGGAATACTCATCCTTCTGGTGTTTGAAGAGTGTGTTGAAACAGCATTCTTATGTTGTATCGGTTGATATGGGAGTGGTTACGATCTGCCTTGTAGCATTGCTGCTTTTTCACATGGCAAATATGCAAGAAAATAACCAGCCCCAGCTTCCCTCACCTTTCAAAAGTGATGATTCGTGATGTTATCATTGCTCTCACATCTTTTAATTCTTTTATGGATCAGAAAGTTGATAGCATGCTTCTGACTTACACAATTAACTTATTACTATACAATTACTATACATACTTATTCCAATTCAATATGAATTCAGAGTATTTCTAGGGATACTTCATTTTAGGATGCAGTGAGGAAATCAGTCCTGTTCAGAAGCTTGATTATCCCATGAAGCTCATTGTGGAATAGCAGTTCTCATCCCCAGCTAAAGATACTTCCTTGAGTTATTAGATATCTGTACTTTAATCTTTCTTCTCCCCTTTAGCCCAAATTTTCTTTAGCATTGTTTTGTTGAAAGACTATTAAAACCTCTCTACTACTTGAATGGTTTGAAAGTGAGTTTGGGGAAACATTTTAGTGCTATATGGAACAACCACCTGGAACTAGAAAAAGTTGCTTTCCTGCCTAGCCCTGTCAGATCAGCAGGAGAGTGAGTTAACAGCCCCTTTTTTGAATTCAAAGATCCTAAGTAGTCTAAGTCATACCATGTACAGTGTATACAGCGGCTTTTCACCAAGAATTCAAAGCACTGATGGATCTCATGTATTTTTCCCAATTTCTTTGCTATCTACAATCACAGTAGTGATTAAATTACAGATAAAATAGAAATCCAGTCCACTATCTCTGATTGTCTCAGCAACATTTAAATATTGTATTCCCACGGCTTTCAATTTGTGTATCTAAACATTGTTTTGCTTTGTCACTGTATTTAGCAGAATTGTTCTTGTGGTCAGGTTATAGTACAGTTTCTTTTTCACATTTTGTTTGTGCTTTATGGAATTCTTTTATTGTACTGCATTTGCCAGACTCATTACTGTCGGACGAGAGAAGAGAGGGACGCTCAATATGAGAATCAGCAAACTTCGTTTATTGATCACTGCTAACAGCTTAATATATGCTTTATAATTAGCTCATACATATTGCAAAAGCTAAGCTCATTATTGGTTCTTGCTTAAATGTTGATTTCACTTTTATTCCCTTCTTTTGTTGACACTGGTGGCTCTCAGTTGCTTTTGTTTTGCTAATCACAACATCCTGTTTACCAGCCAACTAGCACGTACAAGGGCACTGTAGTCTTGCCATGGCCTTGCTATCTCAGATCTTCTCACAGGCCTAGACAGGCCGTGTTCTATACTCTAACAGCTCATCCATAGCTTTAGCTATATCCATATGTCCCTGTCTTGCTAGCCAGCCCTCTACACATCACCTGGATGGAAGTGATTACTAAGCTGTTGGGTGGGTGTCTTCCTTGCAGTTCTGTGTTGACATAGTACCATCAGCGTTTTGATAGAATGAAGTCAGTGTGGGAAATAAGGCTGGAAAACTGTCAGTTCCTTAAAAGTTGTCCATTCTGGCTGATTTCAGAGGACTTCTGTAGCTTGTGCAACTGAGGATGAAGTTCTAATATGAGCCTTTATTTTCCTGTTTTAAATTTAAATCTCTCCCTTTAAACTCTAGGAGAGGCTTGAAACCTGGTTGCAGTCTGTTAAGTTTGTTTTGGAGAAAAGAATGGAAAAAGCAGATATCAGCCTAAACACAGACAGCTTGGTGAAGGCATTCAGCCTGGCACCAGACTTCACCAAGCCATTTGAATATCTTCTTGCAACTGGCAATCTACGATCTAAAACCGGTAAATCTGCAGGCTTAGGAAGCCTTTTTTATTTTTTCCTATATTGACAGAATGAGGAACAGCATAAAACTGAGCTCTTAACTGCTTGTACACTGTAACTGAATTAGTGGAAGGGGTTTGAGGAAAGATACAGTTGAGGAAAAAGCAGGATTTCTCCTCAGGCATAGGCATTGTGCATGGTATAAAAACAGGTCAGTTATTAAAGCAAACTCTGTCCACATAAATAGTTGAAACAAAATTTAGCATTGTCTAATACAGCAACTGTATTTTGATTTGTTTCCCCAAAGGTTATTTCTTCTAACTTAGAAGGTGCAATGTAAGACAAAGAAGGGGCATTTGTTAACCAGAACTGCATCCTGAGTCATGTGAGCTTAAGTGGAAAGAAACTGCTTCACTAGTATATTTCAAATTTATCTAATGCTTCCCTGAAGTGTCTAGTATGACAGGGTTGTACTCTTGTAATGGAGTGCCACTAGAAAATGAAATTAGATTAAAAAAGGCTGCAGAATTTTGGTAAAATGTACCAGCTGCAAATTCCTGGTCGCTTCACTGGGAATTACTTTCATGTTTGTGAAAGGAACTGGATTTTAAGCAATAGCTTGGAATTTAAAGTCTCTAGGTCTCTCGTGGGTCACTTAGTTGTTGTGTTTACCTGTGCCTCTCTTGTTAGGATCCACAGTGAGCATCTTTAGGGCTTGTCAGTGAAAAATAAAAAACTGCCTTGTAATATCATACTGCATTTGTTAAAGCTGGATGATGTCCTGACAGATATCTCAACTTTGTTCCCAAGGCCTGGGCATGTTACAGGACAGTGGTCTCTGTGTGGTGGGGGACAAGCTGAATTTCATCCGCTACCTTTCCCACTTCCGCTGCATACACAGAGGGGCAGCGTTTTCCCAGATGAGAACTACAACTGTGCGCAAGCTGCTGCCCGAATCCTGGGGATTCCTGTGCCCTGTGGACACCCCAGATGGAGAACCCTGTGGTCTGATGAACCACATGACAGCTGTGTGTGAAATAGTGACAGAGATGGTGCCCGTGACAGACATTCCACCTTTGTTATGTTCCCTAGGTATGTTTTACTGGCTTGATCATTTAATTAAGTAGTCTTCCTTTTTACCTCACTGCCCTGCAAACACGTATCTGGGAAAGGTTCTCCACATAGCATCACAGCACACAGTTAAGAAGGTGAAATCAAGTTGAACCTGTACTTACTATGCTTTTGCTTAGTGGTAGGCCTGTCAACCTTTTGGAGAGTGTAAAGTTCAACATAAATGTCTCTTAGCTGTGTGCTGTAGAGTGAAGATCTTCATTGAAGCACAAGGAATTGCACAGTACAAGGTCTAAGAAACTGGACTAAGCAGGAGCTTTGTGATGTTCCTGGTGACTTGAATTGAACTGCAGCACACCTGTGATTGCCACGATAATGGGAATCCTTATTTCAATCGGAAAAATGGGAAGGAGAATGGCATTCTTAGTTGTGAATGTTTTGTATTTTCCAGTAAATACTCTACAGCTTTGTCCTGAATTTTTTGATGTCTCAGAAAGCTTTTTGGCGCAGATTGAGACTTTGTGCTGAAATAACTTCTGTGTTTTGTTTGCTCTTTTGGCTGTTCCTTCTGTCAACCTCCCCTTCTCACAGGTGTCACCCCCATTGATGCAACTCCAAGCAAGCCTTATGCAGAGTGCTACAGAGTCGTGTTGGATGGCTCTGTGGTGGGCTGGGTAGAGGGGGAGCTGGCTCCTGAGATTGCAGAAACCCTACGCCGTTTCAAGGTTGTTCTTGCTTTAAATGTTTCTTAGCTAAACATCCTCAATATGCAGTGGTCAAAAATAGATATGCTTGGAACTTTTTAGTCTTCCATGTATTTGTTTATTTTTTTTAATCTGACCCAATAAGTTATCTTTGGCTGTATATTGGTATTGGGGTGGGCCTTTCTGTTTTGCTTTTCTGTATCCATATGTTTCATCTCTTGGTTTATGAAGTCATAATTTTTAAACCAAACTATTTTTTCTTGGAAAAAAAAGATAGACATATTCTGTCCTTTTCTTGGTGGAGATTTTTCTAAAAGTATTTTTAAGGTCTTTTCTTGGTTTTTATTAGTGGCTGCACCTGTGATTGACATTTTCATAGTGTAATGTGCTGGATGCAGTTTAACTAAACCAGTGCTGGTTTGTGTTTCCAAATTGGTATTTCTTTGCTCAGATAACACAAGAGAAAAGATTTCCTGGACGGGCAGAAGTGGTCCTTATCCCAATGACAGGAAAACCCAGTCTGTATCCTGGATTGTTCATTTTTACTACCCCTTGCCGGATGGTGCGACCTGTCAGAAACCTGTTCTATGGAAAGAATGAATGGATTGGTACTCTGGAACAGGTCAGCTTTGCATATTTCCGTGTTACAGAGTTTTCTGGCATCAAAAATGGGTTTGGAAAATATTTGCAAAAGGAGATGAGGATGGGGCATAGGGAGCTTGTGTCAAAGGGCTAGAGTAGGTGGCAAAAGGGTTTTTGTCACCTTCTGCTAATTGGTTTCTGGTAAATGTCTTGGATGGACTGTAGAGATCTTTTTGAGATCTTGAAATTTGCTGTCAGTATTAATTTTGCAAAGCTTTAGAGGTTAAGGATTGCTGTCTTGTGTGTACTGTGCCACCTTGCGTTACATCGTGTTCTCCAAATTGCTCATGGGCAGCCACACAGGGGATTGCTGGGAAGCTTGCCAATTTGGAACATTTAATATGGGAGACAGAAAGGAGGGCAAGTTACTGCAGTTCTGTATTTCCAGTCGTTCTTTCCTTGCATCTAGTCTGTGATTGGTGATCGGTAGTTTAATAGCTGTCTGATTTTTCTTGCCTGCTAATACACTGAGGTGCAAACGACAACCACACCTAAAAATTAAATGGATAAAAAGCCATTGGAGACAGCTTTGTTTTGGTTCCTTCCCTTTAAAAGAAGGAAGTGAACAACCATTGTCCAATTCAATGCTTGCAGATCTTCATGAACGTGGCCTCGCTGGAGTCAGAGGTGGTGCCCGGAGTGACCACTCACCAGGAACTCTTCCCTCACAGCATTTTGAGCGTGGTGGCCAACCTCATTCCCTTCTCTGACCACAACCAAAGTCCACGAAACATGTACCAGTGTCAGATGGGTAAGTGCTATAGTACTCACTGCCACAAGTCTCTGGGCAAGGAAGAGGGTAGAAAAAAACCCTCTCACATGTCTATTCCAGTGTGTCTTCCCACATACCAAAATAACAGCTCTTCCCAGACATTGTTTCAGCATTAAGGTTGATGAACAGCCATTTTTTTCATAGCAAAGCAAATAAAGTCAAGTTAGTCATCTTAGCTGCCTTCCAGTGGGTAGTCCTAAGTTGTTGCACTCATGTTGCCTTCCTTAAGTCTTTAGTAAGTTTTGTGTAGTTTTTCTAGTTCTTAAACGTTTTCTTTGTTGTTGTTAATCATATGGAGAAGCGAAGAGTACTGCAGCAGCTGTTTGGTGATGTTAGTGTCTGACAGCTGTGCTGCCAACAGTCCTCCTGTCCCCACAGCTGATGGGTAACCTGCTTCTGACTGGTGCCTGCAGTAGGTGCTCTGCAGTACTTAGGGTGGGGTTTCCTTGTCACCTTTTCTCAGAGTGACAGCTGTCACAACACCGCAGCTGTTGAGAGGACATTTGCTGGGCATCTGTTGCAAGGGAGTAATACAGCACTGTGGCAGCAGAGTGGGGGTTTTCTGAAAACTACTTGACAAAGATTTAAATGGATTTATTTGGTTGTCTGAAAGAAGTTGGGGTAGGGTATGTAGCGGGGTTTCAATCAGCTGATTTGCGAGAAGCTTATTGAAAAAAGGCTAAGAGAAAGTGTGTGGGCAGGGGCTTGAGGAGAGCAGGTCTCATTTACCTCATTAACACCTCTAGTATATTGAATTTCTAACGCTAATATTAGAAAGATGTCCTTAAAACACAACCAGTTTCTCATACTTTCCTGAAAGTACCAATGTGATTATGTTTAAAACTCTTTCCTCGCCATTATATTTATATTGCAGGAGCAAATGCTTTTTGGCCTGGAAATATTGAACATGTGCCTCACTATGGGAAACCCTGGGGAGAAGACACAGACACACCCCTCAAAAAAACAAACCAAACCACAAACAAAAAAATATCCCCAACTAAGCAAAACCAAAACCACCACACCAACCATAGTGGGGATTTTGAAATTGCAGAAAATAAAACAAAATTAAAAATAGTCCTTATAAAATGCTATGAAAGGAATTGAGTATTGTGGTTCATAGAAAATTTATAGCTGGGCTTAGGGCAGTTACTAAATTCCAAGGGGTTTAAGATTGATAATCCCTCTAAAGTTTAAGTATTTCCACCTTTTTTCTTAACAAGATACATGGAGGATGAAATGTACATTAATTTTGAATTGATCCTGAATAAATACAAATTTCTTTCCTCCTCCTTTCCTCCTTTCCTACCTTCCTTCTAGGAAAGCAAACCATGGGGTTTCCAGTTTATAACTACAAGGATCGCTCAGATAACAAGCTGTACCACCTTCACACCCCCCAGAGCCCTCTGGTGCGGCCCAGCATGTATGACTATTATGGTATGGACAGCTACCCAGTCGGCACCAATTCAGTCGTAGCTGTCATCTCCTACAGCGGCTATGACATGGAAGATGCAATGGTAAGCTACCAAAAGGAGAAATCCTGCTGTTCTCTGAAAGAATTTGATGTGAGGGACTGGGAAGAAGGATGGTACCTAGCTGAGAAGACCCTGCTTTCTGCCTTTGCTAGTCCTCACACTTTTTGGGCAGATTCAGGAGCGCACTGGTTAAGTGTTGTTAGGGCAGGTAATGCTGGAGGTACTGGGAGTAGAGCAGAGCTCCTTTCTGCAAGACAGTGAGCTTCCAGCATTGAAAAATACTGGGGTTACAGGAGGCTTGAGCCTTTTGGTGACTTTCTGGGAGGCTTTGTTTAGGAAGGCAGTGTTCCATAATGATCTGATACTTACCTTGTAAATGCTTTCTTTTTTGAAGTTACTAGCAAGTCTTTAACAAGCCTTTGTTTCTTCTTTTTAGATTGTGAACAAATCTTCCTGGCAGAGAGGATTTGCTTTTGGAAGTGTTATCAAGATGGAGAGCATTGACCTTTCCCTTAAAGCCAGCAGGGCAGGCGATAATTTAGTATTTGGCATCAAGCCTGGTGATCCAAACATTATGGAGAAGCTGGATGCTGACGGACTGCCTTTTGTTGGGTCTATTCTACAGCCCGGAGACCCATTCTACAGCTTCATGAACCTCAACACAGGGGAGACCTTTACAGTGCACTATCCGTAAGTACAGCTTGTCTGTCCTGGCTCTGCTCACCAGGTGGTGAGAGCAGTTGGCCCTTTTTCTCCAGGTGTTCCCTTTTCTCCTGGTGTCCGTGTCTTGACAGAGACCATGAAGTTCATGCTGTAGACGACTCCCACTCATGCATCACATCTGTTCTCTAAGCCAATTTGTGCTGCAGAGCTGACTTATCCCAAGAGGAGTATCTGAGGCGGGTGAAAAGAAAGCACTTGCAAAGTGTTTTGCTGTCTCCCAAGGATTGCTGCTCTGCCTACGCCACAGTCGCTTTCTGTAGCTTTTTGTCGATTGATTTGCATAAGATGTTCTGTCTAAAAAAAAAACACAAAGAAACACCAAACAAAAAAAAACAAAACGAAGTTCCTGATCCCAGAGGCTTGCCAGAAAACCTTGTAAGAAAGTTGTTACAGGATTAGGGGTACAAAGAGCATTTTTATTAACATTACAGATTCTGCAGAATATTAAAATATGTCAACTATACCCCTCCCTCCCCCTGGAATATTCTGGGGATAAATTTTATAAGATTTTTGAACTTCAGTTGAAAGAAAGGAGGATGCTGGGGCTTTAATTAAAATCCTTTTAATTCTTTCAGGAAAGGAAAGCAAAAACGTTGACAAAACCTGACATATTTAAGTGCATCCTGCACTCCCAGTTGTCCATACAACTTCAGGTTGTCCATGTGTCCCTCTACATCACTGACAGAGTGGGGATAGTGCTGTGTAATTATTCACATTGTGAAGGCAAATTAGTTTGAGAAGCACTTGGCTGACACAGTAACTGGAATTACTGGGAAGGCCATTGTTTATTGCTCTGTAACAGATGCTGCCCTGGCTGCACTGGGGAGTCTGCTGTGGACTCATAGAATTAGTCAGTCTGGTCGTAGAGCAGGACTAAGAGACTTGGCACATTATCATGTGAAGGTCTGTAAGCTCAGCCTCGTCTTCTGGTTCTCCTACCCCACAGTCCAGCTCCCCAGCACTCATGCTAGCCTGGCCTTAGTTAAGATTCCTTATCCAGAGAGCCATTTTACCTCTGTAACATTCAGCTTTTGTTCATTCTCAATCCCGGTGAGGTAATTATTTAATTTTCTACAGAGAGATGAGGCTCCCAGCTTTCAGTCTTGGCTCCTGCTCCCAATTTGCCCCTTACGAGGGAGTTCTCTTTACTGTCCTAAGTGCCTCTTATGCTGCTAGATCGTAGGTATGGGCTTGGGAGGACAGAGCCTTTGACTTCAAAAGTTTGAACAAGCTTGGAAGAGGCTTATTGTGCTGGTTTTAGCTGGAGTAGAGTTAATTTTCTTCACAGTGGCTAGTATGGGACTGTGTTTTGGAAACTTAAAGCACAGTTTTCTCTATCTCTCTTTTTTTTTTTTTTTTTTTGTGGTGGCCTGTGCTGGTTGCATATGGACACAACAAAATAATAGCTTTGAAACAGGAGCTAAACTTGTGTACAGGCCTTCCACAAACACTGTGTTCATTAGGACTTCAGAGGAGAAAATTAGCCTTGTCTTGGGACAAAATGTATTCCTTAGCCATTGTCTCCAAAATAAGTGGAGAGTTTGGGCTGAAAGCTCTGTAACAACAATTAGCAGACACCCTGGAATATCAGGTTGAGGGCTCATCTGGAGAAGGAACAGCTCACACTTTGCCTTCCCTTTCTGATCTGAACTTTTGTCTCTGCTAAAGAACTGAACCCGATTCTTTATTTTGGTGTTCCATCAATATGGTGTCAATTTATTGGAGGTAGGAAGAGGGACGGGTGCCTTAACACAAAGGAAATGACTCTGGGATGCAGTTTCTCAGATACAAAGTGTGATACAGATGAACCAGGTTTAAATGATCTTTATTTCAAATCATGGGTGGCATGTGACCTACTGACCTGGAAGTGGTAGCTGAATGGCATTTGTGAGATGCCCTTATATTGCTTTCTTGCCCTAATTCTTACGCAGTCTGATTACCTTTGCCACTGCATAGTACTCTGAAGAATGGTCATAATTTCCCAGCTGTCCCAAGGCATTTTATAAGAACTATGAAGTGGTCAAGGTCTTTTGCTTAATTTTCCTTTCCTAGCTAAAAATCATTGATGTGCCTGACACCTTTGCTGTGATTGTTTTTCCGCCTACACAGGAATAAGGAAGTTGGCATTGTAGACAATGTCAGGTTATGCAGTAATGACCGTGGCACTGGGAAATTCAAGAAGGCTTGTATCACTGTGAGGGTTCCCCGAAATCCAACTGTTGGAGACAAATTTGCCAGCCGCCACGGACAGAAAGGTATCCTGAGCCAGCTCTGGCCAGTTGAGGATATGCCATTCACAGAGAATGGGATGGTTCCAGACATCCTCTTCAACCCTCATGGCTTTCCCTCCCGTATGACCATTGGAATGTTGATTGAGAGCATGGCGGGGAAGTCGGCAGCACTGCATGGTGTCTCCTATGATGCCACTCCCTTCACCTTCACAGAGAAGAAGTCTGCTTTGAAATACTTCGGTGAGACTTTAGTGAGCGCAGGTTATAACTTCTTTGGGACAGAAAAGATGTACAGCGGCATCAGCGGCCTGGAGCTGGAGGCAGAGATCTTTGTGGGAGTGGTGTACTATCAGCGCCTGCGCCACATGGTCTCGGACAAGTTCCAGGTGAGAACAACAGGGCCCCGAGATGCTGTCACCAACCAGCCTGTCAAGGGGAGGAATGTGGAAGGTGGGATTCGCTTTGGTGAGATGGAGCGGGATGCTCTGCTGGCTCATGGCACATCTTTCCTGCTGCAAGACCGCCTGTTCAACTGCTCCGATGGCTCCATTGCCTACGTGTGCACAAGCTGTGGCAGCATGACATCTCCTGTGCTGGAGAAACTGCCCCACTCCTCTGTGGCAAGCAGCAGGAGGTACTCCTGCTCAGTCTGCAGCGAGGTGGACTCGATTGAGGTTGTCCCTGTGCCCCATGTCTTCCGTTACTTTGTGGCAGAGTTGGCAGCCATGAACATAAAAACAAAGCTCAAGGTGGAGTAGCTTTGTCCTCAGCACGGCAATGCTGCTGCTTGGAGGAGGCACGTGTCATCCTGCCCTTGCCCCTGAGAGTTTCAAGTGTTATGTCAGTCAGTTCTCAGGTTCTTCAAATTTTTGCAAGATTAATTTGACATTTGTATTGAGATGGGGTGGTCACCAAGCTGTGTGGAGAGGAAACATGGCTCTGTTGAAGTTAATCTGCATTTTCTAAAGGCTCACTAACTATCAAAAAGTGGCGTATGGAAATCAAGCAATATGCTGCTCCCACTAGGCTCCTGGTTTGAGAGCGGTGGGGTTCTTTGTCCTTTAAGTGCTGGCTGAAGCTGCAGAGATGAAGAGGTCATAAAACAGCATGAAATGTGCATGCTGAAAATGACAAAAAAATAGTTATATTTTGTTTTTTGAAGAAGAATCCTTGAAAAACCTATGCCTTAATGATGGCTGTGTGTTAAAGTGATTGGACATGTTTTGTTTTGCTTTATTGTCATACATGTGCCTTAACCCACGAAGAAGAAGGCACAAAGTTCTGCTGCATGAAGCCACAGCCTTGACTGCAAGTAAGCACGGCTGCCCTGTCAGTTGTGTCCTGGGATTGTTTGGTGTGGCCAAGCCCAGCATCTGTCTTGGTGCAGCACCACAGTGCTGGGGTTGGGTGTTTTTTTTTTTTCTGGTTTGCTTGTCTCTGGCTGAAGCAGAAGAAAGCAGAGGCCTTTCCAGCCTGGCTCCGACCCTGAATCGCGCTGGTGCAGTGTGGACACCATGGGGCGGGAGCTCATCATGCCTCCCTCAGTGCACGGCAGCCGCTGCCCCACTGCCAGCCAGCCCTGTCCCAGGCGCCCTCCGTTCCCCTCCACCCCCCCCCCGCCGCAAGGCAGAGCTGGTCAAGAGTTCTTCGGTTCCTTTCTACATCACCTGCCGTCAGCGCCGTGCTGGGGCCGGGGGTGGTGCTCAGGGCCCGGCGGGGCCGGGGCGGCGCTCCCAGGGCTTGGTGGGCGGCGGCAGGCGGGAGGCGGTGGGGGTGTCCCCCGTGGGCGAGGCGCGGGGGCGTCTCACGCCCGGCGGCTCCTGCCCGCTCCGCACCATCCGCAGCACCTCGGCCAAGGAGGCGGCGGGCGGCGGGGCCGGGGCCGGGACCGGGACCCGCTCCATGGCGGCGTCGGGAAGGAGCGGTGGGGTGGGGCGGGGCGGGCCGTACCACCGGCGGGGGGCGGGGACGGTACTAACTGCGGCGGGGGGAACCAGCCCCGGCGAGGGGCGGCGCAGCTGGTGCCGCGGTTGGGGGCTGAGCCCTCGGCAGCCCCATGTGCCGGAGCCGCCATGGAGGTGCCCCGGGTGCTGCTGGCTGCCGCTCTGCTCCCGCTGCTGCCCCGTGAGTACCCTCCAAGTAGCCCCAGGACAGCCCCGGGGGCGGATGGGCCTGATGCCAACCAGCCTGTGTGTGAAGAATGAGCACCGCCGGGCTGGCAGCCGTGCTGGGTGGGATGTGTGAGGGATGCAGTACCCCTAAAACCCTGTCTCTCCCAGTTGGCAGGGCAGCCATGCCGCTGCCCACCCTGGCCCCACCACTGAGCATGGTGGTGGCCGGGCAGCGTCGGCGGCTGGTGGTCTGTGTGGTGAGCGACCTGGCCCCCAGCTCCGGCCACGCTGTCTGGATCTCCAGCGGGAATGGCAGCGTCCTGCCATCCTTTGCCTACGGGGCCTCTCAGGAGGATGGTGGCACCGTCTGCTCTGTCTCCCTCCTTTCCAACGACCTCCTGGCTGAGAGAGAACTCGCCTGCCATGTTGGGGCCAACAGGACCTCCCCGTCCCACAGCTCCAGCCCCATCCACATCACGGGTACGACCCTGCTGCCACCCCTTCTGCCTGCCTTGCCCACTGCTGCCCAACCTGTTGGATGCCCTGGTGGCCCCTGAGGAGGGGGGTGGCAGGGTCTCTGGGAGCAGGGAGCAGGTGTGAGGCCCTGTGGGCCGACGTTACTGCCTCGACTGGCAGGCACCGGAAGGGGTTTGTGGCCTGCCCTGCCGCACACCTGGCGCTGGGCTGCAGGCGCCTCCCCAGCTCCTCTTTCATCCCACAGGCAACGAGGAGGTGGCAGAGCTGTGTCCTGGTAGCACAGCTGGTGAGTCTCTGGCCCTACTGTGGTGGGAATGTCAGTTACCAGGGGGAAAACCCTGCTGGGCTCTTGGCAGGGGCTTGACTGCAGCTGTGTGGTGGTTGGGATGGGTTTTCCCAGTGTGAAGGCACTTGGTGGGAAGAATGGGGATGGTGGATTAGAGCCAGCCTGCCTCAGGGGCAGCATGAAGGTGACATGAGGTGACTATGGCACATGTAAGGCTCCCAAATCCCCCTGAACCTGGCCCTGTGGCAGGCCTGGAGAAGATATGGGGGCAGTGGGGTTTCTGTGGCAGGCGTCACCCCCGCCTTTCCATTGCAGTGTTCCCGGACCATGCCTTGGCAGCTCTGCTTTTGGCTGTTCGGGTGGTGCTGCTGAAGGTCATGCTCTCAGATGCCCTCCTCACCTCTATCCTCCTCGCCCAGAGCTGAGGGGTTGGCAGATGCCTACCTCTGAGGGGTAAGTCCTCCTGTTTTGGCCTAGGGGTGTGAAAGGCACCCAAAATACTGTGGAGACTGGAGAGGGAGGGAGAGACACAGTGTCATTTGGGGGGGTGCTGGGTGGGAATCTTGTGTTGGGGGGACAAGAGAGAGGGGCTGCCATGTTTCTGTGAGTGGCATGGCCCCGGAATTACCTGGAGAATGGCAAGGGAGCTCAAGGTACCTCGGGGGGAAGGTTCCCAGAATTCCAGAGCAGGGAGGGTCCCCGGGGGCGGCCGTTCGCATCGGGGCCACGTGGGCGCTCGGCGGGACCGCCCGGCGGGGCCGCGCGCCGCTGGGATAGGCGGGCGGGGATTGGTCGTGAGGGCCACGCGCGCCGCCGGGATTGGCCGGCGCGGCTCGGTCGCCATGGTTACCGGGTGGGGCGCGGCGGGAGCGCGCCCCGGAAGCGGAGCCATGGCGGCGGCGGTGGCGGGGGCAGCGCTGCTGCTGATGCTGATGGCGGCGGCGCTGGCGAGGGGCGACGACTCGGACTGGGTGCGGCTGCCCAGCAAGTGCGAGGGTAAGCAGGGAGCCGGGGGAATCGGCCGTCGCCGGCTGTCTGTTCGAGCCGGGGGTTTCTGGTGCGGGGCTGCGCCACTGCGGGGTGCCCCTCTGCCCGCCTCCTGCCCGCGGGCACCGGTGTCCCCGGTTCGTAGCTGGGGCTGCTCGTTTCTGCTGCTTACAGTTCGTCTCCGCGACGCTTCCTCCCTGAGCAGTTCCTTGGTTCACAGGCGGTCCGGGGCAGGTCGTGACGGACATTTGCTGTTTGCTGCGGCTTCCTCTGTCTTTGCTGTGTAGGGACATGTGGAGCTGGACGGCAAAGAGAAAATAAAGAAATATGGAGGTCTTTACAAAGCTTTCCCTTCTGAGGAAGTAGCTCTGGAGACACTGATGTCCGAGCTCCGTTGTGACACCTGCATCCTCAGAGAAGCATCAGAGCAAGCACTGACCACACTCTGCTCCTCTTCTGCCCAGGCTTGGAACCTGTGTCAGTGTGCAGCAATAGCTGCGGGCAGCACCTGGATAACTGGATCCAGCAGTGAGCACACCTGGCACGTGTGGAGACACTGCAGCAGGTATGGTGTGGAAAGGGACATCCTCAAGGCCTGAGTCCAGAGGGGCTGCAGGAATGAACGCTCATCCCACCTGAGAAATGGCTGCAGCCACCTCCAGCCCCTGGTGCCAGCAAAGATCGTGCAGGAGGTGCACACAGGGATTCTCAACACATGCATGGGAGCTCTGGAGAAGCCACCTTGCTTCCTGCCACAGGCAGGAAGAGATCCTGCCTTTGGCACAACCCTCTGCTCACATCATTGCCTGGGACAATGTCTCATTGCTGCCGCCAGACAACTCTTGCTGGGGCTTGGCCCTTCTCCTGAAGTGGGGCTTGAAGAAGAGATGGCTCCTAACAAACAGCAGAGGACAAAACTTTCTCCAGCTTCCTGCAATCCTAGTTTTGGGCAAGCGAGGGCCACACCATACCTGGCTTCCACCCCTCTGCATTTCCAGTTGTAAATGCCTGAGATATTTCTCCTGCTCTCTTTTTCTGTAGCTCTGTTGAACTCTTTTTACAGAAGAAATAAAGCTTTTTTTTAGTTCTATAAAAGAAACCATGCCCTGGGTTCTAAAGCTGTTGGTGCTGTGAGCTCTGCTGCGGTGTTGCTGGAGCTCATGGCCTCTCTGGCAGTGGCACAGTCCATAGCCAGCACCTTGTCCTGTCACCCAGCCCACTGGGCCCTGCCAGCTGCTTGGTCCCCAGCACAGTCCCTGTGTCCCCAGAGCACTGAGGGAACCATTACCACATGGGATGTTCTGTGGTCACGAGGAGAAACTACGACCCATGCTGGGACATGCACTGCGAAAAGATCCTGTCCTCTTCAAGAGGAAGAGAGCAGCTTGTGTTGTGGAGGTAGAAGCTTTGGGGGGAAACCTTCAGGCAGAACTGGCCCTGTCTGACTTCCCAGCTGTGCTGTAGTGGCTGGCTTACACTGAAGCATTGTTTTCGGTGTTCCTGTTTCAGGAGTTCTCCAGTGGAAGCAGTTGAGCAGTTCCTGGTTATTTCTTTGAGCAGCCAAGGTGTGTTTTGTGTTCACAGCAGATTTGGTGTGCCTGGCTCCTGGTGCTAGTTCCTGCTGCTGTCCCAGCAGTGTCCTGCTCTGTCCCACTGCCCATCAGAACAGTGACACCCCCTAACTTGCCTGTGCTCTCCTCCCTGCAGTGTGCAAGTACGTGGCTGTGGAGCTGAAATCTGCTTTTGAGGAGACTGGCAAGACCAAGGAGGTGATTGACACCAAGTATGGCTTCCTGGATGGGAAGGGCTCTGCTGTCAAGTACACCCAGTCGTAAGTAGGAGTGGGATGGGGGTCTCCTGCTGCTGTCGCTGCCTGTGGTCTGCAGAGCTGAGGGCTTTGAGAGGCTGTTCCTGGTGGGCCATGCTAAGCCTGAGCCCTCATCTTCATGCAGGGACATACGGTTAATCGAGGTGACAGAGAACATCTGCAAGCGGCTGTTGGATTACAACCTGCACAAGGAGAGGAGTGGCAGTAACAGATTCGCAAAGGTGAGGGCTGTCCTCCAGTTCCCTGCTCCCAAATGTCCCTTGCCCCATCCTGCACTGCCAGGGTGACAAATCCCATCCTCTGGATCCCCTGCCAGTGCCCAGCATCAGAGGCCATGCTGCCCCCCAAGTCAGGTATGGGGTGCTGTCCTTGGTGGCAGTGGGCAGGCCCCTGCCCTCGCCTGCATGGAGGGAACCAGAGGCTGTCTTCCTGTTGGTTTTGGAACCATGTTTGCAGACAGGGACGTGTTGCCACTTGAACTCCCTCCTGGTAATGCTGATGCCCCAGGGGCCTGACTTTGTCTGGCTTGCAGGTTCCTGGGCAGGGTTGTGTGGCTAATACTGGGAGGGGAGAGCGGGAGCCTGGCAGGAGGAGCACCACCTGACCAGGCAGCTCTGCTCCTTCAGGGCATGTCGGAGACGTTTGAGACCCTGCACAACCTGGTGCACAAGGGCGTCAAGGTGGTGATGGACATCCCCTATGAGCTGTGGAACGAGACCTCCGCTGAGGTGGCTGACCTCAAAAAGCAGGTACCCAGACCAGTGGGATTGGCCCTCAGTGGATTCTGTAACCTGGTGGGCTAGAGTAGAAGGGGAGAGAGTCTAAGGGTGCGCTACCGGAAGCAGGGTGTTAGCAGGACCTGCTGTCCTGGTCCTGCTGCACCAGCACGTGTCTGGAGCTGGGCTCTCCTCTCTGCCTAGTGTGATGTGTTGGTGGAGGAGTATGAAGATGTGATCGAGGACTGGTACAGGCATCACCAGACGGAGGATCTCTCCCAGTTTCTCTGTGCCAACCATGTGCTAAAAGGAAAGGATACAAGTAAGTCCTGGCTGCTGCCAGGGGCCATGCAGGAAGGGCAGGGGAACCTTGCCCAGGGCCCAGGGAACCTTGCCTCTCCCTCAGAGCCCACTCTGCCCCTCTCTTCCCCAGGCTGCCTGGCAGAGAAGTGGACTGGCAAGAAGGGTGACTTGGCAAGTGTGGAGGAGAAGCAGAGCAAAAAAAAGAGCGGGAAGAAGAAGAAAAAGGACCAGAAGGATGAGAGCGTGGGAGCTGCCAGCCTCCTGGACACAGGGGAGGCCCTGGAGGAGGGGGTTCAGGAGAAGGCTCCGCTCACCCACAGCCCAGCTGATGAGCTGTAGACACGGACCCCCAGCCCCCGCGGCTGCCTGCTCTGGGGTTTCAACCCGCTGTGCCTGTGGGTACCAAAGGAAAAGGGACTTGCAACCCGGGGGAGACCAGAGCGCCCAGTCCTGCCTTGTCAGCCTGGGTGCCATCCTGCGATTAGGTGTCACGGAGCCGCGGACCCAGCCCTGTTGTGCCTCCCTGCTGGGGGCTTCAGCTCCGGGAGGCCGCGAGTGCTGCCCCGGCGCCGGCTCTTCGCACCGAGCCGGGACTGTAAATAAAGACGTTTTCCCCAGAGCCGCCGCTGCCGGCCCTGCTTCGCCCGCGGTGCCGGGACGGGCGCAGATCCTGCTACGGGCGGGAGCAGCGGTGTCCGCGGGGGGTCCCGCGGGGCGGGCGGGCCCTGACCCTGCCGGGCCGAAGGTCGGGGCCGCGGGGGGGCGCCAGGCGAGCGGTGATTGGCAGGGCCGGGGGCGGGGATTGGCGGGGCTGCGGCGGGGGCGTGGTTTCGGGAGGGGCGCGGTCGGAACGGCGATTGGCGGGTGGGCGGGCGGGGGCGGACACGGCGGCGATTGGCGGGCGGGCGGGGGCGGACACGGCGGCGATTGGCGGGCGGGCGGGGGCGGGGTCTCGCGGCGCAGCGGGGCCGCGAGGGTCGCGTCGGTGTCCGGGTGCGTGTCGGTGTCGGCGTCGGCGGGATGGTGGACAGCGTGTACCGGACGCGGTCGCTGGGGGTGGCGGCGGAGGGGCTGCCGGACCAGTACGCAGACGGGCAGGCGGCCCGCGTGTGGCAGCTGTACATCGGGGACACGCGGAGTCGCACGGCCGAGTACCGCAGCTGGCTCCTGGCGCTGCTCCGCCAGCACCGCTGCCGCTCCGTCCTCGACGTGGCCTGCGGCACTGGGTGAGGCACCGCGCCCCGCGCCCGCCTGCCCTGCCGGGTGTCCCTCCCCGCTGCCCGGGGCTACCCGGGGCCTCGGTGCTCTCGGCCATCCCCAGTGTCCCCGTCCCTTGAAGCCCTCCCCGCCCCCTCAGCTCGGTCCTGCTGACAGCCGTGTCCCCAGGGTGGACTCCATCATGCTGCTCGAGGAGGGCTTCCAGGTGACCAGCGTCGACGCCAGCGACAAGATGCTCAAGTACGCGCTGAAGGAGCGCTGGGAGCGGCGCAAAGAGGAGCCCTTCGACCGATGGGGTGCGGGGACTGTGGGGACCGGGAGAGGCGTGGGGACACTGACATCCCACCCCGGCGCACGGAATTCTGCCCTGTGCCCCTCTCGTGTAGTGTCTCTGGCCCCTCGCAGTGCTCAGGGCCCTTGTCTGGGGTTGCTGCTGGACGGGTGGCCTTGTTGCAGGGTCAGGCAGGGACCTGCTGGTGCCAGCTGCTCGGCAAACCCAAGCCATGGTTCTTGCCTGCCTGGCTGCTGGCCACAGACTAGATCCAGCACCTGCAGGGGCCAGGGAAGGGCTAGGGGGTGCTGGGATGGGGTCTTGCAGGCAGGGGAGGCTGTTGCATGTCCCTTCCCTCATCCATTTCCCTGTGCTGCAGTCATTGAGGAGGCCAACTGGCTCACACTGGAGAAGGACCTGGAGAAACCAGGGGATGGATTTGATGCAGTCATCTGCCTCGGCAACTCCTTTGCACACCTGCCTGACTTCAAAGGTGAGTTGGAGGGAGGGGAGGGGGAGTACCTGTGCACGTGTGCACACCGTCTCCTGCAGGCTGAGAATGTGCCCTAACTCCTGCCATTGGCGGGACAGGGGATAACACACAGTGGAGCTGCTGTGTCATGGTGCATCTCCAGGGAGGCTGAGAACGTGCCCCAGTTCGTGACATGAGTGGGCTCATTGAGTTCCATGGTGGCGGTGGAGGAGGTGTGTGCATTTATGTCACAGCTCTGGCAAGGCTGGAGGCACACCCAGACTTTGCCACAAGTGGGGTGGTGGGTTCCCCATGTGAGGCTGAGAATGTGCCTGAGCTGATGCCATGGGTGGGGCTGTGGGTTCTCCAACCTGAGACTGGGGGGGAGATGGTAGGGGAAGGGGTATATGTGTGTGTCTACATGGGTAAGATGGGGCCTTATGGGCTGTGCCTTGGGGTACAGCCAGTGCCTGGAGACACCACCATTTCCTCCCCAGGGGACCAGAGTGACCACAAGCTGGCCCTGAGGAACATTGCCAGCATGGTGCGGCCCGGAGGTGTCCTGGTCATTGACCACCGCAACTATGATCACATCCTGGCCACGGGCTGTGCACCGCCTGGCAAGAACATCTACTACAAGGTGGGTGGCTGGCAGACCCTGCCCCATCCCAATCCCCTCTGCCCCAGCCCCATGGCCCTGGGTTGGGCAGGCAGCAGGACTGTGCTCAGGCTGGGGGCCACTGAGTCCTCCTGTGGTCTCCCAGAGTGACTTGACCAAGGACATCACCACCTCAGTGCTGCTGGTAAACAACAAGGCACACATGGTGACCCTGGACTACACGGTGCAGGTCCCCCCCACCGAGGCGGGGGCAGACCCGGAGCTGAGGTGAGAGGGGCTGCAGAGGTGGCTCCGCATGGGGGGTGGCTGGCACTGTGCCCCACTGTCCCCGGGCCTCACCAGCATTGCCTCCTTGCAGCAAGTTTCGGCTCTCATACTACCCACACCGGCTGGAGGCCTTCACAGCTCTGCTGAAAGGTGCCTTCCAAGGGAAGTGCCAGCACAGTGTCCTGGGCGACTTCCAGCCCTACACGCCGGGACAGGCTCATGTGCCCTGCTACTTCATCCACGTCGTGAAGAAGACAGGCTGAGGGGGCCATGGAGATGGGACTGTGGTGGCTGAGAGCTGCGAGCAGCTCTGGGGACAAGCAGGGGGTGGGGACATTGCTGAGAGCTGCCTGGGAGATGCTGCTCCTTAATTAAGAACACTTGTGAGAGCTACTGGAGATCATGGTCCGTGTGTCCCTGTACGGGCAGGGTATGGGGCAAGGGGGACAGCCACAGCCTGGGGGAAGCATGGGGTGGGTGCAGGTACAGTTTCACCTCCAAGCCCCCAGCTGCAGGTGCCAGCCATGCCTGTGGTGTGGGGTTTGGGGGGTCCTCTTGAAGTGGAGACAAGGGTGAGCTGGCTCCCAGGTGGTTACACATCCCTGCTGTGCCCACTGCAGAACTGCTCACAGGAGTGTGCTGCAACCTGTTTTCTCCCCTGCACCTCTCAACCAGTTGCTGACTTCTTTGCTTGACACCCCTCAGCCCCATCCTGGGGGTAACCACCACCCCCCCACACTGGGGCTCCCACATTAGAGCCTCCACCAGTGCTTTTGCTGTGGCTGCAGCTCCTTCCTTTTCACCCTGGGGAAGATGTGGTGCTCAGATCCAGTAGCACAGTGCAGTGCGGTCAGGGACAGCTCTGCCCAAACACGTTAAGCTGCCAGAGCTGGAGCAACAGGGCTCCAGGCATGCACCAGCTGCAGCTTCACACGTGGAATGCCACAAGCTGCTAGGGAGCCAGTCCTTTGTGGAGGAGCTCAGTGGGGAGCAGGCCTTCACAGCCACACCCCTTGGCCCAGGGATCCAGCTGCCAGCAGGCTCAGTGCCGACAGCAGCGGGGCAAAGCCCGGCACCAGCAACCCCTTGGGCTGGGGCACACATGGGCCCCTGGCTGGGCGTGAGGCTGCCCCGGGGCTGCACCAGCAGCTGCAGGGACCAGGCGGTGGCAGCTGCTGGCCAGCTGGTGGCCACAAGCAGCTCAAGTGCCATTTTTTTGGCACCCTTGGTAAAGGCTGGGAAGCCAGGCATACACACTGCTGCCATCAGCTGCTGTGAGGCTGCAGAGGGAGGTGAGACAGGACTTGCGGGGGGTCTGGGCCAACTGGTGCTCAGCACAAGTTAGTGCAGACGGGGCAGCTCCAGCCTGCTCCAGCCAAGGTTTGACTATTTCCAAGGCTGAAGCCCTCCCTTGCTCTGTGACAAGTTTTCCTCTTATCCACTGGGAATTTCTTTGCTGCCACTTGCCCCCCTTGCCTCATGTCCTGTCAGCCAGCACCTCCAGGAAGCACTGGGCTCCCTCTGCAGACGGAGCTCAGCTCCTAGCAAAGCAAGCCCCATTCCCTGAAACTCTCCTCATCTACCATGAGCTCCAGCCATTCTAGTGAAATGAGAGTGGTCCCAGTCCAGCTCGCAGATGTGCTCCCCACTCTATCTGCAGGACAGTGTAACATCCAGCCCACTCAGGGGCTTTCAGGGACCTTTCCAAGCCTACAGCCACCATCAGCAAGCAACAACTTGAGGTCAGGCAGTGAATACCTAGTGCTAAAACCTCTGTATTTTATTCAGAGACTACAGTAAGTCCAGGCCAGCTGGAGCAGCAGTGTGCTGCTGCCCTCCAGCCAGCACCCCTCACTGGGGAGGGGCTGACACCCCAACAAGCAGCTGCCTCCAGCCCTGCGCTTTGCTGACCAACTGGATGCAGTTTGTGTCTTGCTCCCCTACCAATGCCTTGTCACCCATGGAGACACTCCTACAATTGCCCACAACCGTGGGATTCAGCTTCCTCCCCAGGAGGAAGTCATCCATGCTCCCAGCAGCCACCATGCGCTGCACCAGATGTGAGGGACCCACCACCCTCCTGGCTGAGCAGTGCAGCATTTCTATCAGGCTTTGGCTCAGGAAACTGCACAGCCACTATTTCCACCCAAGCCCGAAAGAAGGGGGCCCAGGAGGCATCAGAGAAGAGCATGTGGGTGTCTTTTTGGGCCTGTTCTCATCACTCCTCTAGTCCCAGCTTTGCTGAGCATTAGCAGGCTGCAAACTTCTGCTGGATGAGTCTGTACCTGAGCAGCTCCTGCTCAGAGACTGATGGCTGCAACCTCGTAGCAGCCTGCAGAAAGTCTTCCATGGTCAGGATCAGAGCAGAGCTCTCGGTATCCAGCCCTGCATGAGAGAAAGAACAGGAAAGGGCTGAGAGACAAATGCAGGGGTGGCTGGCAAGATCCAACAGCCCCACTCTCCAGCCACCAGAGACTGCAATGAAAACCTGTCTCACTCCTTCCCCCTGAGGCCAACCACTGGAGGTGATAACCACATCTGTAGAAACTGCCTGCCAGCCAGTAACCCAGAGTCCAGCATTGTGGTTCCAAAGCTGACGAGGGTCTTCTCACACAGCCCTCACACAGCAGTGGTGACTCTCCGCTCTGCCCCTGTGCTGGGCTGCTCCAACACGTGGAACAAGTAAGGGCAGGGCTCCTACCTTCCTCAATCCATTCCACCTTGCGTTTGACAGCGCACATCATGGCGTCTGAGCACAGCGCATAGATGTCTGCTCCTGTCAGCTGAGCTGGGCATTTTTCTAGGATGGTGGTGAGATTCACAGAGGGATCCAGTTTAAACCTGCCAAGAGAGAAAAATGCAGGTGTAAAAGCCACATAAAAAACAGACCAGGAAAGCTGTGACAGCCAGTGTGACTGGGCAGGAAAAATCAGAGTACTCATGTTTAGCTGCTTCTGGACTGTGCTCTGCATGCTTAAAAAAAAATAAAAGTTTATTGGTTTTTTTCAACATAGTCACCTCTCAGAAATTTCCCTGCATCAAGGTCTTCTCTGCAGAACCAAAGGCAACTTTGAATCACAGCATCACAGCACAGCCTGGTCTGTCTGGGTTGGAAGGGACCTTAAATATCATCTGGTTCCAACCCCCCCGTCGTGGGCAGAGACACCTTCCACTAAATGAGGTTGCTACCAGCCCCATCCATCCCGGCCTTGAACACTTCCAAGGATGAGGCACCCAAAATTTGTCTGGGCCTCTCTGGTTGTGGGTACTTGTGACTGCTGTTAGCAGTCTTGGAGCCATGGTGCAGGATGAACTCTCTAGAACACCATCTGTTTATGCACTTGGTGCTTGACTTCTCACTTAGATAAATTAAGTGCTCTGCATGCCTGGGAACAGCCTACAGCCAGGGCTGCGTAAGAACATGTTTAATTACAGACAGTACAAACCACTGTAACACCAAACCATCCCATCAGAGCCATGCTGCAGACAGCGAGCCTCCTTCAGCATGACCAGCACACTGATAGTGGGCACAGCTGCCAAGACACATGGTGTGACAAGCTGCTCACCACCAGCCCACGCTCTTGCCTCTCCTACTAACTTATTGTCAGAGGCAGCAGCAATCACAGCTATCCATGACAGAGTCCCTGCAGAGGCAGAGTCACAGCCACTCATCAAGCTGTGGTGGGTGGTTCCTCTGCACTTAAATGCAGGGCTTGCCTCTTCTCCCTTAAGAAAAGCTCTCAAGAGCTCAGAGCAGCTGAGGAAGCAGGCAAACCCTGCTGCTCAACAAGATCCCACACAATCAGAGATTGGAAAGACACATGGAGCACATGCTGAATGCCCCTGAGCATCACAGAAGAGAGGCAGTGTGATGAATGGAGCTGCCTTCACCCTTGGATCTGCAAACAGCAGGGGAATTCTTGCAGGATGCAAATGGGAGCTTCCTGCCACGCAGCTGTACTGCAGTCTCATGGCACTGTTCAGATTTGGCTGAACTCCTCAAGAAGAGCATATGGGCACAGTGGCTGGAAAACTCTACTAACCACTCCACTTGGATAGCCAGGCTGAGCTGCTCCCATCTTGTAGGAAAACCAGTCCTAATTCTGCTTCTGGAAGTTCCTCTATTCTCTTCCCCTACCTGCTGGCTGTGGGTCAGTGACCGCAAATGCTGCCCAGGGCTCTGACATGAAGCCAAGCTGGAGAACACTAAGCATCAACCCCAGGAAGGCTGTGACCCATTGGAGGGTTGTAGAAGCCTGCTGGGAGAGCACAGGGTCACTCACTTCCTGGTGATGGCACTCAGCACCTGCAGCTGCAACTCCCGGTCTTCGTTTATGCCCACATAGACCAGCTTGTCAAACCTGTCAGACAAGAGAGGACAATCAAAAACAGGCCAAGGCAAACCTGCCTTGTGTTCAGCCCAGTGCACCAGCAACTGAAGGGTGGCCCCAAGACAGTCCTTTTGCTGCCAAGTTCATGGATGATACAAAGCCTGGGGAGAAGCAGTCAACATGCTGGAGAGCAGGGCTGCTCTCCAGAAGGACGGGCAGGCTGGAGAAATGGGCTGACAGGAACCTCGTAGGGTCCAACAACAGCTGATACACAGTTCTGCCCCAAGATTGGCAAGACACAGGCTTGAAGACCACCTGGGGGGCGATTCTGCAGAACAGGCCAAGGGGACCAATTCCTCCACCAGTCTGGTGTCACAGCAGGTCCCTTATTGCCCTGCTGTGCTGTTAGGGCAGTAAACCAGAGTGGTGGGGAGAACAGGCTGTGGTATCTTGTGCTGCTGCTACAGCCACAGGCACTGACCTCCTCTTGGCTTCCTATCTCCCTCATAAGCCAGGGCCAGGGACCTTTAGGAACAATCTCTGGAGAAGGAGCATGGTGGGGACACAGTCCATCCAGCTCATCCCTGCCTGAAGAGCTCTGGGAAACTACCCTGGAGCAAGGCTGGGTAGGATGTGACATACCTGCCTGGCCGGAGCAGAGCTGGGTCCAGGAGGTCAGGCCTGTTCGTGGCTCCAATGACAAACACATCTCTGGTGGAGTGAAGGCCATCAAGCTCTGCCAGGAGCTGTGAGACAACTCTGCAGGGAGCAAGACAGGATGCTCACAACTAGGCCTTGGCAAGTCACCCACTGTCTCCCTCAGCCACCAAGGCAAAGAGGAAGAAGCGAGTCCACTGGCAGGTCCATTTCTTGGACTTCAGCTTCTATTTCTCCTCCCTAAAGAGCCCTGACAAAGCTATCCAGAATTCTCTGACAGCAAGCATGTGGGTTCATTGCGTAGTGAGTCCAAACCCCTGGTACCCAGACAGTCCTTCAGGTCTGTGCTCAGCTCTGAACCCTTTCAGTATGGCCACACAAGCTTATACTTGCTATCTAATAGCATTGGCAACACAGACCAAACACAGACAGGCTTGTATGGTTGTGGCTAAAGTTTCCCACTCATATGTGCTGGCCAGTTCTAGCTGTCCTTGCAATGTGGTACTGCCTAGCAAGTCCAGCTGCCCAGCAGTCCATGCCAGGGACAGGCTGGCAGGCCAGCCATGCTGCCAAACAGTCACTGAATCACTGAATGGCTTGGGTTGGAAGGGACCCTAAAGATCAACTAGTTCCAATCCCCCCACCACGGGCAGGGACACCTTGCACTAGACCAGGTTGCTCAGGGCCCCATCCAACCTGGCTTTGAACACTTCCAATCCTCAGGTCAGTGAACACCACATGTTGCAGATCTAGTTCTGCAGCCACGGGGCTTAAACTGGTCTGGCAAACACGGTATTCCAGTGCTACAAAGGCCTCCTGGCACAGGGATATCTCCACCAGGTTCTGGGATCAATGAGCACCACACCCAGTCCATTCCAGAGCTGGTCATATTTGTGTGTGAAGCTGGATGCCAGGAGCACATGATGTCACTGGAAAATTCTGCAGAACCCCCCACGGACAAAGAGAAAGACTGGATGGGGACTACCAGCTCACCAGAAGAGGCTTGGGGGAAATAACCCTATTTCTGGCTATCTCTAAGCTGTATATACTTTGCTTCTACCAGAAGTAGCTGAAAGGTTTCCCACTGCACTGAAACAGGAGTTAATAGGAGGAGAGCACAGCAGGGGTGTGAAGGATGACCCTGGAGAGACCAAAGGGAGCACTTGGCAGCCACAAAAGCAGATGGAGGAGACTGTCTTAACCAAATGTTTGCACAACAAGATTGGGCAATTGGGAACCTAAAGCAATGCAAACAGCAGTACTAATGTTCAGAGAGAGGAAACAGGCCGTGCTCCCTTAAGGGAGCTGGGAGGGGAAAAAGTAGAGAAAGAGAGGTGGGATGGACTCTGCCTTGCAGAGCAATCTTATGCATCCCCCGCAGCTGAGACAGGTATGCTGCTCTCCCAAGGACACGTGATGCTCACTTACCTATCCATGACACCCCCTGAATCTCCGCTTCGCCCACGACTTGGGGCCAGGGAATCCAGTTCATCAAAGAAGATAATACAGGGAGCAGCTGCCCTGGCTCTGGCAAACACTGGAAGGAGACAGCACAAAAGGTGAAAAAGACCTGGAGGAGCAGTCAACAGCAACAGGACCTGCTACTCTCCCAGCAGGGAAGAGTTGTGGATGGAAACCTGATGCCCACTCTATCACCACCACCAACTGCTTCTGCCTGAGTGGCTCAGTAGAGCGGGGACAGGCAGCATCCAGAAGGATGGGCCCCGAGGCTCAGCTGTGTCTCTGAGAGGCTTCTGTCCTGTTGGGAACACCAGGGACAAGAGCAACAGGAGCAGAGAGCAGGAGAGCAAACAGCAGCGAGGCAGGGAATGGACCGGGTGTAGGAGACAGTTGGGTACATGCCCTTGCTGAGAGCTGTGGGTGGGAGTTGAGAAAAGGGGTTTAAGCACTATGTCCTTCCCTTCAGCACTACAGAAAAGCCCAGTCTTCCCACATGCAGAAGCAGAATGCATATCCTTACCATTGCGCACATTCTCTTCGCTTTGCCCGACATACATGTTGATGAGCTCTGGCCCTTTCACGCTGTGGGGCAGAGAGAAGAGGGAGCCAGTTAGAGGATGCCCATCCCCTGCCAGGAAAAGTCAGTCCTATTGTGTGACCCCCCTCGCTCTTCACCTAAGGAATGTCATGGTGCATGTTGTTGCCACAGCTTTTGCCAGCAAGGTCTTCCCTGTCCCTGGAGGCCCATACAGCAGCAGACCAGAGCGGCACAGACCCAGCGACAGCAGCTCTGGGTGCTCCAAAGGCAACTGGATAGTGTCCAGTATCTCCTTCTTCACCTCTTGTAGCCCACCAACATCCTGCCAGGACACCGAGGGGATCTGCCAAGAGAGGGAGAATCCTTGTCAGCACCTCTTCCTGAGCCCCGAGCATGCCTGGGCAGCTCTTGCTCCAGTATCCAGTATCCACATTTCTCCACTTCCGAGCTTTGCAATAAGGAAAACAAACTGCACACATGCCCAGCTGCACTCACAGTGTGCACCTCATCTCCAATCACACCTCATATCATCTGTCAGCAAAAATACCCTAGGGAAAGTATCCAGCAGGGTTGCCTGCAGCTTTGTGGGGGACAGTCCTGCTGCAGACAGCCCTTATGATGCATGAGGGAAGGTAAAAATCAAGAAAAAACAAAAAATTAAAAAAAAAAAAAGAAACCTGGACCTAGCAATTATGAGCTACTTGTGTTCAGGGCATCTTGCCCACCAAGGTAATGAGACTGTGCAAGGGCTTCACACCTTCCAGAGCGGCAGAATCTGGGCTGCCAGGACCTCTGTGATGTAAATGAGGATGTGAGAGACAGGCATCCTGTAGGACAGTGTACAGAACACTCGCTGCTTTGGAAAGGGGAGATGCAAGAGCAAAGTCCATGTATGCTGACAAGAAATAGATAGGGATAGGGTCAGCTGCAGACACGCAAGGGTCATGGCAAACAGAAGAAAGACAGCAAACCTGAGACGGGTAAGCCATGCCACTTTGGTTATTTTGTGCTGAGCAAAACAATCCTGGAGGATATTGCTGCTCTGCTCATGGCTTTAGAAATAGCTGGAATGCCACAGTCTGCATGACACATCCTCCTGAGAGGCAGAGCAGCTCTCCTGGGAACATGCAGAGAAAGCAAAGCCCCAGAACACCTCCTGCCAGCTGCTGGCTGGGTGGGGAACAGCTGCCAGCGCAAATGGGGAGTTTAAAAATAGGCTAGGGCAAAATTCTTTCCCCCTCAGCCAGTTTGGATCTCCATCCTTTGCTACTTGAGATTATGTTATCTCATGCTATTTCTCTAGCTGTCCAACAAATCCACCAGGAAAATCAGGTTAAACAAAACAAAGATTTCCAGAAAAGAAACCTTTTAAAGCAAAAGGTCACAGGCACTCCTTCTGCAGTGCCAATGAATGGAAGAGCTGCCCCCTCCTCTGCATTCTTTCTTATACTGCCTCGCTAGAAAGAGCTCTACAGACATCAGCACAGGAGCTGGAAAACTGGAGCAAGGTTGTTTTCAAGGGAGCATGCTGTAAGTCTAGGACATGTTGCAGACACTGCTAGCAACTGGAGGTTTGGAATTAGTGTCCTCTAGAAGGCTCAAGCTTTAACTGCAAACAAATATGTGAATAATCAGGAAATGCAAGCAGGGAACTGAAGGCAATGTATGTTGAGAGTATCCAGGTCTGATAATGGGCTTTCTGAAATGCAACCAATTATTAAGAAATCGATAAAGGAATGTAAAATACAAACAAAATTAGCTCCCATTCACACAGCTCACTGCTGTGTGAATTATGGTTATTTGCCTCACAGTGAACTTGGCAAACATGTCTAATCAGAGCTCACTTCAGTTTCTAGTAAATTTATGCTGGAGTAGCTCCTGGACAATGACATCAGGAAGGTGTTTTCTTGTTAGGGCAGACTGCAAGTGGGCAGTTGGGGAAGATGTCACAATAATTGCTCCAAGGCCAAGGTTTCCTGTCCTGTGCAGAGCTCAGTTGTTTGTACTCATGGGTGTGGAAAAGAGGTTCTGATCACTTTTCTTGGTCCTAATACCACATTACCCAGCAAAAACTGACACCCCAAATGCTGTTTCTCTGGGTGCCAAGCTGCCAGAAGTGGATCACACCCCTCCTGAGAAAGCTGACTCTGCTGGTTTTCTCAGATTCTCCGTGTCGCTTTACCTGAAGAACTCCCAAACTCTTCAAACTGCTTGGCTGTCAGAAAAGCCCATGCCAGTCCAAGCAACATCCAAGGCCAGGGATCAAGCCTAAGGCTTTTCACATGTGGAAAAACTCTCTCACCAGCCTGTGCCACAGCCTCTCAGTTCCCAGAGGCCAGGTGACTGGGGAGACCTCAGCAAGGCAGCCGGCCTGCAGCTGCCTTTGCCTCTTGCAAGGCTGAGCTGCACAGCTAGAACCCCTACGGCACCAGCCAACTGAGTGGTCTGCAATTAGTATGGCAAGGCCTTCCCTGCCAAATTCAAAGCCAAGAGCCAAAAGCACTAGTGGGGGAAAGCCCAGAGGGGACTGTTTCCCATTCAAAGCTGGGGGAATACATGGAAGGACACAGCAGGAAGCAACATACCAGCACACAGCCACCTTGAGCCAACAGCTTCTGCAGAACCAACCCACTTCCTGTGCCCCCAGCATCCTACCTTTGGGGCTCCCACTGCCTGTGAATGGGTGTCATGCAGCTGGTCCAGCGCAACACTAAAATCCTCCTCAAGCACTGGGAACCCAGCAGTGCAAAAATCTCTCTCCACTTCTTCACTCAGTCCGCCTGGAAAACTGGGGAAAGAAAAGGGAAGGACTCAGGCTCTGCCCCACTCCTGGCATTTTCGGGCTGGTTGCAGCCCCTGCCCTCCCCCACCTCCTCCCTCTTGTCTGTGCTACCTCAAGGCTTGGATGCGGGTACAAGCAGCTCGGCTGCTGTGGGACAACAAGGCACAGAAATCTCCCAGCACAAAGCCCTGTGAATGCAGAAACAAAGACCATCAGTTCAGCCACTGCTGAACCACAGCTCCATCTAGGCCATAAAAGGTGTATGGGGAAAAATTCTTTGCAGAGATGTTCTTTGAACCTCTGTACCCTGGTTAAAGGCTCTAGCTTCTTTTTTTTTCTATTAGCTCTGTCTTGTAGCCGAGCTGAACATCAGACAGCACCCCTGCAAATGGTGTGGAGCCCTTAGGCTCTAGAAATCTGCACTTAAAGCTGATGTCTGAGGACCAGGATTAACCACTGAAAAAGTTGACTGGGCTGTGGGAATTAGCCCCTTTCTCCAAGGCCAGGTGTGGGAGATGGGCCCAGCACTCCCAGCCTGCCCATCTCCACATGCTGCTGTGGTTTCACTCACGGCAGTCCTACGGGCCAGCTTGGATAGGCTCACTTCTTTGCCCAGAGACAGACTAGCAGTCAGCATGCTCAGCATCAACCTCCTCTGCTCTTCTGAAGGGGCTTCAATTTTCACCTCGTGAAGGAAAGCACTCTGCAAGTCTGTAGGAACATCCTGGGGCTTGCAGGTTGTGCCAATCACCAGGACAGGATGGCTGTTGAGAAAAGGGGGACAGTGTATGGTCTCAGCTCTGTGGAAGCTTCCCTGTTACACTGCCATCACGTATGCCAACTCACTGTCCAATGGCTAGGCCTTTTTCCAAGAAATACACACATACTGGCTGAAGTGTCTTGCAGCCACTCTCTTCCAGCTTGCCCTCGAACTGCTTTGTGAGCTCTGTCTCCAAGTTAAGGCCCTTCAAGTGACATCTTATATTTTCACTTGATGTCTGCCACCCTGCTACTTGTCATCAGCCTCAAGATTCTCCTGGAATCCAGCTCCCTTCTGGGGTCCCTGATACCCTTGGCATGTCTCACAGCAAACACGCCTGGTTTGCTCATCTGAACAACTCAGGAACCAGCTTCAGACAACAAAGCTTCCTGACTGCCTCTGCCATTAAGCTGGAAAAACAAGGGACTTCTGAAGTAAACAAAACGAGTCTGGGAAAGACTCCACTGGATTAAAAATAAAATGGGATACGTTAGCAATCAGTTACCTTGAGGTAACACTGACTGCTGCCCTAGGAATGGCAGAAGTAAACAACTACCTCAGATGCCCACAGCAAACATGCAGGGTCCATACCTCAGTGCTGGGTCTCTGTCCAGGAGCAGCTGCCTCAGAGTAGCAATGACCCTGGCATCCTCCCTCAGCCCATCTCGGTCTCTGCCAAGCACTTCGATGTCTTTCAGCAGGAGCACACACGGATGGTACTGCTGGGCCTGGGTGAAGGCCATCTGTACTTTCTCTTCTGTGGCTGCACTGGTATCACTGCACAAACTAACGCAATCAACCTGGGAGAGAGACCACACAACACAGCCTGCAGAAGTTGCAACATGGACAGCTGGAGGACCAAGGACAATGTTCACTGCCACAAAGCCTTCCATGGGCAATTCACAGGTCAAAGGAGATCTAAGTGGATATTTCCCAGAGAGACATTCAGGTCATATTGAAAATAGACACATTCAGGACTCTCTGGCATGGATAAATGGCTGTTTCTTGCTTCTCTGCAAGAGGTGGGGTGGACAGGAGAGTCTTATCTGAAAAAGGTGAGGCAAAGGGATCAGAGAAATCAATATGGTGGATGTCACGGCTCAGCAACCTTAGCTGGAAGGGATGGGAGAGCTGTGGAAGACAGGTGTCTTGGAGGAACAGTGCAAAGAGTAGAGAAAGAGACTCAGGAAACTGTTCAACATGTGATGCACAGGCTCAAAGTGCAAGAGGAAGGTAGAAGGTGAGGGTATGTGTCGGGGGGAAGTTATAGGTGGCTGGAAGCCCAGACACTGTTTACAAAGCAAACACTTCATAAAGTCATGCAAATGGAGAGGTGACTGGTGAGCCTTGAACAGCAGCCTGAACACTGCTGGAAACAGGCAGTGCTGCCTCCTGGTGCTGCAAGGTTGTGCAGGGAGAGCCAAACCATCTCTGGGATTCCCTGAGCCACATCCCCAAAAAGGATGCTTGGAGCAGGGAGAATAGCTCAAGAGCAGACATAAAGGTAAGGACAGGGACATAGAGCAGAGGAACTCCTGTGCTCCACATACTATAGAAAAAACCCAGGAGTTAGGGTCGTGGCAGGCCATATGGCAGCAGTATCTCTATGCAAGTACAGAAAGGCAGAGAGAAAGGACAAAAAACTGTTGATCAACAAGTGGTAGAGATTAGAGTGGGGAAGAATTACTGTGTCCTGGTAGGACAGCAGATCGAACAGTCAGAGAAAGGGAAGAGCAGGCAGAATGGTAGCATGAGCATTGCAGTCAGTGAGAAGGGGAGGGGAGAATGTAAAAGCTGGGATAGGAGAATAAAATGGACAGCAAATACCTCTAGCTTCAATAGTAAGTGTATTAGTCTTTAAAAGCAGCACACAAGGCCAAAACCAGAGTTGTTGCCTTGCACACACATCCCACTAGAACCTGAGGCCATCTGACAGGACAGGGCAGTGACAGAGTGCTCCCAAACACATCCTACACATGGATCTGAAGGTACTATGAGATCTCTGCAATCTTGTACTGGATCCCAAGAGCTATGGCACATCTGCAGAAAAGTCAGAGCTCAGGATCATGTCCAGATGAGCTGCACAGCAGCAGGCCAAGGTTGTATCCACCTCCTCCACTGACCAACTGTTACAGCTTTACTTGGATAGAAAAGAACAGGAAAAGAGTAATGTCAACGGGACCTAACTTCTAAATAGAAGAAGAAAACCCAAAAATTCAAAGTGCTTAGCTTGTTTTCTATGAGTTTACTCGAAAAATAGCCACCAAAAAAAAAAAAAGGAGCAAGCCTACAATTTCCTTCCACAAAAAAAAGCAACCTTCCAGCTCTATTCTTTCCATCTGTCCTCCTCTTCCACATAATTTCAGAAACTCTCCTAGAAAAGTCACCATGTGACTTCCAATCCTCTTACTTTTGCAAACATAACTCTACAGATTCAAGGAAATTAAAGCATTTGTGAGATATCCCCAGACTGTCAGAGTGAACAAAAGAGGCGTGCAGAAGGAAAATACCATTTTTAACACGTCTTGGTTCCCAGAACTTCCAGTGCTGGACAGAGACAGGTGCTAGACTTCATTTTGGCCATGGAGCTTACCCAGTACAGCCACAGCTGTAAGAACATGGGAAGGGCCGTACTGGTTCAGACCAAGAGTCCATTTAGCCCACTATTTTGTCTCCAAGCATCACCACATGGGGCTGCTTAGGAGTAAGATCACATATAATCCTCTCCCCTAAGTAGTCTTCCAGGCACCTACCATTCCCTTCAAAAGGGATTTTCCCAGCCAGATGTGGTTTTGTAACAGTAGATTTCTCCTCCAATTACTCTTACCTATACAAAGAACTATCTCCTTTAGCTTGCCTGTACCCATTAACTTCATCTGACAGCCCCAGGTCTCATGCTAGCAGAGAGAAAAGTGAAAACTTTCCACTCTCTGCTGACTGCTCAAGATCTTGTAAAAAACCTCTTTCAAAAAGATCTTGTAGAAGCCTCTATCAAACTCTCCCTAAATTCTTTATTTTTCAAGCTGAAGGGCTTATTCAGCTTTTCACCACACAGAAACTGGTGTAGACCCCTGATCTTCCACAGTGTCTTTCTCTGAATTTTTCCAGTTCAGTTTTATGCTTTTGTGAATGGGGACATCAGAACTGTGCATGATACTCAAGCTGTGGCAAGACATGGATCTGCACAGCAACAGCACCTACTCTCAAGTTTGTTTCCTAAAATGTGATCTGATTTTTGACATATATGGAGAGGAGAGCACAAGTTTTCATTAAGCCATTGACATAAACCCAAATTCTTGATATTGACAGTCAACTTGAAATATATAATTTTCTATATAAAACCAATTACAGGGAATTTTACCTGCCACTTCACTGCTCAGTCACTTTGTCTCATTAAAGTTCTCCTCTAGTACAAGAACAGTCTATCTTCCTTTTCTCTTATCTTTAATAACTTGTTAATAACTTAGTTACCAACAAACCATCACATCACTGTTCACCCCCTTTCCCAAGCCACTTCTGACCTCTCAGTGTAGATGCCTGCAGAGCTCTGCTTCTGATTGTGAAGGCTCACCAAATACTCCCATCCTGCTCCCAACCTTTAACAGCACTCAGATCTCTCCACTCCTCAATTTCCCAAAGAGCATTTTCAAAACCCAGGTAGACTGTGTTGGTCAAGTTACTTTCTGAAGGTTTACAGAATAGGCAGCAAAAACTTGTTGCAAAAACTACATATACTCTTCTCAAGTAGTGAAGTCATCCCAGAGTGTGCTAATTTGATCCTTCAATCTAACCAGCTACAGCTTTGTGCCCCTTGAAGAATGCTTCTTGTTTTCAGCAACTGCCCTTTCCCTGCTGTTCATCTGTTTTGTCTTCCATTCATTTTTCTCATGGCCCTCTCAATACAATCTGTGCAGTGGCCTCGTGTTGTGGCACAGTGTCCCTCATGTACCTCCACAGCAGAGGCAACATTTCCTTATCTTGTCTGATTCTTTCTTTCTAAAGAAACCTCATTTTGATGTCATTCCCCTTTCAGAACCAAGCACTGCTATGGAAAATTTGGGGGCTTTTTTGCTCTTGGCAGGGGTGGGGGGAGGGTGGTCAGTGTGAACACAGTTACAGGGCAGCTCATGTACAGGCTGAAAGATTTTGAACCAGGTCTGGCATACATGCTGAAGTGAAACCAAGGGCTGCTTTTACCAATGGCTGCTTTTTTTTTCTAGCCTTCCCACCCAGATAAAAAAGATCTCAGCATCATCTGTGCCTCACTTTCCAACGTGCATTTCGCCCAATCTATGCAGGGACAATTGAAAACAAACACCCAATGCCACTGCAATTCCTGCTCTCATCACATCTCCAATTCAACTCCAATTCTCCAATCTCAGTATATTTTAGTTCCTGCCACCCGCTAGGGTACAGTTTCAACTCAATGCCCTGTCAAATGACAGGATATCAGTCTGCTGAAACACAACTGCATATGGCAGTACTTGTAAAGTACATCAGCCTGACAGCAACAACAGCAACAGTCAGTGAAGAAAGGTACAAATGCATGCCCTGGACAAAAAAAATCTCTAAATTACTGATTCTGGAGCACTGCAGGATACACTCCAGAGGAAACATCTCTTTGTGCTTATGCTCAAGCTGCAAAGCTCAGCATACTCAGACTCCTTTTGTCTGTGTGTACACATGAAAGCAGCTCCTGGGTAGGCTCGTGCCATGGCTGCAGCAAGGGTGTTGGTATGTCTGACTTAAAGAACATTTCCATAACTCTCTGCATGTTGTAAATCCAGCCATCAACTGGCCACAGGAGGAATTACCTTGAAGATGTGGAGGTTGAGGCAGCTACACACAGCTCTGACAGCCATAAGTTTCCCGCTGCCGCTTGGCCCCGAGAGGAGAACGCTGGTGCTGCTGCTCAGAGCACTTACCCTGCAACAGACAGGGAGTTTTCCCAGTGGCCAGGGAACAGAGTCCCACCTCTTCCAGGGCTCATTAGAAGAAATTCTAACTCACCGACTGTTTAGGTGAGGACGAAGAGCATCACAGAGCTGCTTCACAACATCAGAAAGTCCAGCAGGAGACAAACTGCTCCAAAACTCATGGCTGCTATAGGCTGGGGCAGATGGGACAGCGCTGTTTGTTGAACCCACCTGTGAGAAAGGAAAAATAGCACTCTGTGGAACATCACCCAAGTAAAGACAGGTACCAAGCGACAAAGTCTGTCCTGAAATGCCATTTTTCAATGGCAGGAGACATAAGCCTCCCCAGGTACATTCATCATCCATAGTGCAGTCTCAGCCGCCTCATTTCCTGTACACCCTCCCTGCTCTCTACTAACATCTTACCAGATAAAGAGAAGTGTTCTGGGTGTCCACCAGGTAACCCTCAGACTGCTCGCCTTCCACCATGCCTAAAATCTTCTTCACTTTGAAATAAAGCTCTGGCCACCTAAGGGAAAAAACAAGCAGTCTAAATTGCTGAGTGAAGATCCTGAAGGCAAGAACAGTACAGTTGTCAAGAAGAAGACAGTTGAAAAGAATAGGTAAGCAGAGATACTCTGCCCTTCTCACAGAACCCACAAGGATACCTTATGGATCCTACTGGATCTGGCCAGACAGACCAACAGTACTGTCAACAAATACAGCTTCTGCTGGTGGCTTCAGTGCACAAGTACAGCTGTACTAATCTTATTGCATCTACCTAAGAGCTCAAGATATTCTCTTTTCTGCCATCACTTTCTTCATCACAACTCCACAGATTCATCTGCAGCGTATAAAATCTTACAGCTATGAAAGTCTTCTCTGCAGGCCACAGTCTAGGACTCATCCAAATACCGTGACAGCCTTACAAGCATCCTGCCCTGGACTGGAACTGAGTAGTATTGCTACATGACTCTGGTACATCCTGCATGAAGGGTCCAAGGCAATTCCTTGCACTGCACGCCTCAGTTAACTGTGCTAGTTCCCTCAGGGACACAGCTGAAGCATTTACATTAACATCGGCCAAATGTCACTTCGAGCACCTCTACTCTGATGCAAAGGTGACCTTCTCCCATTTAGCACAGAACCATTTCAAAGCCATATAAGCAAAACCAAGAAAGGCAGAACTGGTGGCAAACAGAAAGTTATTCTAACGTGAACTCTAAGGGCTTATATTCACATTTTGATGTTTGCCCGGCTTCCACTTAGCTTTCTTTTATGTGGCACTGACTGTCCTCAGGCCACCCCTTCCTCTTCACTCTTTATCCCCATCAGTTTCTCTACCTATTTTTCTCCTTTCTTCCCTTCATGACTATTTGAGTGAGCTAACAGAGGCTTCCCTCTTAGCTGCAGCCCTCCATAATACAACAAAAACACTTCCCTCTTCTCTGTAAATTAAGAGACAGATAAACACTAAACTCTAGGGACAGATCAGAATGGAATAAACTGTCTCAAGAGAGTCAATAGTGGAAAAGTATCTTTGCTCTTCTGGTACCATGTAGTAGAGCCACAGTTTGTTGACACCTACCTTAGGAACTTGTCTGCATTTGCTTCTATAAATTCAGTATTTCCAAATGTTGGAACACACAGGATGTCTCCCTCCTGGGCCAGCCTACAAAAAACCCCAGAGTTTCACTGGTGAAAGAGAGTAAATCCTTCTGGTTGTGTGTCTTCCCTGTCCTGTATCACACGTGTTTTTACAGAAAAGAATGTACCAGTTGATACCTACTCTCTCCTTGCCTGTAAATAAAGCTATCAATAGCCACTGAAAGATTTGGCATACACTGGATGAGAGCAGGCACACCCAGACTACTAAGGGGAGCCTTCTGGGAATGGTATAGAAGATGAACATCCTTAGAGTGTCTCATCCAGACAAAACATCCTCCTTATCCATGGAACAGCTGGGTATAATTCCAACAGATAGCCCTGACAGCCAAACAGATGATACTCGTGTGCAGGTGTCAGGAGAGAAGATGGCAACATATCCAGCTTCCTGACTACTCCATTCAAAGCTGAGAACCGAGATTACAAACATGGCCCAGAATGGAGGTTTGTGGGCAGCACTTGCAAGCCCTTGGACTGGATGGCAGATCACGAGGATACTTGAAGACGACTTCCGAAGGACAGGACAAGAGGTGTTGCATGCAAGTGGAACACACTCATTAGAAGACAGTTCAAGGTGATATCCTAAAACTACACAGCACCTGCACTGAGGATGCTGATGATGCACATCATCAGTGTGTGTCAGATCTGGGTGCCAAAAACACACAGCAAGAGTGTATCTCATGAGTATGCCGACAAGTAGACACACGTGTCCACCCCACAGAGCTCACCGGGGCATTTCGAAGTGCCTGTAGAGCACGCGGCTGTAGCCTCCCTGGGCGCAGTAGGCCGGCGAGCAGATGATCTCTAGGTGCAGCTCTTTGGCGAAAGGAGGCACGGAAAGCACAGACCGGCTGCCCTTCCCATCCGCCGCGCCGGTCCTTTCGTACCTCTGCAGAGGGGACGGGCCGAAGCGTGAGCCCCCGCTGCCGCCGGCCCGCTCCCCGGGGTGCCCGGCCCCGGCTCACCTGCAGGCGGAGGTGGGCGGCAGCAGCGGGGTCGCAGCCCAGGTTGAAGGCCAGGGCGGGGTCCAGCAGCGCGGCGCCGTCGGCCGGGCAGCGGCGGGCGGCCCGCGGGTACTCCCATGGCGGCGGTCGGGCCAGCAGCGCCGCCAGGTGCTCGCGGGCCGCCCCCTCGGCGCCCACCCGCACCCACTCGCCCTGGAACAGCCCCAGCGCCAGCAGCCCGCGCCGGCTC
>NW_020884964.1:1023186-1035465 GCF_003945725.1 Corapipo altera
CTGTGCGACAGCTCTCTGCCGCCAGAGCGGCTCGGCGCGACCCCGCTCTGCCCGCGGCGCGTCCAGCGGCCGCAGCACCGCCACCGCCATCGCGCCGCGGGCACGGAGCCGGGGGCGGGCCGGGGCGGAGCCCGGCGGCCGCCCGCCCCGCCGAGGCCACAGAGCGGCGGCGCAGAGCGGCTCTGGAGGCTGAGAGCTGTGCAGCGCGCCCGAGCGGCTCCGCTCCTACACCTTCTCCGAGCCGCGTCCGTGGCAGCGACACTCCGTGACGCTGGCCCCGTCCTCCCCAGGCTCCCGCAGGTCTGCAGCCACAGGCTGCGGGAGGTGGGAGAAAGGGAGAATGGGGCCAAAGGGGCGGGCGAGGCTTTTGCTGCTCCGCCACTCCCCGCTCCCGCGAGTCTCACAGCAGCAGTGTGGAGTTGGAGAGAATTGGCACTCAGGGCAGAGCAGGGTGCCCTCGCCAGTGCGAGCCTCGTGAGACGTTGTGGGCTGAATACGTGCCTTTGGCTTAGAAGAATGCACTTGTATTGGTGCTAGTGCTGAACTAACCTTGGAAATCATAGAATCATAGAATATCCTGAGTTGGAAGGGACACATCAAGATCATCAAAGTCCTGTTTCTGCCCGTGCACAGGACAACCCCAGTAATTACAGAGAATGCCTGAGAGCATTGTCCAAACACTCCTTGAACTCTCTCAGGCTTAGTACTGGGACCACTCCTGTGAAGCCTGTTTCAGCACCCAACCACCCTCTGGGTGGAAAACCTTTTCCTAATATCCAACCTAAACCTCCCCTGACACAGATGCACAACCATTCCCTCGGGTCCTGTCACTGGTCACCACAGAGAAAAGATCGGTGCCTGCCGCTCTGCTTTCCCTTGTGAGGAAACTGCAGATTGCAATGAGGTTTCTCCTCAGTCTCCTCATCTTCAGGCTGAACAGACCAAGTGACCTCAGCCTTCCTCTTATGGCTTCCCCTCTAGAACCTTCACAATCTTCGTAGCCCTCCTTTGGGTGCTCTCTAATAGCTTTAATATCTTTCCTATATTGTGGTGACCAAAACTGCACACAGCCCAAAACTGCACACAGCCCTCGAGGTGAGGCCACACCAGTGCAGAGTAACACGAGACAATCACCTCCCTCGACCAGCTGGTGATGCTGTGCCTGATACACCCCAGGACACAGTTGGCCTATGCCTGGAGCAGTCTGGAGACAAAGTCAGAGCCTCTGATTAGTGCCTGTTCCCTCAGCCAGAATCCAGCTTGCTCTGGGTAAGATGCTGCTTGTTATACAAAGTGTCTGCTGGTGATACAAGATGTGAGTAAAGAAACGCAAACCCCGTAGGATTCTGTAACTGTGGATCCAGACACCCCTGTGTGTCGCCTCACAGCTAGACAGGGGTCTGTGGGAATAAGGGGAAGAAGTGAGTGTTCCAGTTGCCTCTAGGGCTGCAGCCAGCCTTTAGGCGTTCCTGGGCTGCTCGCCGTGTCCCACCGCCCCTCTCCACACGAGGGAGCGCTTACAAAACGTTCGCGCTCACTTTCTAACCTCCCTGAAAATCCAGGCAGCGATTTGAGAGGATCCGGAGAAACAAAATGCCAGTTAGAAATTAAGACTTCTAAGAAGTGTCACCATGAACATGCTTCCGCAAAGGCAGCCCTGCAGCCTTCTCTGTTCTGGGTCCATCAAGGGGACACCTCCTTGCAACCCCTAGACGTGCATGCCTGACAGTCAGCTTCCAAGCCAAGAGATGCCAAATAGTAGCATTTTATTTCTTTTCCCCTTTCCTCATCCCTTCTTCCATGATTGTTTTGGCAGATCCTGTAAGTCCCTGGCTAGTTTGTGCAGTGAAAAAATCTGCATGTGCCAGGGCAGGTGGCAGCCCAGATGAACTGAGGTGAGGCTGCGGCAGCTCTGGCTTCTGAACACTGGCTTTGAATTTATTGACTCCTTTTGCCTGAGCCACATGGGAAGGATCTCTCACCTGAACAAGCCCATCATTTGTGGCTGAGGGACCCCCAGGGCCCCTGACAGAGGGACACTCATGGCAGCCAGGCCCTGATGTGGTCACCAAGACTGCTCCTGGGTCTCATATAGGCAACCCCACTGCAGCAGTGGAGATGTGTGCAAGTGGCAGCTACTGCCTTAAATCAGGGTTTCTTCTGTTGCACTGTCAGGCCTGAACCAGCACTGGCAAGAGCCGTGGCTGGGTTTGGCTGCCAGTAACCCCAGCATGGGTCAAATCTGAAGCAACAACAAGAATATGCTGCCCTACTCCTGTTGCAGCTCCAACCACAGTGACATGGAGCACTTCCCTGCAAGGTTTAGCACAGGCAGCTAAGAGGCAAGTGACTACCTACTCCAAGGATTGTCCCCAGGATTGCCTTGCCACCAGGAACTGAACCTGGGCAGTCACTGTCATCCACCAGTGTGTGCACCCCCACAGTTACTTCCCAGCACATGAAAAAGTGCCTTGGGCCAGCAGCTGTTCCCTTGGCTCCCCCTTCACAGCATGTGGTGTAGTGAGAGCTGGGAGCCTACAAGGCACTACCAGGAGAGTTGTCCGCACCCTGCATAGGGCTGGAACTACAGTGTCTCCCCTTGTAGCAGTTGTTGTGGTGACATGCTTGCTCTCACAGCACTGCACTGGACCCAGCACAAGGCAAAGAGCCAGGCCATCTGCACGCAGGCAGAGAAAAAAAAAAAAAAAGATTGCAAGCATCCAGTGCCAGCATGGCACAGCCCAAATAAAAGGGTTGCAGATGCTGCTCAGGCAGGATTAGGCCTCCAATGTGTTAAGTCTCGGCTCTCGGTGAGCCTAATTGCTGCTGCAATAAGCCCTGGCTGGTCCTTTCCTGAACCGTGCTCCCCACAGCCCCCCCAGCAAACATTTTTTTTGCTGTGAAGCAAAAGCTTGTGTTTGCCATGCATATGTTACCCCGGTAAGGTCTGGCCAAGCAGTGGAGGTGAAAGGTGGGAAATCTGCACATGCCACTTACTGCTCTGCTCTTCCCAGCAATTGTCCCTCCGCTCTCCCCCTGTGCAGCACAGCTTGTGTGTAGGGAGCCAGGCCCAGCAGCAGAGGCAGGAACAGGTGACAGCATCATTACGTGGCCACGCACCCCGAGCTGTATTAGGAAACTTTCCAAATTGGAATTACTCAGATTTTAATAAAACCTTTTGATAATTTTCCGTTATGTTTTGGCTGGCAGATGAAACTGGAGGTGTTCCAGGAGAGCTGTCACGGCATGTGCACGGGCCAGTTCAGTAACTGCCACAAGATGTGCCAAAGGAAGGTATAAATTGCAATGCAGAGAATGAAAACCAAAGATACACCACAATTTTATTTATGGATGTGTAATAAATAAATGGTGGACAATACAGGAAGAGCCACATTCAAAAATCCAGATCACTAAAGTGCTTTTAGACACAAATATGGGGCGACCAAGAAACAGCTCTGACATTAACATTTTTTACAGACAATTACAAAATATCTTCTTCTGACAATTCACAAAATTGTTTAATTGCTCTGGGGTACTATGGCTTGCTTTTCAAAAAGGTCTGTTCTATTATGCATAGTGTTGCAGGTAACATTCAAGAGTGTACAAAATCATTGCATAAACAAAAATGTCTTTACCCCCTTCTCCCAAATATGAGTTAAGGAAGCTACACAGTGTAAATCCAGTGATAAGGCTGCATTGGCAGGCCAGATCCTCAGAAAGTGTAAACCTGAGTGTTTATACATCCTCAGGTTACACCAGCTTGAGGATGAACCCTACAGTGTTTAAAAACCCTGCTTATCCTCGAGGTGGAAGAATTGCGTGTTCAGCGTGGAAGGACTGGCACGTGGGCGCTGTGCTTGGAGAAGACGTCTGTAAACTCCTGCACCATCTTTGCACCTGCGTGTTGGGAGGGAGCGACTCCCATTGCGTTGCTCCTCTTTGTGCTCCTGGCTAGCCGGGGAAGTGGTCACAGCCCAGAAGGAAAGAGTGGCTCTTCTCCAGCAGCAGTCCGTGCTGACCATAATGCAGTCCCATTTTCGCACTGCTCTTGGCCCTGCTGGGACACTTCTCCCACCCTCCACCCTGGCTCTGCTGAGAAGTGAACAGCTTGAAAGTGAGGGGACAAGGGGATGTGTGTGCTCAGTTTTAAAATGCCCTGAATTCAGATAGAAGTTCCATTATTTAAGAAAAAATATATATATCAATAAATGAATAAATATTATTATCTTGCCAGGACTCTGTGAGGTCTGGCCTCCTCCAGGGCAGCCCAAGCTCAGTGGTCCCTGTCGTTCTGCTCTGGGGGGGGTGTCCCGTTGATGCACTGCCTCAGTACACCCCTCTTCTCGTGCTTGGCTGTCCTGGAGAGGTCGATGGCTGTGTCCTCTGAGTCTTTTGCAGGGCCAAGCTTGTCGGAGCCCCTCTGGGAACTGGCCTGCTTCTCTTTGAGTTCCTCCTCCTCCTGCTCCGTTCGCCAGCCATCTGCCAGCTTCTCTTGGCTCTCTGCCTTCCTGCTTACCTCCATGGATTTTTTGTGCATGCCTTGCAGAGGGGAGAGAGCAAAGGCAAGGGTGCTGGTTGCTTATTTCTGCCTGGGACTGCTCATCATCACTTCCTGCACTCCTGCTGCTTCCTTCAAGTTCTCACTTGCATCCTAGGGAAAACTCTCTCTAGCTACCAGCCTTTCCTGACCCAGAGCCCTGCCACCTGCTCTCTGCAGCCCAAGAGAATGGATGTGGCAAAGTTAGTCCATACCTCCCCTTGCAGTACAAGGAGAGGGGTGGTGTAATGGCTCATCCCTGATTTTGACTGTGTATGAGCAGAGGGTAGCTCTAAGGTAGCATTAACGTTATCTTCAGCTTGGGGGGGAATGATGACTTCTTAGACACCTTGCAACTCCCATGCTGCCTGCTAGCACTGCAAAGCAATACCTAGCCACATGCAGGCACCTGTCTGACACAGCAGTAAAAGGTTTTCCTAGTTGTTCTTTGCAAGGAGGGAGTGGAAAACCCAGGACACTTGGCAGCGTCCAGCTCAGGGTCGAGACCCTGTTCTTTTCTGGGAAAAGGCAAAGACAGCCATATGAAAGAAGAAGGGCTGTTCACTCCACAGCTGCACCCTAACCCCCCCCAGCCCCACGGTCCCACTCACCCAGCAGCCATGGGGCGCAGGATCCCACCAGCCCACTCTTGGCAGAGTTGATGATGGACTCAGGCAGAGGGATGGAATGCCTCACCATGGCCCCGTAGAGGCCATACTCGGCCATCACGCTGCTCCGGCCCCAGCACTTCTCCCGCTTCCGCCACTTGGCTCTTCGGTTCTGAAACCAAACCTTCAGGGGTAATAGCCAGGAGAGCACGGAGGGGTGGGATTGGGGAGGAGACAGTCCCCATGGCCAGGTGTCCAGGGCCCAGTGGGCACAGGGGAATGTGCATCCAGGGCAAAAGGGCAGCCATGGAGGTGCATGGAGGGGTTTGGGTGTGTGAATGCGGACACGCAGGCGGCACCGGGAGGGCAGCCAGGGTGATGTATGGGGAAGAGTGCGAGGGAGGGCACACACATGGGTGTCAGAGAGGGGAGGAAGGGGAGGAGAGGGAGCACATGTTAACACTAGGTTGATCGTGACACAGGAGGGTGATTCCAGCCAAAGTCACCCTCCACTGTGCCTACCCACAGGGCCTCTTTGCCTCATCCACGGAGCACCAACCTCTTCAGGAAAAGGGCTCCATAATGTAGTGACCAGTGATGACAGAGGGTGCTCAGATCCCTCTCCATACCCCCTTCTTGTGTTTGAAGGCTTGAGGGATGCAGATATAACTGGGCTGCTGCCCAGACCATCATCCCATTCTTAAGCCAATGAGCTGCTCCACAGTGGAGCAGGATCAGGCCCTGAAATGCCATATGTCCCTCAAAGGGACAAGCTAGTGAGCAAGCTAGTGGGACACAGCCTGGCCCAGCAGCTCCTGAATTGCTCTCAACTCCTGCCTGAGTGGGAGGATAGAGCCAAGCTGCCAGCAGGGAGCAGCTGCTGGGGCCAGCTCAGTCCCCTAGTTCTGTATGTCCATTTGGAGGCTGTTCAATGCCAGTGGGCAGAAGCTGAGCTGCCCCCCAGGCACCCTGAAACATTTAATTGCCACCACATTTCTACCACCTGCACTCACTGCCACAGAGCAGAAGAGACAGCCCGCAGACTTCATGGGACGGAGAGGACCATCGCTGCCACCTACCTGTATCCTGTCCTCTGGCAACTCTGTCTTCATGGCCAGCATCTCCCGGGCATAGACGTCAGGGTAGTGCGCTTCATTGAAAGCCTTCTCCAGCTCCTCCAGCTGGTGAGCTGTGAACACCGTCCTGCCGAGGGGAGAGCATCCTGTGACACAGTCCAGACGCAAGCAGTGGGGCTGGCAGCCCCCCCTACGCTGAGGTTTTCCTCCAGAAAATCCTCCCCGCACCTCTGCTGCAGCCCTCCTTTTTCCTCCCTTGGGGATACCCACCGCCCTAGCCTGAGGATCAGAGGAACAGCGGGAGGATGGTGGCAGCAGCGAGGAGGTGAGAACGGGGACAGCCGGGCTCCCGGGCTCTACCTGTGCCGGCGTTTCTTCCTCTTGATCTGGGAGGTGGACATCTTCATGTCGCTGGCGTCCCCAGACAGGCTGTCCTCATCTGGCAGCAGCATGCGGGAGGGGAAGAGTCACGTTCCCGTCGAGAGCGGAGGGACCAAACCCAGCTCCCCAAACGCGGCTCCAGCCGCCCGCAGGGAGTGGGCCCGGGGCAGGGAGGGGTCCCCTCCCACAGCCGAGCCCGGGGCGCCACACCGGTGATGCCATCCCGGGGCAGGGGGTGGGAGCCCATCCTTGCCGGAGGGTCGGGACGGGGAGCACGGGAGCCGATCGCGGACCGGGGGGAGGATGCTTGGCTGCGGCCGCAGTGCAAGGCAGCCCCGGCAGCGGCTCCGGACGGGGATCCCCGTGCGCGCCTGAGCGGCCACCCCCGATCCCGCTCCCGCTCACCGGAGATGTTCTCCTTGTGGCGGCGGGCGGCAGGAGGTGGCCCGGGGGGCGGGCGGGGGCCGCGGGCGGGCAGAAGCGGCAGAGGGGCGGGCAGCAGGCACGGGGCGCCCGGCCCCCCCAGGCCACAGAGCAGCCCTAACCCCAGCCCCAGCGCCCCGCCGCCCTCGTAGCCACCGGCGGTGGCAGCGGGAGTGGGCCCGGGGGGCGGCTGCAGCTCGGCTTCCAGCCCCAGCAGGTCGGTGATGGCGAAGCCCTTGGACCGCAGCCCTGCGCCTCCCGGCCGCGCCGCCGCCCCGGGTGCCACCGGTACGGGCACCGCCACCGGCCCCGCCGCCGCGCGTCCCCCCGACGGCTCCGCTCGGCCCGGCATCGCCGCCGCCGTCTAGCCCGGTCCGGAGCGGGCACCGCCGCCCGCCGCCCTTTTTATCGTCCCGCCGCCGGCCCCGGCTCCAATCACACCCCGGGCCGGCGGGGGGGCGCTCCCAATCCACGGATTAACGGCCCCTGCCCCCTCCCCGCCTGCACGGGCCCCGCGCCCCTCCCCCGACCCCCCGTCGCCCCCTCCCGCCGTCCCTCCCTCCGCTCCCCTCGGCCCCCGCCCCTTGGTCCTCACCATCCCCTTACCGGGTCCCCTGCGGTCCCGCTCAGTCCCTCCCCGGGACGCCCCTCAGGGCCTGTGGGGTCCCGGCCCGGTCACCCATAAATCCCCCTCACATTCCCATGGGTTCCCTCCCCCGGTCTTCTTCCAGGAACCCCCTGCTATGTCCCTATGTCCTCATATCCCCTCTTCCAGGTCCTGGCACTGCTGTGCCCAGTATCCCCATCCCACGCCATGACGCTTCGGCCCCACTTCCCAGATGGGACGTTCCACCGGGCTCAACACCCCAAAGACAGAGATGGGAAGAACCAGGGGTTATGGAGCAGGACCCTCCATGACCTCAGGTGTCTTGTTACCAGGGCCAGGGCCACCTCAAGGTGCCTGGCCTCTGTGCTCCCTTTTGCTCCCAGATTCTTGCACCTGGGCTGCAATTTTTTTCCCCCCTTCCTTTCATCTGTTGATGGAAATGATTTACAACCGGCTTACACGGGCTGCCTGATCCAGGCCTTCGTTGGATGGTCAGATTAACTGAGGGTCCTTCTGATAAAGATAATTACGAGGGGACTCCGCATTAACTTTGCATTATTAAAGAAAGACCCAAATCTCCCCTCGCAAGCTGTTCCTGGGATTAGTAGAACAATAACTTTCATTTAGGATAATTGCCGTGGCCGGCGCTGGGGGCTGGCGGGGGGGACCCTCTAGACCATCATGCTTGGCACCAAAGAAAGGCAAATGGGTGTGCGGAGAATGGGAAGTGTGGGGTTGTCACACTTCCAAAACCACCAGTTTGGGGTCCCCATGTGCTCAGGATGCAGGGATCTTGAGGCAATGCCACCCAGGGCTGCTCCAGGCCCAGGCACAGAGCACCCCAGGGTCCCCTTGGGCACCTTCACTTCTCCAGAGTGGTTTTGCTTCAGTTTTGCTGGAATAGGAGACTTTCACTGCTAGGCAGGGAGGATCTGCCACAGTAATTAGAAGCCATAATCCGGCCACCACCCACAACAAATTTCCTGTTCAAGCAGATATTAGTGGTTAAAACCCTAATTTTTGATGTTGTCCCAGAATCAGCTTGATTTCAGCAGTTTACATTGAGGCTGAGCTGTTGGGAGAGATGATGAAGCCTTAAATATGCATATGGCCTTGGCATTTGGAAAGTTTGGGGATAAAGCACATATAATTGCTCCTAATCAGTTTATGAAACATAAAAGCTCAAACCCAAGAGAAAGCCGATAGATGCTGAGATGGAAATAGCGATTAAATCTCCCCACGCTGGCGAGGTGGCCTGGATATGGCGCTGCTGCCCGGGGCGGAGGGTAACCAGGGCTGTGCCACAGGGGATGGTGATGCACCAGATCCTGGGACAGGGCTGTGGGATGGGGCGGGGGGACACACCTGCTGCCATCACTGGCTCCCCCAGCCGTGGTGAAGAGGGGCATCTCCACTGGTCCTTTGGACAATAAATCAGTTAAAGGATATCTTGATATATGCTCATCAGATAGGATTAGCTGGGATTAGACTAATCAGTAAATGTTTCTCTGCTCATTATTTTCCAGGGAAGATTTTCAGCTGATTCTCCGACGCCAAAAGATTATTAATCGCTTAAAGAGCAGAACATCAAACATCGCCCCTTGCTCTAATTTCCCTGGGGTTTGCCTGTGGGCAGGGTGCCTGTGCCAGCCAGCCCAGCAGCCTGAGGGTTCCCCAGCACCCAGAATCTCCATGGGCCTCTACCAGAGCAGCCCAAGGCCACGGCACCCCACCCTCGATGCAGTCCCATGTCCCAGGGGTGAGTGCTACCTGCAGCTGGTGCTGCACCCCCATCCCCTGCTCTCTGATCCCTGCTGCACCCTGCAGTCCTAGGCACACAGAGAGGTGGGACAGTCCCTGAACAATCCCCTCCTCCCTGTGGCCGCTCCACCACCATGTCAGACACCTGCTATGACCTGTATCACCCTATGGGATGGATGCCACATATGATGGGATAGGTGCCTGAATCTGTCCCCCTCAGATACGAGGAACAAGCCTTGCAAGTCCTTGCAACATTTTGGCAGACCCTCTTCAGCTGAGGATGGCTCCTGAGCCAGTGGCTGGTGGGTTTTTTTGAGTCCCTGTCTTTGTAGGGATATGAAGCTCAGGGAAAGCCCCAGAAGGATGTGGCACTGCAACCACCTGCTGTAGCAATGAGGAGGGGGTAGCAAGGAAAAGGTATTGAAGGGCCTGGTTTAGGGGATTAGTAATGGGATAAGACAGCTTTCACCTCCCTGGTTTAGATATGAATCAGGTCAATAATAAAGGACCATATGACAGTTTCAGGCAGCTTGGGGTGGAAGAGGCTCCTGTGCTCCAGGCTGGATGGGGAATCCATCTCCAAAAGCCCAGCTCTTGCTGCACACTTGTCCATTGGACCTGCACCACTAGTCACAGCCTGGTGCTCCCTGCCAGCTCCATACCACACACCTGCATCAGCTCCTGGCAAACCAGCACAGGAGCAGGTTGGAGCCTAGCCCCCAGGGATGATGTTGAAGCCACAGCCCTTGGGTGCCTGCTGTGTAGGGCAAGCTCAGCCAGCCTGCTGGTGGCCGTGATGGACCTTGCATGGGTGTAGGGTGGCCCAGAAGTGGAGCGCAGCAGGGTAAGCAGCCAGGTGATGGCAACACAGGCAATTTGGCGGGGGTAGGAGCCTTGATAAGCATGGACAGAAGGAAAAGGGCTTTTCTTCCACCTCCTCTGTGTCCTGCTGGGTATATGGGGATGTTGTGAAAATGTTGCCTCTGATACATGGATGAAAAGGAACTGAGAAACAGCCCATAACTACGGGAGAAGGGAGGAAAGACAGGTGTGTTGCAGCCAATCATGTCCGTGTTTTGCAAGGCTAAATCCCCACCTCTGAGTTACAGGTGTGCTTCCTCCCCAAAATGTGGGCAACGAGACTTTCCTCAGGCTGCTGCCAGGGCTGAGTGGTGGATTGTGTGTGCACTTCTGGCCAGTTAGGAGGAGACATACGTAATTGCCAAGTATCCTCCATTTTGGGGTGATGGATTTGCAGGGGCAGGCAGCATAGACAGGTTAAATGAATGAGGAAGCCTGTGGTTGCTATACTGCCAGGCTGTGAGAAGTGCTTCATTTCTAGCTCAACTTAATGTGGGTGAAGCAAAAGGTTTGGAGGGTCAGCACAGCCACAGCTGGCCATTCACACCACCTGCTTAGTTCTGTAGCATCGCCAGCCAAGCTTACTGCAAGTGTGTTTTCAGCCCTAATTTGGCACAGGGGATCCCTTTCCATGTCCCACTCTGCATGCCCTAGAGACATCCCTATTAATTCCTCCGCACAGATTTCTGTCTTAAGGCATTTGCCTTTGATTAAAACCAGAAGAGCAGTCACAGTTTAAGTGGAGTTTAAGAGCAAACCATGTGCCAATGCACAGGGCGCTCACATCTGGAGTGTCGCAGATTTAATCAAACTGCTGGGAAGTGCCGCACGCAGACAGCTGTCACAGCAGCCTGGAGCCCATCTCCTAATTAATTCCTAGCCAACACAGGGCAAACAAATGGCCATCAAGGTGCTACACCTACAACCTCGAATGAAGGTATGACTGGCGGTTGGTGAGCAAGGACAGCTCACTCACCCCACGTATCTCCAGGAGCTATAGGTAACGTAGCCCATGGAAAGCCCTGTTCCTGTTCCTAGGGAGGAGACTACCACCTGTCCCAGAGGTGTAAACCCTTATGTATGGATGGGAACAGGAGGGACAGAGTGTTCAGGAAGAAACCCAAATGGAGTAGGCACAACAGCTGCAGCTCTGCTTTCTGGCTACTCCTTCAGCTGGTGCTTTCTGCTTTCGCTCCTTTTGCTTCCTCCACACTTGTTGCTTTCTAGTACCATTTACCTGCCCATCTCACACGCCTGTGGGCAACCCCCTCTTGTCCTATACAGGATGTATAAGCTGGGACACAGCCCTCCCTGGAGATGCTCTTCCTGGTGGTACCCAGGGCCCTGCACCTGCCATAGGTCTTGTTTGCTTCCACAGCCTTCCGCAAAATCTGGGCAATGGCAAAACAGGTCAGGTCCAGACTCGGTTCTCCTTGGTGCTCATTCACAGCTCATTAAAGCTAATTGAAATGACTACCAAAGCTGAGTCTATATGGGTGCTTGGAATCTCTGGGCACAAGGCACAGCTAGGCTGGGAATATCCAACTGTGAGGAGCCCCAAACTAGCCGATGGACTGTCCACTCCAATTAGCCCCACAAAGGAGCTATTATTCCTCTGCACTATGCTTGTCTGATTACTTTATCTTATTATTTTTTTGATCATTCCTCCAAAATGTGCTAATTAAACAGAAATCATCAAGTCAATTACTGAAACACTCATTAAAGCAGAAAAGAAAAGAAAATATCAGCAGAAGAAAAACGTCTGGGAGGCTCCCAAGCACACACAATAGCTGCCACATTCATTAAATCAGCATCTCCCAAAAGAGGAGTAGACATTGTCCCACTCTGCTCCGTGCCCTGGAAATGAAACTTCCCAAAAGATGGAGTCAGATTTCCTTTCCTTTCTTATTTCTTTTCTTTTCTCTTTTCTTTTTTTCTTTTTTTCTTTTTTTCTTTTTTTCTTTTTTCTTTTTTTCTTTTTTCTTTTTTTCCTTTCCTTTCCTTTCCTTTCCTTTCCTTTCCTTT
>NW_020884964.1:1035565-1075086 GCF_003945725.1 Corapipo altera
GAGGGAAAGGAAGGGACTTGCCCATGTCCAGGCAGCAGGACAGGGGCAGAGCAGGGAGCCAAATTTTGCTGGATCCTAGTGCAGGCAACTTATCAAGGTTCCATGGGTATTGCTGCTTCTCTGCACTCACTTTGGATGTAACATCGTAAAATATCCCAGTCTGTGGCAGACACACCTTTTGCTTCCATAGGAAAGCCTGATATAGCTGGTCCTCAGATACCCAGTAATGTGCTGGGGAATAGGGCATACCTCACCCCTCCAAGAGCTCCAGCTACAGCCTGTGACTGCAAGGGGTGTTAGAAAAGCTCAGGGCCAACTAGGTTTGCTTGGAAGTCACTGGTCCCAGGTGGTGAAGGAGTGATGGGAAAGTGCTGCAAATGGTCCCTGTGAGAACTGGTTGCTCCTCTGATGACTTGAAGGCTGATTTTTTTCCCTGCCTCACCTCTCCCCCACCACACAGCCTTCTTTGTCCCCCAGACACCTCTGCCCACCTAGCCTCCAAATCACCCTTCTCTTTCTCTAACTGTCCATCCAGTGTTCATTGTCACAACACCTGAACCAATGTGTATTTTCTTCTTTCTGCTGCCTCCCATGGCTTTGCCAGCTCCAAGCCCAGGAGCATGGTGAGCCCCCCAGGAAGCACCTTCTCTGTGTTCATACCCAGCACCTTGCCAAGCAGAAGCCTCCCAGAACAAACGATTCCCTTCCCTGCCCTGGCCTGCAGCAAGCTGGAAGTGAGACACAGGAAAATCCAGGAAAACATGTAAAACAGTGATTTCAATGTTTCTAATATATCTCCATTGGGAATAAAGAAAGGGGGATTACAGTTTATTCTAACCCCAGAGTGGTAGAGTGTCCAGCTCAGCTCTGGGTGAAGGTGTTGCCCAGCCTTTGTGTTTCCAAACCAGTTCAGCCATGCCTAATCGTAGGCGCTATGCTATGAGACCTAACAGAAGTACTTCGTCTTTAATTAATTTCCAAGTTTGCTCTCTGAGTGCTGTGCCATATGGTATTGATTTTTCAGCTTGGTATGACAGCACTTGCCATGAAAGAAACTAACCTAATTAAAGTGAAGGACACCACACACACAGGCGGCTACTCTCACTCTTCCCTTTAATACCACTTTCTAGATCAACTCTCCTGAAGTGCTGAAATGTGGCACCTCTGTTTGCAGGTGAATTCAAAGGTTCTGGCTGTGCAAAGAGGTCCAGCACTGGCCTGGTACCTTGGGCATTCCCAGATATCTCCACTCTGCAGCTCAGCAGAGAGATTTTGAAGCATGGCTTCCCAACCTGAAGCAATGTCTCCATTTCTTCTCAGACAGAGCAGATAATTCATTAGTGAATTTCAGTCTCCTCCTTCCTCCCATTAACAACTGGACTCCTAAGAGACATAAATTAGGGTCTTCTAGCTGAAGACTGACATTTGGCTGTTTCACAGATCCCACCTGACATCATACAAGCAAATGACCCTTTACTAAAGCTATCTTGCCCCAAACAGAGCACCTAAAGGACCTTCCCTTCCCTTTCCTCCCCTCCCCTCCCATCCCCTCCCCTCCCTCCCCTCCCCTTCCTCCTCTCCCTCTTCTCCTTCATTGGAAGCACCTAGTTGTAAAACTTGTAAAATTTTCTTTTGGGACTAACTTTTCCTATAATAAAGGACAGATTTTAGCACAAAGGACTCTCCAGCTTTTCTACCAGCTCTTGGGCTTTGCTTTGACATGATTCTTCCAAGGAATAGTCAAGGTGGGCCTTGATGCCAAAAGGGAATATATTGTCCAAAATTAACAGATTGAATGTTGCTGACAACGAACAGTTGTTTAAGCACCTCAGATATGACTTATATTATTGGTATTGTCACACTCTGGGAAAAAAGATAAGGAAAAATATTAAGAGGAAGAAATAAACTTCTCTTTTGTGGGATTATTGTCTGCAGTCTTCTCTTCTGTTTTGAGCTTTCGCTGGATTTTGAAGGTGGAATAAGGTATTTTCTTCCTATTTGGAAATGGCAGTGAAGGGCCTTATTTCCTGTTGCTCAGTACCTAGAAAGTTTCCCAGTTTCTCTAGGGAAAAGAGGCCTGGTCATCAGTTTCCTTCAGCATTCCCTCTGCTCACATTCCTGTGCAGCTCCTGCAGTGCTCTGCCAGCCAAAGCCCTCCAAGGACTCCTGAGAGGTGATCGTGTGGCAGTGGCAGCAGAAGCCCTGGGGAATACTCTTTCTGCTCTTGTCACCCTGCACAGCCCAGGGCAGGAAACCTCTGTGCCAGTCCTATTTTGGGGACTATCCCAGCACCATAATTGTCTGGAGCACACACAAGCAGGTTACCTGCATGTCCACTCCTAGCTGGGAGCCCATGATCCATCCTCCCCTCTCTTTTTAAGTGACCCCACCTTGTTCATTTAGCTCACAAGGGGGGATGTAACAAAGAGCCCCATGGCCCTGCACGGTGGCTGAGTGTTCATTTGTTCGGCAAACAGACGGTCCGGCTGGGGGAAGCCCTGAGAACACCAGCGTGAGCTGTGTGGCAGGCTGTGGGGCAGCCATCCCCAGGGGCAACCTGAGAAAAGAGGCAATTAGCCAGCCCCTCACCAGCACAGCAGGAGAGGTTCAAGGGGAAAGAAAAGCTGAGCCTTGGTGGTAATGATATTTTTCCACATGGCTAAATGCATTGATCTGCGACAAACAATACCAGGCTGTGCCGCTGGCCGTGGTGCAGAGGAGGAGGGACAGGAGAGCTTCCCCATGCAAGACGCTCGAGGCAGAACTTTCCCAGGTTCCCTGCAAGAAGCTGAACATGTGTGGAGGATGAGTCCCTAAGGATGTGTCTCCAGCGCCTTCTGAAACCACAGACCAGTCTTGCCCAAGGACAGGCTTCCCAGCAGGTGCCAGGAGCTTCTCCTTTAAGGCAAGTGCAGTGCAGGTGAGCCTCATCCAGAATCCTATCCTGCATTTTCAGAACGTCCTGCAGAACAGACAAGCAGGGTACAGAGCACTCAAGCGAAGCTTCATAACAGAGCTACCCTGGGGTAAACTACCTATTCATGAAGGACAAAACAGTGACAATTAAATCTTCTCCTGTCCCTGATGCCCTAACTCATCATGTTAGTTGCCTTTACCCATTCCCTGCAGGGCTGTGACAGTGGACTGATCCATGCTTGTAGAGCACCTGAGTTAAGACAGCATTTGTGTAACAGTCTGATCAATGCCTGGGTTGGGGCATGTCTCCTAGGGCAATTCCACTAGGAAAAGCCCAAGCCATAAAGGATAAACCCTGGCAGACCCGGAACTCTGCTTTGCTTGGAGCATTTCCTCCCTACTTCCCTGCTTCTGAAAATAGCTGGGTGACCACATATAAATACCACTATTCCGAGAGAAGTGGTGGGATGTCCCAGGCACATCATATACCCTATGGACTGGGCATCATGAATGTTTGAGAAGAAACACAGGAGCGTATTATTAGTGTCTTGTCATCAAGTGGACAAAATGGTTTAGGAGAGCACAGGGCAAGGCACACATCCTGTCCGAAGAGCTTAACTTCTAAGCTTTAATCAGAAGAATTAGGGCTTTACTTTGGCTCAGATTTAATCAGAAAGAATAGTGGAGATGGTCGCGTCATTTTGTAGGCAGGGTGCTATCTGCTTGGGGCATTCCCTACTGCCTCACGCTGGCCAGGCAGCACCCCCGGCTGACCAGGGTCTGGCTGCTGGTGACAGGCACTGTCCCAAGGGCCACAGCTAACCTCTGAGTGCCTCAGGCAGGATGAAAGCCTTGGTGCTACCCAGGCTGCTCTTGCCCTCCTGTTGGAGGTTGAGCTCTAGGTGGGCCCTCATGGGGCTGGCCAAGGTCTCAGTTACCTGAATACAAGCATCTGATGGCAGCTCCAGCAGGTCTCCTACATCTCTGCTCACTCAGCACTCTCCTTTGGGCTGGAGCCACCAGGGAACAGTCTTCAATGGTCATTGCATTGCCAGCTGGACTGTAGCCTAGGACCTGGTTTAGCCCAGCTTCCACCACGCGTGCAGTAGCCTGGCTGTGCCATGGGTGTAGCACAATCAAACCAGATCTCTCAGCAGCAACAGTGAGCATAAAGGAAGGAGATTTGTTCCATTCCTGGTGGACCTCCCCACTCGTGACACAGTGGTTGCAAATCCCTTGGCAGGCCAGGACCTATGTGTGCACAGGGAAAGGTCCTAGGGCTACATCCAGGACAGCATTGCTCTTTTCCCCCAACTCAGCACCTGCCTCACCTACCACATCATCATGGGATCACTTTTCCTTCATTTTTAACTGCAAAATCAAGGCAAAGAGCACCGAACTGCAACGAGTTAAAGTAAACCACACTGTCATTCTGATGAGAGCTGTAATGGTCAGAGGGCTTTGGTCACTCAGCTTTTTCCACCCTCTTTTTTTGACACTCTCTTCTGTTCTCTTTTGCTGAGAAGCAAGCACATCCGTCATTGCAAAGCCGGACCCCAGCTGCCCTGGGCACTGTGCCACCCCTACACTCTCCTTTCTGGTCAGAGCAAATTCCTGACCACAGCAGCAGGCAAATATCAGGCACACATAATGGATGTGACCCATCCCAGCTCCTCTCATTCCATGCTGCACTTCCAGCTCACAGAAGTGGCTTGGATCCTCCTGAGCAAAATCTAATCAGGTCTGTGTAAAAAATAAAAAGAGAGGGAAAGTAAAGCCCTGTTTATATTTTTAAATAATACCAAAAAGCTGTAAGTATGTGGTTGGCCTGTTTGTTCTTACTGCCTGGGATCAGCCTGATTATTCAGGGATTCATTTTTATTTCTGAGTTTTATTTTTTTCTCATTCAACAGCTGCACATTAATAAAAACTCCATTTATTGAAGGATTTGGCTGGGATTGCTATAATAAAATAGAAGGATTTGTGCCGGGCACTAAAAGAACTCTCTGCAAAAAGTAGTGTTTTTCCAGTGATTAGGAGCACCAGAACATATTGTTTTGCTGTGTAGCACCGTCACTGCCAAGGGTGGTGACAGATGTCTTGTGTTAATGTTGAATGATTAAATGCCATTTCTGAAGCCACTCCCTATCTGTGTAGCACAGGGCTACTTCACCCACACAATCTGCCTTCAATCTGTTCCCTTGCCGAGAGCATCCCGCCTTGCTGACTGTCAAGGAGCCCCCCATCACAACCCAGGCTTCACACTGTGCCGCAGGGACAGCCTACATCCAGCCAGTGTCCAGACATTAGCCTTTCAGTCACCCTATCAGGAACACACAGACCATCACTGCAGCTCAGAGATGGAGAATGCAGCCAGTGGAAACAGAGACAAGCTCTTGGGCTTCTCATCCTGCCATGGTGTACCTCACCCACACAGATAGTGAGGGTGGGTTTGGTGGGAAACATGAGGCCAGCCCAAGTTGTCACTATTTCTAGCTCTAGCCAGTGCTCTGCTGAGAGAGGCAATATGTTCCTTTACACTTGCCTCTCCTCTATCTATAGGCCACTGCTTGTGTCAGCAGGGACCTCCTTAATTTCATTTTTGACCATTGCCTTTGAGCAAGGCAAAGAGCATCCCACCCGTGGGTGACTATGTAGCCATGTCCAGCTGCACCAGAACCTCCACAAATCCTCTAACACTGGTTTACTTGCTTTCCAGTGTCCTCGATCCAGTGTCCTCAACCCATCTTCTTTTTTTCCCTTACTCTCACAAACCACTACAGCCCACAAACTGCACCCCACTCTGCCCAAAATCAGGTAGGCAAGTCAACTCTGGGAAAAAAAGAGCCTCTGCCCAGGAGGAGACAATGGGCAGACTGGCAGTGAGGTGGAAACGGTGGCCCATTGCTGTCCACCTGAAATTTAACAAATAGCAATGTTCCTCTTCTAAAAGCCTACTGTGGCCTCAGCAAACACACACAGAGATACCCTGAGAGAAGCAAGCACACGCACACACACACACACATAGAGAGCCTTGATCAGAACATCTGTATCCTCGGGAAGTATATTGTCTTCACAAAACCATTATCTGTTTGGCATCTGTTGCAATGACCTACTCGAGAGACAAGTCGCGCACACCACTTCCAACCCATGTGCACACACGCAGCATCTGAGTCCCAGTACAGCACAGAGGACAAATAAGGTTGTTTCCCCAAATAGAGCCGATGCGGTAGGGGGAAGGGGGGAGCTGGCTGAGGAAAATCTGAGTGCTCACATGCATTCACACATGTTGCTACAAGCCCTGTCGAGGAGGAAACATGGTAGGGGGCACTTTGACAAGCTGGGAGGTGAATAAAGATATTAGAGAGGGGAATGGCCCTATAGGAAGACAAGGCAAGCCACGGTGATGTTACTGTACATGCTCATGCCACCCACAAACAGCACTCTTCTGCCCTCCTCTGTTACCTCTCTTCACCCCTCTCCATGCATTATGTGGATTTGGGGGTGATGTTTCCCCGCTTTTCCCAGGACCAAGTGACATCATCCCCCAGGCTGCAGTGACCTGGCTGCACAAGGCAGCTTTTCTGCAAAGTGTGGGGAAGCAGGAGGGCAAGGTGGTGCCAAACAGCAAAAGGCCTAAATTGACTTATTTCTACCACCTCTCCTTTAAAAAAATATGAAACCCTGCTGTCATTCACTAATCCATCAGCCTGATAGGTCAAGTAAAAGCAGGTTGCCCACTCGCTTTCACTTCTCCCCAACTTAATCTCTGTGCTAAATTACAAGTTGATAATGGGTTCCCATTAATTATTGATTTTCCAGATAATACTTGTTAAAGTAGAATTAACGCTATTGTTTCTGAACAAATACTGCCCAAATACTGTGTTTAGCGGGCTTGTAATCAGCTTTACCCACTTCTCCTCTAATCTGATTGAAACAGATTTCCTACCAAATCTTTTTTATCATTTCGTTGATATTAAAAGGTCACATATTTATGCCTGCCCAAAAGTTTAATTTAAGTTACTGCAATTGATCACCATTATGTGTTCATGCTGAAACAGCAGAGTACTTTAATTTACACTGGGAATGAAGAAGCAGAGAGAAACACCAAGGAAGTACTTTCTGTGGCATTCAGCGAGTGATGTTAGGCATTGTACATTTTAGCTTATTTTTCCAAGCCCTATATTATGATTCTGTTCACCATAATGCCTTTTGACCTGCTGCATTTACTCCATCATAATTATCCTTTAATACTCTTATAAATGAACTTTTAGCTTATCTTCTGTTAATTCTCAGAACAAGCAAAGCACACACGTAACAAACAAAGCCATCTAAATAAAGTGTTTAACCCTTGTGGTGGCTTTCCCTGATAATTCAAATGTGGGCTGTGCGTTTAAGAGGTAGGGGCTTAATTACACTTTCTTTCATGAGGTACAGAATGTGTGATGGCATTTCAGCCCCTCTTCAAGCCAAGCACTGTTGAATAATTTTCTGAAAAGAAAAAGCAATGAAATTTAAAGCAAATCAAAACTAGCTGTAGAGTATCACAGACCGATCTGGGATTTCTCCAGAGCTGGGCAACCATCCAAGCTGAATGGCACAGAGGACCTGAGATGAGCTAGTCAGAAAAGGAAGGTGGAGGCGACTTGTCTCAACACAAACAGCCCACAGTACTAAACACTATAACATCTTCCACCTTGCTTCTCCTCCACAGCTGTGCTCAAGCCACGATGGGAAATGGGTATATACCACCTTGCTCCATTTACTGTGTTGCAGAGTTTGGCCCATAATCACATCTCAGCAATCAATGAAGGTTTTTATAAATACAAACATTTCAGCAATACAACATCAGGGGAGCACAAGACCAACACTGGTTTGCAGCTGTAGCTGAGCGCAGGTGAGACCCTGCAGACTGGACTGGAGACATCATCTCCCAGCAGAGTCCTCCTTGTCTTTCATAACCCAGGAGAGATGAGAGCCTCCAATACTCCCAGCACCTTGGACACCTTCCACTGACTAGGCATGTCAGGCTCTGTCAGACCCTCACACACCCTTCTGCAGATGGCAAAACTGCAACCAGTCTCTGCTGTGACCTGATTTCCCTGATCCACCTTGTGACGAGTGCAAGATAGCACCTGCATCTGGAGGTGGAGAACAGGCACCTGGACACCCAGCACGCTGCCCATTCATTTCTGAATGTCCCAGATGGGGACAAAATCAGTAAAGCATCTGTGGCACAATCAGGGGTCACCTTGGCAGGAGATGTCTGCTGTTGCTAGTGATGCAATCACAGCTCCTCTTGCTGTGGTTACTCTAGTCTCCGTGCTACAGTTGTTTATTATTAGCATGACAAGCAAAGCAAGAGAAGGTCTCTTTCCTGGAGAGTTTGCTAAACCTGGATATACAAGGGCAGAGAAATGAAGCATTATTTTCCCCAAAGGAGCTGAGACACAGAGGTTAAAGACCAGATCCAATACAGGCTTTAGCAGCTGGGGCTCAGACTTTAGATGTCTACATGCAACCCTGCAAACCCGAAACATCTTTTAAGGAGCTGGTCAATGGTCAGCTCATGCAGCTGCACATTTTCCTAGAACACATAGCAAACAGGTCCAGCAGGCAGAGGAAGGAACGGAGATGGGTGGATCCTTCAACCACTAGGCCACAGTCCTAAAATGACTCCACATGCAGCAGGGATTTCTGCTTCAGTGTTTCCTTCCCCACACACATCCTGCGTCTGCCTGTTCTTACGACAAACTGCTTTCGTTTTCCATCAGTTCATCAGAGAGTATCTCACCTCACTAATTCAGAGGTAGCTAGAGAACAAATCATCAGAAAATTCTTAAGATCCTTTCTCATAGACTTGGTAAACTCTTCAACTTGCCAGAGAAATTCAGATTTTCATGGAAATTTGGTGATATTCAGTGAAAAGCTACTAGCATGCATAATGAGAAAATACCTAATTCTCCCAAAGAAGGTTTTATGCCCGTAAGTGCATCTACAATAACCTGGAAGGGTTAGATTATAGCTAGTAATGTCACGCAGACCTCTAGAGGAGATTAACTTAGGAGTTTTGTTATTAAAGGTGTACTATTCATGCGCCTGGCTCCACTGCAGTGATAGACACTAAACAGTACTAAAAAAGGTTAACAGCCCTCAGTGGCTCTAAGAGACAACTTCTCCCCACTGGTGCACATTCCAGTAAAAAAAATCTTGATAAATGACAAATTAAACAGCCAACCTATTTGGTCCCTGGCCCATCTTATTTGCTCTCTAATATTATTTGCCCTCACAAAATCCTGTTACAGTCTTTTCCCCAGTTTAGACAGCATGATGATGATTCTTTCCAAGTCACGGGGCTGGGTCCTCAGCTGCTGTGGACTGACCCAGCTTTGTCAGCTAATGGGACTATGTTGACTTACATCAGCTGAGAACCTATTTGCTCCCCTGCTTCATGTGGAATGGACTCAAAATGATTATCAGTTAGCTTTAAGACTATCATGTTTTTATTGTAAAGAAATCACTCTAAAAGCATTTTTCCCTATCCAGTTTTTAAGAATCCAATCCTTTGCTATAGCTTAAGGACAAACAATTTCACTATTACCATCAGCAGAGCCTAGGCCAACTTGAGAAAATTTTATTTATTTCCTGATAACATAATCCATATTCCACTGAATTGCCATATGAAATATACTCCTGTGTAATACCAAAGTGTTAATGGCACAGAGTAAAACCGCAAGCTGGTTTGAGATGCAGAGATTTTGAAGGAAAAGATATGAAATCACATAATGCAGCTCCATAATCATTTGACAATAAATGATCCTTTTATCCGATTATTATTTCAGTTGCATGTCTTTAATAAAATGCAGCAGTTACCCATTCCCCAAAGCATTTGGACCACAGTTATGATCAAAGAGCAGTGCTCTGTAGCAGGAAAGCTGTGTCCTGGTCCTCTTCTACCCCATACACAGCCTGAGCTCCTCAAATCTTAGGACCAACAATGGGATGAAATCTATGATCACATGCCTAATTGCTTTAAACTGCAGTAGCTCCAAGGAAATCATCACACCAATGGCTACCAACTAGCAGGCAGGAATTCGCAAGGACCGATACCGAAATATGAAGACAGCTCTGAAACAGACTGTGACTAACAGAGTCAAAGAAAGTAAGAACGAAGTCCCCATGTTCACCAAGAGCATGTATCTCCTGTTCATTAGCTGGCTTTCCTACAACATGCTGATTGTTAAGATGTGATTCACAGTTCAGAATAATTTTCTTTTAGCCAATAAAATTCTGCAGTTTCAAACAAGGAGAGAAGCAGTGGTCACATCTTTTGGTGAAAGCTGCACGTTACTACCAGCTCCTTACCTTTCCAAGGAGGAAAAGTAGATGACTCAATGTTTAAAGAATTTGAGAGAGCTGACACAGCATCAGAGAAGTCCTGCTTTTTATGGTTTCAGAAAAGACAAATGATCCTTTTCGATAGATTGTAAGTTGGCTCAAAGAATGTAAGCATGCTGATAAAATAATACTACAGCTAAATTACAGCTAAAACAATACTACAGCTACTAATACCACAGGAATTTTATTTAATTCTGGTTTAAATAGAAATGAGTGTTATACAATATTGGCTGTGCCCATATTGAACAGTTTTCAATCTATTTGACTGCTAAATCCTCATATCAACACCAGCCTTTCCTCAGTCCAGTGGAATTTAGTTAATCACTGAGCTGCAAAGAAACATTAAACTCAGTAACTGAGTTTTCATCACATTTGCAAAAGAACATGAACACTAAATAGCACAGGGTCAGGTCAGATGTGCAAGCAAATTTAAACACCTGCAGAAATACATTACTGCTTTCAAAAATGCTACAGCCTTTTGTCTGCATCTTCATGGAAAAGATGGTGACTGATCCTCTGGGATGATGCCTAAAATAGCTAAAGAAAAGGTTGAATAAAATGCCATGGTTAGAATACATTCTTTCTCAGAAGCAAGATGAATTTGGATAAAAAAGAAGGGACGTATTTTTAACCATAGATTCCCCAAAGTTATTTACAGCAGCCTAAAAAATGTGCTGTTCTTAACTGTGCCAACTATGAACTTGGCTCTTCATACATGGTGTCATGTGTACATGAGGTACAGTAATATTATTCACCCTCAGAAAAGACATTATCAGAAACTAGGGCATAAAGATATGAGGCAGAGAGATACTTTTCTCTCTCTCCCTTTTTTTTTTTTTGCTGTTGTGTGTGGCCACTGGCAACTAACTGACAGAGATGTAGAAAGGGATTTACCATAGGTAACTCACCTAATAAGTGTTCAAGAAAATACATGTTGAATTTCTGGAGGAGAAGGTTAGGAAAGACACAACTTTTGCTCTCAAAATTTCTGTAACTGGAAAGGAAGAGTCCTTGCATTTTGCCTTCCAAATAGTCTAGTGAAAAAAAAAAATACTGCAAAAGCAGCACAGGAGTCATACTGCCTTGGTCATCTCTTGCTGGCCTCACTCAGCAAGGTACTGTCTGTTTGGGAAAACACCAAGTAACCTGGAATGCCTTGCTGCTGACTACAGACTAGTTACATGGACCCATGACATGACTTCACATGTGTCCCACTCCACCCAGTTGCCACTGAAAGCTGCAAAGAGAGGAGGCTCACAACACCTGAGAAAGTCAGATACCATATATCTGCACAGCAATGCCTCTGGGTTGCTTATGTCTTTTTCTTGTAATAAACAGGCAATGATGAGTGCAGCAATGTTAACTGAGCAGAGTTACGTGTCGGAGAACAAGCCACCAGAGCCAGGCTGGACAGGAACAAAGTGGCTGACACAGTGCAAATACACAAACGTTAATGAGTCATGCACTATGTAAAATAATTCAAGAGGAAATTCTTGTTAAAAAAGTATTTTTCAAAGTCTTTACAGTTGTTGAAGGTATTTGCAGAGCATTAGGTTTTCTTTCTTCACCCTGATCAACTGCTTGAAGTTAAAGATGTAGGTGCAAGAGAGCATCTAGCACACCAGGCTCTGAGATTTCCCAGAAGAAAAGCAAGTGTCCATGTAGAACATTCACATCACCTGACCACAACTTGCTTTTCTATATTTGAGGTGAGGCTGCCCCAGTGCAGAGCAGAGCAGGACAATCCCCTCCCTTGACCAGCTGGCAATGCTTTGCCTGATGCCCCCCCCCCCGGACACAGTTGGCCCTCCTGGCTGCCAAGCACTGCTGACTCATGTTCAACTTGCCATGGACCAGGACTCCCAGGTCCCTTTCCAAGGCACTGCTTTCCAGCAACTCATTCCCCAGTCTGTACGTACAGCCCAGGTTGCCCCATCCCAGGTGCAGAATCCAGCACTTCCCGTTGTTGACCTTCATGTGGTTGGTGATTGCCGGTCCTCTAATTTGCCCAAGTCTCTCTGCAGGGCCTCCCTGCCTTCAAGGGAGTCTTCAGCTCCTCCCAGTTTTGTGTCATCTGCAGACTTGCGCAGGATTCCTTCCAAGTCCTGCGTCCAAGTAATTTATGAAGATGTTGAAGAGCACAGGGCTCGAGATGGGTCCCTGTGGAACCCCACTAGTGACAGGTCTCCAGTCTGATGTTACCCCGTTCACTATTACCCTCTGTGCTTGACCCATCAGCCAATTGCTCACCCACCACATGATGTGTTTATCCAGCTGTGGGCTGGACATTTTGTCCAGAAGGATCCTGTGAGAGACAGTATCAAAACTTTACTGAAATCCAAAAAGATGGTGTCCACTGGCTTCCCTGGATCAACTAGGTGGGTTGTCATAAAAGGAAATCAGGTTTGATAAGCAGGACTTTCCTCTCACGAAGCCGTGCTGGCTGTGACCAATGACTGCATTGTCCTTCAGGTGTTTTTAAATACCTCCCAGAATAATTTTCTCCATAACTTTACCAGGCACTGAAGTGAGACTGACAGGCCTGTAGTTTCCAGGGTCTTCCTTCTTGCCCTTCTTGAAAATAAGGACAATGTTTGCCAGCTTCCAGTCAGCTGGGACCTCTCTGGATTTGCAAGGCCACTCAAAAATCATCAAGAGAGCTTTTGCAATGATATCAGACAGCTCTTTGAGGATTCTTGGATGAATCCCATCATACCCCATAGTTTTGTAGGGATCCAGCTGGAGCAGCAGATCCCACACAATTTCATGGTTGACTGGGAGTTGATCGTTATTGCAGTCATGGTCCTGCAGCTCAGAGCACTGAGACTCCCTTGTTCTGTCATCTGTGTTGAAGATAGAGGTAAAGAAAGTGTTAAACACCTCTGCCTTGTCTCTGTCCCTGTTTGTGAGGTGACCATCCCCATCCTGTAACAGGCTGACGATATTTCTATACTGCCTCTTGCCCTTAATATATTTGAAAAAACTCCTTTGTTGTTCCCTACATTTTTCTGGCCAGCTTCAACTCCAGTTGAGCTTTGGCTGCACGATCTTTCTCCCTACAGTGACAAGCAGCATCTCCATATTCCTCTCATGTCACTTGACCTTGCTTCCACCGGGCATACGCCTTCCTTTTTTGCTTTATTTCCAAGAGAAGATCCCTGCTCAAGCCAAGCTGGCCTTCTGCCTCGCCTGCTTGACTTCTGACATTTGGGAATTGCCTGTTCCTGTGCCCTAAGGAGGTGATGTTTAAAAAGTGACCAGCACTGAGGGACCTAGCATCTGCAGAAACATTTTTCCAGGGGACCTTACTTACTAATTCCCTGAGTAGCCTGAATTATGTTCTCCTCATATCTGGAGTTGAGGTTTTGCTGGCACTTTCCCTCCTCTTGGCAGAGATTTTAAACTTGATCACTTTGTGGTCACTGTGGCCAAGGCAGCCACCAATTTCCACTTTGCTCAAGAGATCCCCTCTGTTGACAAGCAGCAGATCAAGGAGGGCACCTTTCCAAGTTGGCTCCCTTAGGACCTGTTCCATGAAGTTGTCATCTGAGTTTTCTAGGAATCTTCTGGCCCAGGTTGTACCAGCTCTGTGGTGGTCCCAGTTAATTCTGGCAAATTGAAGTCCCTCATAAGGACAAGGGCAGTTGACTAAGTGTCCCTTAGTTCCTCAAAGAATAATTGTAGGCATCATCATCCTGGCTGGGAAGTCTATAGCAGACTCCCATGACAACAGTTGTTTGCCTCTTGGTTCTCACCCAGAGTCTCTCAACTGTGCCACTGCCAACTGTGAGCTCCACACATTCTAAGCCTTCTATTACATATAGTGCCACCCCTCTACTTCTTGTGCCCTGCTTGTCCCTTCTGAAGAGCCTATAACCATCCAACAGGGCACTCCAGTCACAGGACTCATCCCACCAGGTTTCACTTATGCCAGTGATGTCAAATCTCTGGGACTGGGCCAAGGCTTGGAGCTCCTCTTGTTTGTTTCTCATGCTGCGGGAATTGGTGTAGAAACATTTCAGGTGTGGTACATTATAGTCAAAACCTCTTGAGGCAGACTGAGTGATCCCATTAGTGCTGGTTTTCTCGAGTTTTGGCATGCCATCCCATCCTCATCATTGGCAAGCCTGGTTTTGTACCTTCCCCCCTTCCAAGCTAGTTTAAAGCTCTGTCAGTGAGCCCTGCTAGCTCCTGTTCTAGAACTCTTTTCCCCTCTGAGATAGGTGCATCCTGTCAGGTGTCAGTAGGCCAGGTGTTGAGTAGATCATCCCATGGTCAAAACCCCAAAATTTTTCCCAATTACACCAACCTCGGAGCCACTCATTAATCTGGTGGATCTGCCTATTCCTATTGATCCTCTTCCTCATTACCAGAAGAACTAAGGAAATCACTACCTGTGCTCCTGATTCCTCTACCAATTGTCCCAGAGCCCTGAAGTCTTTTTTGATTGCCCTCAGACTTCTCTTTGTTATTTTGTCGCTGCCAGTTTGAACAACCAATAGTGAGTAGTAGTCCAAGGGCTTTACCAGACAGGAGATTTTTCAGTAATGTCCCTTATCTGAGCCCCGGGGAGACAGCAGACTTCCCTGTGAGTTGGGTGTAGTCTGCATGTTGGGCCCTCCATTCCCCTTAGAAGGGAATCTCCTAGTATAACTATCCTTCTTTTCCCCTTAGCAGAGGAGATCTTGATGTGGGGTACAGGTGGTGTTGTTTTAGGAGGCCCCACTATCCCAGAAGTACTTTTGCCCACCTACTCAGTTGTCTGGCCCTCTAGTTTCAGAGCCTCATACCTGTTGTAGAAGGTACCACTCATACCTGTCAAATTTTGAGAAGGAGGAATCTTCCTCCTGGTACCTGTAGTGACCCACTTCCAGTCTTCATCTTAAATAGACCGTTGAGCAACAGTCCTTTGACTAATTACCCTGCACGGTTCTGAGTCCACCTGCTTCTCCATTACAACAGAGGTTCAAGAATCTCAAAAGTCTTGAGACTGTAGCATCTCTGAAAATAATCAGTCCCTCTCTTGCTCATTTGCCTGAATACTCTGAAGCCCGTTCACTTCTTCCCGTAGCTTCTTCACTTGGTGGTGACACAGCTCCTCAACCATGGCACACCTAATCTATATTCTCCTTCTGCTGACTAGGCAGCAGTGATCTGCAGTTTGGGTTTTTGAACTGGAGAACTAAAGGTGGTGTGAATGCTGAGAAGGACTGTCCATTCAGTTAGACTGTTTTCCTTCCAACATGACTCTCCACCAGCTCCAGCAAATTCAGACCAGAATAAAACTAATGTCATTAAATCAGTCAGGCTCTGGCATTTCTTTGGCTGCTAGAATCCCAACATGAGATTTCTCCAGAAATGAAAGAGCAGTTCAGTTACAGGATTGGGGTCACATCTCCAAGCACAGAGCATGTGCACCAGGAATGGCAGTACAAGACGACAGCTGTCATATATTTTCTTTCACAACTCATGCCACCATTACACTAGCATCAACCCAGAGAATTAGAAACACACGGAGCCAATATCCTGGGGAACCACTCTTCCTCCTAGGGACTACATCCATCGCCTGGTCTCTTCAAGGAAGAGGCTCAAACTTCCTGCTTGTGGGGAGAAAGGTATTTGTCCAAATTACCTTTTTTATTCATGGGCCTTCCTTAACAGTAACTATAAGAAAAACAGATCCTGTGGGAGCAATGTAACTAATTCATGCGTGGATGTGCAAATGGGCAATTTGCAAACTAATTGCCCCTGCACAATACACTGTGCAGACAGGTTGTCCAAACACTGGCTCTGCGTACTTTTTGTAGTGGCGGCTGCCTGGTAAGAGGCGGTTGAAATGCTTTCTGGACAGACAATGGGCTTGCTCAAGTGTGCAACTATTTTGGAGGGAAGCTATCCCGCCCACCCTGGGTGGCGAAGGTTTGTTCTGCCTGCGTCCAGCTGCCGTGCTGTGCCAGGAAAATACAGGGGCCATGTGCGGGACAAAACAGTTTTGCCTTATTGCCTCTGCCGGCTCAGGAGGACGCAGAGACTATCAGCAGCATATGGGCCTCGGGGGATTTCAGCCATTTAACAAACATTATATGCTCCATAACAAAACAACAAAATATCAGTACTTAGATCAACCAAATAACTAAATTAAATTCCCTAGACGGTGAGGACTGGTATGCTAATTGGCTTGCCTTGTGGATTTTTCTATGCAGCTCCCCAAGAAACAGATTGGCCCATTTTTCAGGCAACTGATTGTTAATTGGAGAAATGAATAGCAGGCTGGAGGGGCTGATCACTTCACTTGGTAAATTCAAACTCCCGTTATTCATGAGAACAAGCCAGAGGTGACGTGGTTTTCATGGGAGGGGGGCAAACGGCTGGTGCCAGGTCAACTCCTTTCTTTCTTTCTCTTTACTCTAGGAACACAAGGGAAAATACAGCACCTGATTCCCCCATCCCTCTGGGATGCTGTGCTCTTCAAACAGCTGAACTGCCCTCAAGGAGGGCTCCCCCTGCTGACTGCAGAAGGTCAGTGGGTATGTTTATTGAGCAGACTTCTGCCAATCTCCTGCTCTGGCTCCATGGTCTCTAACACAAGCAACCTCTACTGGCTCTGGGAAAGTCTTCAGTTTTCCTATGCTTTGCTTCTCTGGTAGCTCTGATGGGCGAGACAGAAGGACTTGAGGGGCAGGAGCAGTCTGGTGCAGCCAGGTCAGCAGGACACAGCTCCAAGGCTTCTCCCTTTATTGTCCCAGCTCTTGCATTCTCATTAGGCCACGTAGCCACTGCTCCTTCCCCTTCCCAGTCACTGACCAGCAGTGGTTCTGGTCCTCACTATCTCAGCTTCCCAGATTAGTCAGAGGAACACAACTTCACAAGCAAAGGTGAAGCTTTGGGTCTTATCTGCTCTTTGATCCTGAAGACTCAGCCCTCAAGCCCACATAAGCAAGGATGAAGGCTGTTACCTTGTTTCTCACCCCACTTTCTCCAATGCCTGGCTTTGATTACAAATTTTGTGTAAATGCTGATTCCTCCCTGTTCTCGCAAATTTTGCTGTAAGCCAAGCTCTCATTATCTCTCCAGGGCTGAGTAGCCCTCTTCAGACCAGCTCTGTGGTTGCACACAGGACACTTGCCTACTCCTCTGGGCAAGCTTCCTTGCAACTGCTTTCTGCACTGAGACCCAACATACAGACTGCCTGGAAATTATGGACCAATTATTCACTAAAGACAATACTAAGAAAATTTCAGAAATAGGTCTCTTTAGGGCATTTCAACTACTGTTCTACAACTGATGAATTTTTCAGTTTGTTAGCTGAAACAAAAAATAGCTTTTGTAAATTCAGAGATATGCGACCAAAATATTTTAACCTGTTAAAACATCACCTTTCCAGTCACATTTTTGTACAATGAAGAAACAGGTGCTAGTAACTCTTCAGGCCATATTTAATTTTATAAGTGGACATCTTGAGTTATACCATAGCAGGGGCTTGGCAGCCAGCTGTATTTCCCTATTTCCATTTCTACAGATATCAAGCAAAAGAATATTATCAGTATTAAGAAAAGACAGACACTGAAAGTTTTCTGTTCTTTGTAATAACTTTAAATTGCTTCTGAGATGCTTTATATCATAGTCATTGAAAATATCATAAGACTCACACAGAAAATTCATCATGAAGATAAACAGTGTGGAAACAAGTAATCATGTGAAGAGGCAAATTGTTGCCGAAATCGCACAACTACTGTCTGTAGTCACAGTCTAACTAGCAGCTGAATATTAAGAGCATCTTTCAGGGGTGGATACTATCTAGATCGTCCTAACGACCTAAAGACAGGATGCAATGTACCCTGGCTCAAGCTGGAGGGCAGTGCTGCTTTCCAGAGGGGCCTGGACAGGCTGAGGAGGTGGGCTGACAGGGTCTAGCAAAGGCACATGGTAAGTCCTGCCCCAGGACAGCTCCATGGAAAAGGCCCTGGGGGCCAAACTGACTAGGATCAGCAGCATCCTCTTGCAGGAAAGAAGGCCAACCATGCCCTGGGCTGAGTTAGCAAAAGGAGAGTCAGCAGGAGAGGGAACAGTCCCTACCTCTCCATTCAACACTTTTTTGTTCAACTTGGAGACAGAGAGGCAAAAAGGAGAACTTATTGCTATCTGCAGCTACCTGAAGAAGAGAAGATGGAGACTGGCTTTTTCCAGAGATCCCAGTGACAGCACGAGAAGTGGTAGACACAAATTGGAACGCAGTAACTTCCTATTAGGTATCATGCAACACGTTTAACCTTCAGTCCTGGGACAGGGCCCCAGGAGCCTCCATCCTTCGAGATACTAAACACTCAGCTGGACAATCAAACTTCAAATTTGGCCCTGGTTTGAGCATGGGAACCTCAAGAGGTCAGTTTGAAGCTAATTCATCCTAGGTTTCAAATACCATGCTCAAAAAGGTTTTTTTAAATCAGAGCATTTTTACCAAAAGCTGGTTTTTTGAACCTTAATGTCATACATCAGACAGTAATACCTTTTAAAAGCCCTATAAAAAAGGCTGGGATCAATCTTCTACAGAGGAAGCAGAATGATAACGTGAGAAATTACTTTCTTCTCCCTCAGAATATTCACAATTGATTCCAAGATTATGGCAAAAGCCTGTTAAAGGCATGGGCTGTCTATTCCACCAGACAAACCTCTGCCACTTGACAACCACTTTACCAAACAAAAAATATACATATTTGAATAAACATTCTGCCCACAAACCTACTGGTAAAATATGTATTTTTGACTGCCTGGAAATGCATCCCTAACATGACACACAAGGAACAATTTCTGAAATTGTGAACAGTTAAAAACGGTAGCAATTTGTTTTCACTTTACTTATCCTCCCCACCTATTTTTTTCTCCAAAACGAGCTTCTTGGAAGAATTACGGATAATATTCAACACAGTGCTATGTGACAGCCCACAGATGGATACACTTCTAATGAATTTGGAGAAGTTAACAACACAATGATAGCAGACATGAAAAAAAATCTGGCGAATTCTCCTTAATTAGATTACGCTCTACACACCCTTCTATACGAATGAGGACACAGCAGTGGAAACCACCCGACAGCATTGTTAATGCAACTGAGGGGGTCTGTAGCAGGGGACATCTGTTTTAAAGCTTTGATCCAAATCTGCCCCTAGAGGCAAATCAACTAGGCTTTGGACGTCAGTTTAAAACATTAAAAGCAAAACTCTTACTTGCTGGAAGCAGGTGCAGTTCCATTAAACTCACCACATTTCACCGGCATCCGGGATTTCAAATAGTTCCAACAGTCTGCAAGTGGGGCAAAAGTGCAAGGAGAAATAAAACCTCTCATTATAGAACACTCAAACATCAGCAAGGTGTAGTAATGCTCTTTCTCAGCCAGAAAGGTCTCAATAAAGTGACCAAAGTGCAAAGCACGCTCAGCCCCTACTCACTGCCCTACAAATCAAGGGCTTGCAAATTTTGCTGTTTTCTCCCCCATGCTTAATTTTCTTGCATACAGACATGCTGGTGGATATATCCCCCTGAAGAAGAGTAACAAAAACAATTTTACTTCTTTTTTCTGAAAGCAGAAACAATTCATGTTTTATTCCAATAATCCATGGTACATGCCAAATATGGAAGAGGCAGAGGGGGAAAGTCTGGCAGTGATCCTCCCATACATCATTTCAGACAACAGGCACACACCTCAGTATAAATAAATAACTGCTAAGCCATCCCCATTCATGTTTCTAATTAGTGTAATCTATTTAACAAACAGACACATAATATAGGTCAATTATGTAGGTCATGATAAATTTGTGAAGAACTTCAGCCTGTAGGGCACCAAAAAGACCACGCTGAGGCAGCATTTCCAAAGTTACAGTTAATTTCTGCACGAGGCTTGTGAGCAGCAGTGAGGAACCAGCAGAGACCTGCTCAGTTTTTCTGGTTTGTCCAGCCACTAAGAAAAACACCAGTGACACCCCCTGGGAGACATCCTCTATGATACAAGCACAGAACTGCCCCTCCAAAATTACTGAACTCAGTTACTACTGGCCAAAATAGCCAGAAACATAAATGTCAAAGGTGTTTAATTTCTATGAGTTTGTCAAAAACTGGTGAGTATCCAGAGGGGAGATGGAGAAATATTTTATTTATGCTTCCTCCATAGGAAAGGAAATGACAGCTCAGTATCACCCTAGTATGCTTGACCATGGCCCTCTGCACTAGGCACAGATGCAGCTCTAGAGAAGCCACAGTACATGCCAAGTCCTGCCTTGCTAGAAATTTTGGGAAGGAATGATGAAGAACCACAGTGGAGGGCATCAGAGAGCAGCAGGTGCCATGTGGGGTTTCAGAAAAGGGGCAGGACTGCAGATCTAGCTATCCTGCTCAGGGATATGGAGAGGATCTGGAGATCACCACAGCAAACACTACAGGAGCGTGATTTGCAACAAGGAAACAAATTTAATGTTCAGGGTTCAATGACCATCACACTTTTCTGCTAAAGGTCAGCACTAATATAATTTGGTCTTTGAGACAAAGGGAGCAAATGGATCTTGGATGGAAATTTAAGCTATAATTGCTGTTACTTTTCCTTAGTATTTCCAAATATTTTTCTTCTTCAGACAATCCCAACTCAGTCTGCCGTGGAACAGGACTTCTGGCTTCCTATTCTGCTGTTAGCAGAGGAACTCCAGAATCGTCCAATGAAATATCTCAGGGAGTTACCTGAGGTGCTCTTTGTACCTTAAACATGCAGCATTATCAACAGCATTACTAGTTAAGTGGCTGGGGAGCGCTTGGGACCCAGGACACAGCCGGGAACTGAAACGCAGAGCAGCAGCAGCTGGAAGGCTGGTGTGTGAGCACCTGTGAGCCAGCTTCAGTGGCACCAGCCACAAGCTGGGAACAGATTCCTCACCCCTCTGAATTTCACAAACTTGCGCTGCTGCCTGGAAGAACCAGTCCCCAGGCAGGGCAGGGGTAGGAGCACCAAGGCAAATACGCCCTGCATAAGGAGCTTTAATTAACTGTGCAGCTCTCAGAGGGCAGGTTTTCCACACTGCACATGTGCAGTCGGGTCCACATACAGCAGCCCAAACTCTACTGCTGGGTACATGTCAGCTGATTGAACACCCACGTGCCTCTGAGGATGGGAGGAGATGGACCAGTCAGTGTCATTTAGCATATGTTACTACCTGGCCTGCACAAAACAACATGCCGATTACGTGCAGTTTGTGGGCACACTGTGCCAAAAATAATGACCTTGTACTTCTATCTACAACATAATCTTGTTACTGTTCATAATAGTCATGACTGAATTGGTGAAATAGCCTTTTAGTTATACAGATTCTCCTATTTGTGCAATTTGTATTTGATGCCTGTTTATTAATTCTCATTCATATATCCAACACAATTGTTCTTATAACACTGGAGTGACAGAGATAATTTCCCAAATGGTTCCCAAACTGGTTTCCAATGACCTGCATTCTAGCTCATGTATGATATATATAGTACACCAAGGTATGAATCTAAATGTGCACATATAAATAATATGTATAACAGATAGACATCATAATTGAAAATTTGTTACAAATCTCAGACCATATGGCTTAATTCTAAGAATGAACACAGTACTGCGTGTGACAAAGTCTCAGAAACAAATCTAAAACTTTTTAAACCACCTACAGTCCATCCCAGGTCCCCAGCTGGAGAACTGTTCCCATGAACACGAAAAAGGAAAAAAAAAAAACCAACCCAGCATTACATTCCCATTTCTTTGTAATCTCTAGTCCTAACTGCAGGACTGTTTATGAACATATATGCAAGATATTTCAACTGAGAGAAATAAATACTGTACTATTTTGCCCTGACCCTGGGGAAATGCTGTTCTTGACAATATACTGCTCTCTGCTGGCCTGACCTGCTTTTCCACAAGGGCCTCACTTCCTGACATCTTCCGTCTTCCCTAGTGAAAAGGGAAAAGACCACCTTGTTTTGCTGACTTAGCAATCGGTGGCAGAAGCATCTTTAATTTGGGCTTGAAAAACATTACATTGCTAAGGAAAACAATACTGACATCACCTAAATCTTTTGCCTTGAAGAAAAAATGCAAGTAGTCCTTTAACCCCAGTAACCCTTCAGAAGTATTCCTATTTTCTTGCAACCTGAAAGAAGAAACAGGTTATTCATGTAGCAGGCCCTCCCTAGTAAGGAGCTCAGACAAGCTTGAGCTTGTGACAAGTCTATTTCTAAATGTAACCAACTCAAGTCCTGTTCTGAGTTTCCGGAAACTTGCTCCTAGGTGGGAGTTTTCACAGCAGCCCAAAATCCCAGTGACAACCACAGGATTTGAGATGGGGCTCCCTGGTCTTTACAGGACAGCTCCAGACCTGAGTAGCTCCATGGCCCAAAACCTGTAGTATCTTTACTCCCTATTCCCATTTTTCTGTTGTTTTATCAAAAAGGGATCACTCAGATCAAAGCTAACTGGAAACCAGCTTATTTGCATTGATTGTACCTTCACACTGACACTAGTTATTACTGAGCTACAGCTGGCACAGCAACACCTATAAAAACCATAAAATTTTAATCTGTCAGCATCTCATATTTTGGGTCAGAACAAGGTGATGCCATGCTGCAGATCCACCAAGACTAGAAACCCAGCTTCGAGGGTCATCCTCCCCTCAGCCCCAGGGATAAAGGGTATTTACCCAGCAGTCAGGCTGTATCTTTCCAGAGGTTCTCCTGTCTATCTTCTCCTTGTTGGGTTTGCAGCTCTTGAGATGCTGTGACCGACAGGAATGCTGCCACATTTTGGGACTATCGCCATAGTCCCAGCGGTGTGATTTTGGGGTTATCACCTACAGGAATTACCAGAGCATTCTCAGCTGTTTGGTTTTTTCCTCAAACTGCTGGCAAACAGGTTTTTGTGGTAAAACCACACTGTCAGGGTCTTGCTTACAAACCATGATAGAAACTAAACACACAGTCTGTTGCAATCACAATGTAGAGGAGATGCAAATCTTAAAAAACTTTAATTCTTTACATCTTAATCTTTCTTTGCAAGATTCTCCCATTAACAGCACGATTCCTTTAAAAAATAATTATACAACATTAAAACAAGTTAGAAAAATAGTAGGAAAGATCAGTTTCATTTACCTGGGTAAAACAGGGAGTTTGTTTTGAACAGTAACCATCATTTGAAATTCCTCAATTCTTGCTACTCACAGGGCTGGGAAAAAAAACCCACAAAATTCATTTACTTTCCAAACACTGCTATGAGGGAGTCATTTGCTGGAATAAATAACACCCTGGGAGACTCTGCACTTATTTCCCCAGCGGGGTCTTTCATCACAGACACCTGCACACACATGGAGCTGCGGGGGCAATGGTGGGACTTGCTGGGAGGGTGTGAGCCTCTTGCACACAACCAAGAGCATCATGGCTTAGATTTCTGCTCTGCATCTGATTTCCAAATCAGTCTCCATCTCTTCATGCCTTGCATTTGCTGTAGTGCTCTCACACATAGAATCATTAAGGTTGGAAAAGACCTACAAGATCATCAAGTCCAACCTTTGACTGAATACCACCATGACCACTAAACCATATCACGAAGGGCCAGGTCTGCTCATTTTTTGAATACTTCCAGAGATGGTTACTTCACCACTTCCCTGGAAGAGCTTTTCCAATGATTTATCACTCCTTCAGTGAAGACACTTTTCCTAATCCAAGCTGAACCTCACCTGGTGCCACTTGAGGCCATTTCCCCTTGTCCTATCATCTGTTCCAGACATGCCTATCTTGTATTGGCCTTTTTAGCCACCAACGCGCTTGCAACAAACGTGGGTAGAGCCCTTCCCAAATCTTCATTCACGAAGCCTAGCCATGATGATGATGATGATGATGACCTGTTGCCTGGGATAAGAGGCCAAACCACACCTCACCACAACCACCTTTCATGTAGTTGTAGGGTCTCACTCACAAACTGCCTCTACACACTCTTCCAGATGGGGCTGGAGCAGAAAGCTGCTGCTGCAGGAATAATTTTAGCTGGTGAAAGACAAAATTATCTAGATGGCAGAAGAGCCATTAAGGAAGTTACTCAAGCATAAAAACTGTTAAAGGAACACGACGTATGGGGAAAGGCGTGGAGCCTCCTTTGCTCACATCTACCCACACTTCCCACATCAGAGCTGGACCAAACTTGTAGGTCAAGAGCTCCTGGCAGGCTCTCACCAGGGCCCAGAGGGTGCCTGGCAGCCCTGCCAGCCATCTCCTGGTGGCATTATCCCTGGGCCATGGGGCCTCTCCTGCTGCTCACACAAGCCCTGCCCTGCCCCACCTCCCCTCAGCCTGGGGCCTGCTCCTCTTGTCCACAAAAACTGGATTCCTTACCCAGTGTGCAACAAACCAATAATCAGAGAGACCAAACTCAACCAAACTCAAGAGAGACACTGCTTATTTATCTCATAGCTGTGCAAGTTTGGATGCTCGATGGTATTCCACAAATCAAGGACACCCTTCCAGACTTTCCACGCCATTCTTTATACACAGAAATTTAGTGTTAGTAGCCTCTCAAGTACAGCTCCTCTATTAGTATTGATTAGTAATTATCATACAAATTATGTAATCCCATCTAACTTCTACACATGCTCAGGGGAAGGGTCTTTGCTGGGGGAGGACCTTTCTCACCTGTAGGCATGACTTTTAGTACTATAATGAAGATAGTTCAGCTATAGGATACATGGACCTCGAGTCTTTTGCCGAGTTGACAATATATACATCAACATCTTCATTTACTTGTTAGCTCCAGGGTGTCCTTGACTGAGGGATGCTAACTACCACCTGTTCTACTGACATACAACAGCTTCTTGATTTACATCATGCTTTAGAGCTCGTGTCTGGATGTTTATCATCCTTAGAGCCTGTTTGTTGCTGTCTGTTCCACTGATTAAGTCTCATTCCTTGCTAATACACAAAGCTCGAACATCAAATAACACCCTGACTTACGGTAATTTTGAAATATTCCACATTTTTCAGCACTGTTCCTCATACCGTTCTGATTTTGCGGCCTTTGCTCCTCCTTTAACCACATTTTCCGGGAGCACCCATCCCTGGGGGTCCCCCCCCGCTGCGAAACCGGCCCCCCCTCACGGAGCGCGGGGCCCACCCCGCGTCTGCGCGCTGGGAGCGGGGCCGCCCGCAGGCCGGGCAGTGGCGGCGCCATGGCGGGGCCGGCGGGGGCGGCGTGAGCGGGTGCGTGAGGGAGTGAGGGAGGGAGGGAATGAGGGAGGGAGGGAGAGAGAGAGCGAGGGAGGCGGGAGGTGTGTGAGCGGGGGGCGCCCCGCGGGCACCGCGGGCCCGGGCGCACCGCGGGCCGCGCCCTCCCGATCCTCGGCGGCGCAGGCGGGAAGATTTTCCCTTGCAGAAAATCTCGGCGTCCCCTGACAAAGGCAGGGAAAAGACAATCCCAGTTCTCTTCAGGCAGACGGCGGTAGGGTGGTAGTGCTTCCAGACTGTTGCGCCTTCAGGCCTCCCCTTCATCCTTCCAGTCTCCCCTTTCCTGCGGTGCGGATTGTGTGTCCTCGAAGACACAAAACCCCTGCGGCATTCCTCCTCCCTGTGACATTTAGCTCTCGTGTAGCTGCAGTTGAGGCCTTTCTGGCAGCAGAAGGATTGGAGTGATCATCCCCTAGACGTGCAGCGATTGCCACCTGCATGTAGAAGCCAGAAAGATTTTGTTGTTGGTTTTGTTTTGTTTTTTTTGCAATGCCATCTTCCTGATTTCTGTGTCATGACAGCCTACAGTTCCCCTTCCCTCACACTGATCTGTTCTTCATGTGTATTTGTGCCTGTGGTTTAGCTTTTCTCCATTTTTATGAAATTTTGTCTTACCCACTTTTGGCAATATGCTTGTAATCACCTTGATTTTAAATTCCTCCCCTTCACATCTTCTGTACGCCTCCTGAATTCATATCACCAACAGATTACACGTGTGTTAAAACCTTGTTTAACTCAACTTTCGTTGTTTGGTTTGTTCTCTCTTCATTACTCCTTAACAAAAAAAGGAAAAATAATATGTAGTTTTGCTCCCCATAATCACTGACTGTTTTTTAATCATCTGGATGGTGTCATGTGAGTGCTTGTAGATTTTTTGCATTGTGCTTTGCTGTGGTTTCTTTCCTGGTATTGGACATGGGAGAGAGGAACACTCAACTCCCTCTTGCCTTATAAAAAATTGTCCTTGTCCAGTCTTCTGAGATCTGTTTCACCATCCAGGAACTAACAAAGATAAGTGCCAGTGGAGCTGTGGGATCTTCGTCCTCAGATTTCTTCAAGATGAGTTGGATAACATGGAGGAGCCCTATAGCTGCCCATTCTGTGAGCAGGAGATTGGATGAGAGACCTTGAGGTCCCTTCCCACCTCAGTTACTGTATTTAGTTTCTCTGAACTCTCCTTTCTCTACCTCTAAGGCCTCTGTAGCAATGGGGGAAAGGAAGATTTATGCTGCTCCATGCCTCAAAGTTAACTGTAGATCTCAATGACATGCTGAAGGAGGATGTGTTCCTTTGGAACAATTGGGAGTGTTCAATGTTGTAGGCATCATACTCTTAGATCTGTTAATCGGGTTTAGAAAATAAAACAGACTTTTTCTCTTCTGTTGGATGTAGGAGTGATGTGGGAACCACCTGTTCTCTGTGATAAAGGGAAGACACAAAACATCTGATAGATGGAAGCCATGAAGATGTCAAAGCGGTTCTTTGCTTTTGGGATTTTGGCATGCATAGCTATTTATGTTGCATACATAAAATGGCACTTGGATTCCAAACCGCTCATGGGAGCAACAGAAGGAATTGCTGAAAGCAGGGGAGATAAACTGAACCATCAGGCAGTGACCACAGATCTCCCGGTCTTTTATGGAATTATGTTTGATGCAGGAAGCACAGGAACTCGCATCCATATATTTAAGTTTACACAGCAGCCAAGAGGTATGTACTGCTCATTGCATGATAGATTAAGTCTTCCATAACCTTATGGAGCAGATTATTGATGACTCTTTTGTAGAGATTACTTGAACAAACATGCTTCAGCTCTTTCTAGAGAGTCATCTATGTTATGATTCAGGCATATATGCTTGGGTGAAATTATGAAACATTCAACAAGAAGAAAATGCTGTAATGTCAGAATGTGAACTAAATAGCACCTGTACTTTTAGAGTGGTGGCTTGAAGAAGGGCAATTTTTCATCACACTGGTGGAAGAGAAGATTATAAATTCAAACTGCCTTATTTTTCCAAATTTTCACCATGAGGTTGTTGGCTGTCTCCAGTTCCTGCTAGTGAGCTGCTTCTCTCTGCAGTGTCTGGTTTAGTGCATCCTTGGCTTGAGTGTTGGATTTAAACTGTGAAACAAAACAAAAATTGCAAATTGTTCGATTAAAATTGCTGTGTATTACATCTGGACAGAAACTACTCAGAAGTGAGACAGAAGTGTACAAAAAAATCTCCAGTTTTCCTCTGGAGTACTAAGCTTCATTTGTTTACGTGTCGTCAGCTCCTATTTGTAAAAGTCCTAAAGATCAAAAAACTTGTGTGAGTGCTGTTAGTAAGTGACCTGAAGGTTTTCAGGGTTAGCAGTGTGGTGTATGGTGTGATTGACCTCTGGGGAGCAAGGTAGGTTTGCATGATGGGCTGTTGTAAGGCTTAGCCAACAAAGGTGTTAAACAACAGTCCACTGATTTCCTTTTAGTGTATTCTCAAGTCTTCGCTGCTTCCTTGTCTGCTTTTCTTTAAACATAATTTCAGAATGTATTGCAGCAAACTTTATAGAGTGTAGTTGGCTACAGGAGGACTATGACAATGTGTCAGGCACGTGTTGTCTTGATTTCAAGTGCATGTAGGGCTGCAAGTTTGCAATATGTTTAAGTCTGGCTCCCTCTGCTGTTGTTGAAAAAAAATGTAAAAGCTTCCACTCGTGTTTGCTGGAACCAAGTTTAGTCAGAACAGAGCATGCTGAAATTTGGAGCCTTTGTTACAGGTGCAGTTTGAAAAGCTGCACATGATGGGTGTAAGGCCTCAAAGACAACTTGAACCCATTGTCTGATATGCGTAAAGAATATAGTGGACACCAGCACCTGAAAACCAGTCATGACTTTAAAAATGGTTTTCTCAGGATCTAATTCCATAGCAAGGGCTGTATTTAGAGGTCAGGTGGCTGTTGATAGTTCATTAGACAGAGGCTTCAACTGACTTCCATTAGCACATAGTAATGTAATTTGTTAAATGATTTTCTTTTTGTGTATGTGAAATTATTTGTACCGTTACTTATTTTGGAATACTGCTTTTGAACAGAAACTCCCAAATTAACCCATGAGACGTTTAAAGCACTGAAACCAGGTCTATCTGCATATGCTGATGATGTCGAAAAGGTAATTTAAGTGATTTCTCTTCTGTCTCCCTTACCTTCAAGCTCACAGGAATTTAGGCACTCCCTGAGCCAGACTTACACCCAGCTTGTAGCGTTTTACTGGCTGCAAAAGCCTTTGTTTTCCAAGAATTGGTCATACTGCCTTTTGAGCCCTCTGTAGCCAAAACATTCAGTGACAGAGAGTTCTATGTCACTGTTGGAAAAAGGGACTCTTTCAGGTTTGACCTGTAGCTTGATAATATCTGTTATATCCACTAAGACTTAACGCTGTAGGAGACAGTGAGTCCTACACCTTCTCCTGGCCCCTTGTGCTTTTAATTTGTGTCTGTTTCACATCTACAGTGAATTGAGTCTCTGATCACCCTTTTGCCCTTTCAAAAGAGTTTTTAAGATGCCTTTTCTTGTTCTTTTTTTGCTCACAGAGTGCCCAGGGCATAGAAGAGCTCCTGGAGGTGGCAAAGAAGGAAGTTCCTATGGAGCTGTGGAAGTTCACTCCTCTGGTCCTGAAAGCCACAGCTGGCCTACGGTTGCTGCCAGGAGAGAAAGCTCAAAAGTTGCTGGATAAGGTACTATTTCTTGGTTTTCCGTTTGCTTGCCAGAAATTTTATAGCAAACTCTGATCAGTTCTGTGTAATGTGCATATTTTTTTGTGCACATGAGTCAGTTCCCATTGTTTAACCCTGAAAACAGTGCAGAGCCACCTGATCTCAAATGCACTTGGGGGAGAAGTTGTGTGAGTTGCAAGCACAGAGGAATGATGGCAGCTCCAAGTAAACCAGGAGATGACAGATAACGTAACAAATGCCGTGACATCCTGCTAACAGTAACTACAGACCTGTTCTTACTGGTCATGTTTAGGGGTGGGTTTGACAGGGATGGTGCTGTTTTGAGAAAAGCTCTCTACTGTTTGATTGGCCACATTGTCAACCTGCTGCTGCAAGGTCGCTCCTTTATATTGATTGAAAACAATGTAAATTGTATTTTTAGGCATGTAAAATACATTTAACATTTTAAAATATTACAAAAATAAACAAAACGTGTTCTAGACCTTTGAGCTGCAGGAAAATTTTATTAACTGTGCACTGAGTGTACTCTTTTTCTAAGCAATAATTGGAAGGAAGAAATGGGGGGTGGTTGAAATCAAAGTCTCTGCTGCCTGCAGCCTGGCCAATACTTTTCCACACTGAATTTCAGCTGAAACTTTAGAGGACCCTGCAAAGCTAGAGCTCTGCTGCCTCATGTAGGAAAGGGTATAGAGGATCATTATCAGCCAATATGCTCTTGTTGGAAATGCAGTTCCCTGAGACATTCCTGAAAGCTAGGCTGTCCATCTCCTGCCTTTTACATGCATGTATAGTACCCTGTGGGTCACCAGTTGCAGCAAAGTAAACTGGAGTCCCTTTCCTACCCATTGTATTCCTTGCTAATGGCACTTTTGAGCAGCCTTCATCCTTGAAAACCCACACATCCATATCCTGTCTCTGCACCAAACTGCAGAGCCCACATGTAAAGATGATGCTTGTTGGCCTCTTGAACTTCAAACAAAGTCATGAGCAGCAGTCAGGAGGATTTAGCCCAAGAAGAGGAGCAGTAGTGTAAAACTGGAATTTTAAAAAACTTGGTTTCCAGCTGAAAAAATATTTCTCTGAATGTAGCTTTTATTTGAACTACAGGTGAAGGAGATTTTTCAGGCCTCTCCCTTCTTTGTGAGGGACGACTGCGTGTCAATAATGAATGGAACCGATGAAGGTGGGTTGTCTTGTGGAGACTCCTTCTGCAGTCGTGGAGATTCCTGCTGCACTGTGACAAGTCCTCTACTCACTGTAATGGGAACCCACAAGCAGGGGGTTTGACAGAGTTTTTATGCTACCACAGGCAGCGCCTGCCAAAGAGATCTTGTGCTACGTTTTCCAATTTGAAGTCCTGAACTCTGTCCTGATCTTGAAAGCTCTGAGTGTTGGGCAGTTCCTGTAGAATCACCAGGAAGGCACTGTGCAGTCAGCATTTCTAGAAAAGTTTCTGTATATCTGCTTGTTGAGATGGTCTTCAACAACTAGGTTTGCACACTGTGCTCTTGACAGTGCTTATCAGAGCTTTCTGGAAGTATTTGGTCATAATGTTAATTATAACTGATCTAATGAGTGGAACTGTGAGTTCAGTCTGATAAAAGTATATAGAGAAGAAAACATGCTGAAGTAAGTCGATGTTCATCAAAAAATGCTGAGGACAGAACATCTAAATTCTAAGTAAGTGAGTGTTGAAATGTGTTTTAATTCTGCTTAGAAACCAAACTTTAAAATAGGTGAAGCTGTTTATGAGTTTCTTTTTTTGCTACTTAATGGAAAAAAGACATTGTAATTCTTCTTTTTGTTTTGTTTTAAAATCATTAATAACGGTGACAGCCTTGGTTCAGCCAAGGGTTGAAATGGACCATGCTCCCTAGAATGCTTTGAGTTTTAACCACATGAATAAATATTTGAATTTGTTAACATAAGGCCCACTAATTCACCTAATTTATGGAGAACGGTTTATAAAACAAAAAGAGGACAGAAACAGCATAGCTCACAAAATTGCTTAGAGGAAAACAGGAAAAATTAGAACACTGAAAGATAAAAATTCTTAGTATTCAAAAGGAAAGTTGAGTGCCTGATATCAAACAAAATTCTACAAGTGGATGTTTTCCTAGAAGACAAGCAATGTGAGTCTCAGTCATCTTGTTGTCTTTTAACTAAGGACTGAAGCCTTTGTAATTTATTGCCTAACTTTTTGGCCTGTGAAATACAGAGTTCTACAGGCATTTCATACATGGGGCTTCTCTCCCAAATATCACATAAACTCTGATAGAGAAGGTAATTCTCTTTGTTCGAGGCATCTTACCTTGGTTTTGGACAGCCATTGACAGTTCTGGAAATGTAATTTACTTGTTACTGCTGTGAGTTAAAATGAAATGCTACGATTTAACAGTGCATCTTCTGAATCTTTTCCTCATTAGGTATTTCAGCCTGGATCACAATAAACTTTTTAACAGGTATGTGTACATGAGCATGTGCATAAAGATACGATGTGATGCTGTGAAAGTCATGCTGTTCTCTGCCCCTGCGTGGGATTTGCTCATTCATTGGGATGGAATGGGAGAAAGAAGAATCTGAGAATAAGTCAGCAGTTATTTTTGGCCTGGCCTATTTAAGTCATTAGGATTTTGGCCTTTTACTTGACAGAGTGAGGAGTTTAATCTTTTTCCCTAGATGTTTAATGTAACTTTTCTCTCAATTCCCTGTAGGGTACCAGGGCATTTTATTCCTTTCTGAGTCTGCTGTGACTCTGGCTACATTTTTAATGTGAACTTTCTAGATGTGCTTGGCAGCTGCACAGAGTAAAAGAAAATGCTATGCTACTTCCTTACAGATTTATAATGTAGAAATGCCACAAGTGTTTACACTGCTGGATGAGAAAAGGATAGCTGAAGAGTAGAGAAAAAACTAAGCTAAAGACCTCTCTGACAATATGTAATGCAGTCTGCCATCCAAGTGCTCTGTTCAGCACACACAGTGTGTGGAGCAATGTGCTCTGAAGCCTTTTATGCCCACAGGAAATATCAGAAAGATTAGTGATCTTCAAACATCAGCTATCATAAGGCATGCTGAGGTACTTGGCACAAACTGTCCCTGTCAAGAAGGTGCATTTGAGGGATCTAACTGAGAAGAACTAGAATTAAATGAGAGGAGAGGTCTTGGCTGGCAGCAGGAAGAATTCCAAGAGAGCTGAGTCTATTAGGCCAGCTCTTTTCAGTATGTCATCCTTTTGGCCATAGGAAACTGCAAAATGCTGCTAAGGGATCAGGGAGAGGTGGCCAAGAAAACCACATTCCTCTGTGTTACAAAGTGGTTACCAGAGTAGAGTTTGTAAAACGGTCCTTGCGTCCACTGAAAAATGTTTAGGAATGCAGTAACCAAAGCTGCTGTAATTAGGACACGAACAGCCACCAGAGAAATAAGAGAAACTCTTGTCACTTTAAGATTTTCAGGTCTGATAAAGCCAAAATCAGTGCCCAGTAGGTAACAGTATAATTTAGTGCTGTCTGTAAGCTGACAGATGGAGTTAGATTATTCCCTTTCTTTACCACTGTACTTCTAGTTTTGTTCCTACCCAGTTTCTCACAATGCCCACCTTGGATTTCTCTGTTCTGTCACACATTTCAGGTAGGCTAGATGATCCCCAGAAGAGAAGTGTAGGGATGCTGGATTTGGGTGGTGGATCAACACAGATCACCTTCCTTCCACGTGCTGAGGTAATGTGAACATGCACACTTGTTGGGAAATGCTGGTGCAGAAATCAGTAACTGCTTGGATTTCTTTCCCTTGGAAACAGAGCAAGAGTTTGTTAGTGTGACATGAAGCCACACTTGTGACAGAAAAACCCAAATCACTTGTCACATCTGCCTTGTTATAGTCAGTCACAGAGGCATTCACAACTCTTTGTCCATCCTCATAGTCCCGCTCTGGATTGGTGGTGCATGTGGCGAGTCTGCCAGGGCTGCTTTATCTTGAAAATACCACGTTCACCTGAGTGTCTTAATCCTTGACTCTCAGTTTGTGCAGCTTATAATGAAGAACTCAAAATGCAGTGCTGTTAATGAATTCAAGTCCAACATTTGGCCTACAGTGGGTTTTAGGAACACAGTAAGATGCCGCCTTGATCCTGGTTTTCGATTTTCCTGAGTTCACTCAGTTGCAAATGAATGCTTTCTAAGGAGCAACTGCTGTTCTGCAGTAAAAAATATACTCTGATGTCATTTGAGCTTCCTGGTGTGGCATTTTTGTAGATGTTCTGTGAGCTGGAAGCCCTGTGAATGTAGAGTTGTAAGGCCATGGCCTGAGCAGAGAGAGCATTCCTAGTAAAGCTGCACAAAAGCAGAGGGATGGGATGCTGTGTCCAGCCTGGGATAATCAAGACATGCATTGTTACAGCAGAATGACAAGGGATGTGAAGGGTCTGGGATGTGGAAATTCTGGACATAGAGATTGTGTTAAGATATGAGCAGCATGAACAGCATTGTGGCCTGAGCTTTGCTCCCCACAAATGTGCTAGTGCCAGTGCACTTGGGGAACATGTTGCAAAATGTGTTAGGTAATTATCCTTTCATTTTTTCAGACTACAGACTGGTCCTCACTCTGTTCCTTGGCAAGCACAGCGATGTGCTTTTCCTCTGGCTTGTGCAAGTTCACAGATTAATTCCACTCAAGTAGGAAGTTAATGTGTACCTGGCTTTTGTATTAGTTTGCTCACAGTTTTCTGTAGTAGGGATCATGTGAAGAGGCAGTTGATGTAACCTCTTGACAAAAGTAGTTAAGAGCTGGAATAAGGATTCCTTTTAATGGAATTCTTTTATACAGCATTTTGGTGTGGATACAAATAGAAATGTAACCAGTGTAGACCCTGTCATGTGAAGACACTACCAGATCCAGGTTTTGTGGTTGTCTTGCATATCAGCGGTCAATTTGAAATACTGGCGAATTCATAATTTCTCTCTAAATCCTGCTAGGATTGTTTCACGTTTTTCCTAACTTTTGGAAGATTACTTTGTTGATGTTTGCTGCTGGCTGGCAGAAACCTGTCAGTGACGTCTTTTTCTCCCTTCAGGAAACTCTCCAGACATCACCAGCTGGCCACACAACTTCATTTCAGATGTTTAATCACACCTACAAGCTGTATTCCTACAGGTTAGTTGTGGGAAGGAGAGCACACTGTAAAAATCAAAGCTTTCTGTGAAGCCAATGAGATGTAGGTGTTTTTCTGAACTGGAGTCCTTGCCAATGAGTACTGGGAAGAAGTGGAGACGCTTGAGCCACATGATTGTGGTAGATTAACCTTGGCTGCCCACCATGTGCCCACCAAGCCACTCTATCACTCCCATTCCATTAATAGGACAGAGGGAAGAAAATATGACAAAAACCTCATGGGTCAAGATAAGTACAGGGAGGTCACTTATCAATTGCTGTTATGGGCAAAAGAGACTTGACTTAGAGAAATTAATTTAATTTATTGCCAATTAAACAGTATGATAATGAGAAATAAGAATAAAATCAAAAACACCTTCCCTCCACCTCTCCCTCCTTCCCAGGCTCAGCTTCACTCCCAACTCTTTTACTTCTTCACCACTGAGCAGCAATTCTTTTATACAGCATTTTGGTCTGGATACAAATAGAAATGGAGAATGGAGAATAAGGGTTGGAGTCAGTTCATAGTGCTTTGTCTCTGTCATTCCTTTCTCGTGTTGTCTTCCCTTGCTCCCAGTATTTTGGGCAGAGACAAGCAGCTTCTGTGTTTGCTGTGGGGTATGTTTGGGCTCAGAAGGAGTCAGTTCTGTATGCTAGTGGCTGGACTGCCTTTGGAATACCATTGCCAGTTCTTCAAGAGCCAGATTACAGCTGTCAGCTATTGCCTGAGCTTTTCAGAGAGCGATTATCATTCTGGGTGAGAGTAATCTGAGAGCAGGTTGTCACACTGTTCCACTGTTCCTCTTATGTGCATGAGCTCACTTGAGCCACTTGGCTATGACTGTGTAGAGGAGACTGGCATGTCCCAGCCAGCTTGTCAGTGGAGTATCAGAGGAATGATGTTTGTTGTTCACAGAGGCTTTTATCCCTTTGCAGTTACCTGGGACTTGGGCTGATGTCAGCAAGGCTTGCCATTTTGGGCGGAGTTGAGGGAAAACCCTGTAAGTTATGGGCAGTCCTCAAGTCTTGTCTCTGAGCGCAGGGTGGTGGTAGGGGGAGGAGTTGTATGACCCCTTCCCACTGGGCTCAAGGTTCCCGAATGGCATGTGAACTCCTGTCACTGTGGCTGGGTGCATTTGAGACAAATGCAGGAGGTGACATTGCTAGATCCCAGGAGACTTGGATTCTTGCCGGCCCTGGGTGGGAGGCGGGCATGGGACATCTAAGCCCTGTCTGGACCGTGGAGGTACCTTGCTGGGGGTGAGGGTTCTGAATTTAACTCTTCATGTTTTTGTTTAATGTGGCTTTGTTTTACTTCTGCAGCAGAAGGGGAGGAGTTGATTAGCCCTTGTTTGCCACCTGGCTTCAAATCTGAATGGCAACATGCTGAGATAGTGTACAAAATTAAAGGACAGAAGGCAGGTATAGTGATTTATCACTCTTCCTATCTAGGCCAGCTGCGATTAGCAGAAGAAGTCAAACTCTCAGCCTCTTGCAAAGATACCAGACTCTGTTTACTCTTCTGTCTGGCTCCTCTTGCCATGCTGTTAAAGAGATCATGCAGCTCTTTCCTGTTGTGCCATGAGGTGTCTGTCCAGTCAGTAAAGCTGTTAGTAGTAATGCAGATGGACTTGAACAATCCTCAAACAGGTCTTTACAAAATTCTTCTGTCTCAAATGATGTTGTCCATCTCTGATCTATCACATACTTAGTCCCAACCTGAGGATGGTAGGTGTTTGCCTCTGGAAGAAGAAGTAGCTCTCTGTGAAGATCTTATGGAGTGCTATTTTGCAAAAAGGAGCCTGTTTCTTGGCAGATATTAAGTAAATTGTATGTGTATATAACTCTGTATATATATATATATATATATATAATATGCTGGGGGGTTTTTTACCTTCTTTTAGGTGAGCCTCTTTATGAGTCTTGTTCTAATAAAGTGGCAAAGATGCTCTACAAAAAGGTGCATAAAGCTGAGGAAGTGAAAGACTTGGATTTTTACACTTTCTCCTACTACTATGACCGTGCAGCAGAGGCTGGTCTCATAGGTATGTCTGCTCCTGGTTTTGTTTCATTTTAAATGACAAGTTATTAAATAAATGGTAACACTTGCAGACATCATGATGCTTTGCTAAGCTGTCATGGAATATAGTCTGTTGTTACACTGCTGTGCAGCACTGAAGCATTGTTCTTGACTGGATATTAATTTCTATAGAGAAGGGACTGGGGCTGTGAAATAGGATCTGCAACGTTTGGTAATAGTTTTTAAACAAACTGTTTCTGTTTCAGAAGAGGTTTTATTGTCTGATTACAATCCAAAATAGAAAAACCTTCATAATGGTAAACAAATGCCTCAGTCAGTAAAGCAGTAAAAATTATTTGGGCTGTGTGTTTTGCTCCACTGACCTTTTTAGATGGAATGAAGATTTGCAGATACTTCCACTTGTATTCAAAATGTGTCACATCTCTTTTCCATGGTATGCTGGTGTACAGAAGGCTGTCATGTTCAGTGGTAGAAAGGAGATTATGACATCTCAAGTTAGTTTGGACAAACCTACCCCCCCTCCTTGGCCAGTTTCTTTTTACAAATAATTTCAGATTTAATGTGTTGCAGAGCACCAGTGCTCTGTCAGATCTGGTCACAGGTGTTAACTGTGTTCAGGCACAACTGGCAGAGCAGCAAAGACATGGGGATCAGGTGAGAGAGTCTGTAAGCTGTTTCTATAGGAAACGAGGCTTAAGGTTCTTCATAAACAAAGACTTTTCAGTCTATAGTCAGAATCTTTTAAAGGTTCTTTTACCTTTAAAACCAGTCTGAATTTTGACATTGATTTCAGTGGCTCAAGATTTGATTTTGAAACAACTTTCATGACTTGAATCTACAGTTGCCTTTATACGAAGACTGTAAAAGACTGGGGTTTTATCTTTTAGATAAAGAAAAAGGAGGAAGCTTAACTGTCAGTGACTTCGAAATTGCAGCTAAATATGGTGAGTAAAATATAATCAAACACTTACTAGTTATTGTGTGTAAATTCATTCCCAGGTGGCAAATGTGTGACATGCTAAGAAACCTGATGTTTTTAAGGAAGTATTAAGTACCTCTACATAGCATCTCACCAACACTTCTGCTTTTTTCTGAAAATCTCAACTATTTTTATATTAACTTTTGCTTTTGCAGCTGACATAAGACACATAACACATATATTTCAAAACTTTTTCAAGAATTACTAGTAAATAATAACTTGATAATTAACAAGTGTTCTGAAATCATGCTTTCAAGATAATTGTGGCTTTATTATCCTGTTAGCATAACATGTTCTAATCTGGTTTAATTTTTCTTGTTGTTCATTTGCTTGGTTGTTAATCAGAAAAGAGGGAAAACCGGTTCATACCTTTTCACTTCATGAGCTGTGGAGAGAACTGCCTACACAGATTTACTAATGTAAACTTTCTTTTCTTAATACCACAAACTCAGGCTTTGATCAAACTGTCATAGGGTTTTTTGGTAAACTTTATGTATGACTGAACAATTACCATTCTGATTTTTGGACTACCATTTGTGTAATTCCTCCTGAGAAAGGCTTTATTTTGATTTTGTCGTTTCTTTTATTTTGTTTTGGGTTTTTTTAATTTGGTTTTGTCAACATTTGGAGTGCTGGTGCTCAAGAAAGATAACTCAACTGAGGTTGGTTATGTATTTGAAGCCTTGAATTAGAAGTTGGAGGCTCTTTTCCTGGAGAGATACAAGAAATTCTGTCTCACTCTTAAGGGAGAGACAGAATGTCTGGATATTCCTTCCAAAGCTTATGTGCTTCTCCTAATGTGTGTGTGTCATTTCAACCCCATTGTGACAGGTTCCATCACTGCACAGCTCAACTGACAAGAGGTGCTTTATGGATTCGAGATTTTTCAAAGCTGGGCTGTTGCTACACCTGAGCCCACAGTGTGCATTCAGACACCGTTTTTTTTCTCCTTAGTTTGTAAGACCATGGAAATCAGCCCTGGAAGCAGCCCTTTTCTCTGCATGGACCTCACGTACATCACCTTCCTCCTGCAAGAGCTGGGCTTCCCGAAGAGCCAGGCCTTTAAGGTGATGCACAAAATGGATTCCTGGGGAAAGTGGGCAGGGGGGTGCCAAGGCAGGAGTCGTCATGCTGGTAGTTCAGTTCTTGATTTGCCTTCCTGCTACAACACATGCTGTGTGATTGTGGATGAAGCGGCACTCTCCCCGCGATGGTATCACCATCTGGTTGTCATAACCTTCAGCACTGTGTTCACCTTGCATGCTTCAGATTTTCCAAAAGAATTGTGTTTTAACTTTTTTGCCTTTTTTTTTTTTCCAGCTTGCCCGGAAAATTAACAATGTTGAAACAAGCTGGGCATTGGGAGCCACTTTCCATTACATCGACTCGCTCAATAGACTGCAGTACTAAAGCTCCTAGAAGGTGACTTTTGGGAACCTCCATTTTTTGGAAGCTCAACATGGAGAACCTGTTGAAGGACATGCTTTTGGCTTCTGGAGTCTTTTGGAAGGTCACCATGAAACAGGTTCCTTTCCTCCCACCACCTGCCAAGTCCTCTCCATCACTAGCTCTTTTTTACAGTGCAGAGTGCGGTGTGTAAAAAATAAGCCTTGATTTGACAGCATCTGGCATCAGCTTGATGTAAACTTGATCATTATGGAAGGAAAACCAGGACTCTGCAGGACATCTATGATCTCTATGAGAAAAACACACCTTTTTGGAATATGCCTGTACTATGAGCTTGCAGTATGCTAAAGTTGCTGTAGGAAACAGTCACTCCACAAGGAACTCTTTACTGTCCTGATTTCAGGGTGTTTTTTCATGTTTGTCAGCAGTTTTCAGTGATGATTTTTATGTTACTACTTGTGTTTGAAGGTGAACTTGCGTGTGTGCAAAAATGGTGCATTTACACAGATGGTGACAGGCAGCAGCTTTGAAATGCAGCGTGGACGTTGCAGCTCTGTTTTCCACTTGCTGAAGGAGGAAAGCTCAGGAGCACTCTAGAAACTGGATATGGACTTGGAGGCATGAGCCTGTATGCCCT
>NW_020884964.1:1075486-1131517 GCF_003945725.1 Corapipo altera
GCCCCGGACCTGCCCCGGCCCCGGCTGCGGCAGCGGCAGCGGCGGAGCCGGCGGGGCGGCGGCGGCGGCGGGATGGCGGCGCCGCTGAGCGACGGGGACCGTCGGAAGCAGATCAGCGTGCGGGGCATCGCGGGGCTGGGGGACGTGGCGGAGGTGCGCAAGAGCTTCAACCGCCACCTCCACTTCACCCTCGTCAAGGACCGCAACGTCGCCACCCCCCGCGACTACTACTTCGCGCTGGCCCACACGGTGCGCGACCACCTGGTGGGGCGCTGGATCCGCACCCAGCAGCACTACTACGAGCGGGACCCCAAGGTGAGCGCCGGGGGGACAAGGGACTGGGGCGCGGCGGCTGTGCCTTCTTCGCAGGTGTCTCCGTGTCCCCCTGACGGGTGTCACTCCAGGCATGACCCATGGGCATTCCCTCAACCTTGTCTCTTGCGTGCACCTGGCTGTGGCTGTGGCCCCTTGTGCATCACCACGGCTCCTTGCCATGGCCGTGCCGCTCGTGCATCCTGCCATCTTCCCTGTGGGCATCCTCACGCTTGCATCCCTCACACTCTGCTGTGGCTGTGTCCCCCTGGGCATTGCCATGGCCATGTCCCCATGGCAGCATGGCCATGTCCCTTGAATGCACTTCACAGTGGCGGTGTCCTCATGAGCCTTGGCTCAGCCATGTCCCTCACACAGATCTTGCCATGGACATCACCATGGCTGTGTCCCTTGTGCAGTTTGCCATAACTGTGTCCCCACAAACTCTTTTGTAGTCTTGTCTCAATGAACCTTGCTGCAGCATTGTCCCCCCTCAAAAACCCCCATAACTGTGACCCCCTACGCCTTGTTGCAGCCATGTCCCCTGTGATCCCACTCTGAGCATGCCCTTCCATGGGCCTTGCTGGTGCTAAATCTTGTGCACACTTCACCGCGGCCACGTCCTGCACTGGCACTGCTGCGGTGGTGTCCCCTGTGGGCATCGTCACCTCCATATCTCAGCACATGCCTCAGCACAGCCATGTCCTGACTTCACTCCTGCAGAATATGCAGGCAGCTCGGCTTTGAGACCAGAGAGGAGTTTCTTGCCTTGTGAAAACCAGACAAGCTCTCCCAGGTAACCAAACCCTGGGGTTTCTTCCCACTTGTCAAGTCAGGACAGCGATGCTGGAGGAGCTGGGGGCTGCAGGACATTTAAATTGAGACCTGATCCAGCATTTGAGTGGAGAGCCACAGAGAGCAGGTACTAGGAAAGGCACATACCTTCCCCTTGTGCAGGCAGCTGCCTCCCTGAGTCAGCTCATTTCCCAATATTATGAATATTGCCTTGACACAAGAAGCAAAGTGCACTTTCACAGTGGAATGGCTGCACATACACTGGAAGTTACACTGGTGCACGGGGCTTTTATCCTTACTCACACAAATGTACCCTGATGTGTATTGCTGCAACAGAAGGAATTGTGCAGATCCCATAAAGGCTCAGAGGAGCTTGGAGCGAGTTTTCTTACTGTCCCCCACCCTTAGATTTTCATTAGGAATGTGTTTCTGTGGCAGACTGAAAGGGGCAGAGCATTTGTGCAATTGTGCAATGTTTTTGGTTTTTCTGATGAGCCCCAGGGAATAGACAGACCCTTTCAGACTCCCAGCAGAGGTGGCAGAGTGGGTAATCCTGCTGCTTAGCAGGGAAGGATCCAAGCTACAGTGGAAGGAGATTCAAGGGAAAGCACAATTTAAAGTCAGGTTATTGCTCTGTTAAAAATTCCTGTTTGTTTATAAAAATATCCACAGCAATAAATCTGAGTGAGGGCAAAAGTTTGCACAGCCTGTTTCTTATCCCACACACAGGCTTTCGTTAGCATTCGTGGCACAGACGCGGCTCCTCTCAAACTTGGAGGGTCACAACGGAGCAGCCTGTCGTGCACAGTTGTGCCAGGAACCCTGCCACCCTTGGGACAGTTTATTTGTTCAACAGGATGAAACATATGAAACTCAGTGTGGGGAGAACAGGAAGACCTATGTGATAGGAGTGCTGGAAAATTGCCAACAGGAAGGTGCTGGTCCTGGGCCCAGCCAGCCTGTGCAGGGCAGGGGTCTCACTCTGGCTTTCGGGAGGCTCTGGATCAGCTTCAGCCTAGCCTGGGAAAACTTTAAAAGCCCAGCGTAAACATCACCTCAGCTGAGCCTGACAGTGTATAAATATACTATTCAGGATCCTAGATAATTCTTGCCCTGAGTTAATTAGGGAAACACTTAACAGGCAGCGAGATTTTTCTATAGAAGGCTGTTGGCAGGGAGATGCGTGGCGGAGGCTTGGCCGCCATCCCGTGCAAGATTCTTCTGACAAACAACTGTGGTGCGTGGTGTTCAGGAGCAGGCGCCAAGAGCCAGTCTGGGAAGACATCCCTACTCTGGAAAATGCTTGGGTCTGCTCTTCATTTTAAGCAACTTTGGTGAAAGCAAACTGCTGTGCTGTGTGTAAGTGATTTGCTTTGCCTCCCCAGCGCATTTACTACCTGTCCCTGGAGTTCTACATGGGTCGCACTCTGCAGAACACCATGGTGAATTTGGGCCTGCAGAATGCTTGTGACGAAGCCATTTACCAGGTAAAGTCTTGGGGGTACCAGGGTCCCCCTGAGGTACTGGCTAACCTTTTCCATGCAGAGGCACGGGTATCTTTATTTCTCAGGGCTTTACTCTAAGATTGTGTTCTTTTGACTGTACGAAACGAGGCTTGGCTCTCTCTTAGTGTTTTTCATTCCCTGCAGAAGACAGTGTGGGGACCCTTGGTTGCCTTGGAGTTAGAGTACGGTTTTTTCAAACCACTGTTTTCCTGTAGTGAATGGGAAAATCCAGAAGTGTATACAGAAAACAACACCCAGTATCCCAAATGATTAGGGAGTCACAGGCTGCAAAGAGCTTTCCGTTAGCAGGAGAGAAGATTGCTTACCACAGGTGATGTAGACTGATAGGAGAAACTGGGCCAGAAGAGGAAACTGGAGCACCAAAACACCAAATTACATTTCATTTCACAAGGCACAGCAGCAGAGTTGCCAGAGAGAAGTTAATCATTGAGAAGGGAGAAAGGAGGGAAGTTCTTTACTTGAAGTAAAATGTAATCAGATGATTTCTAATTGGAAAAAGACACAGATTGGTATCACCAAGACAATCACAAATGTGAGGCCATGGTTACTTATATCGTTACTTGCAGCCATCTCTCAGCAGCTCAGTGACATTTTTTGGCAGAATGTGAGTTTTTTGGCTTTCTCACCCAAAGGCTTTATTTCTCCCTGCCTCTTCCCCCTGGCCCCAGGTGTGTTGGGAGGTGTCCTATCCGGCATGACTCTGTCAGTGAGAGAATTTGCCTCATTTTTGGTGTCCCCATCACTCTGTGCATGAGGCTTTCCCATCTTGTGGTTGCAGACCACTGAAGTCTGGGAAAACAGTTTGGGGAGCATCCACAGTGTTGGCTTAACAGCCTGCTGTCCCCCCTGGCACCAAGGTGAGATACTGCTGCCCTCCAGGAGGCAGCATCTTTTGACTCCTGGAGAGTCCTTGCTGCTGGCATGCTTAGCCTTCATCCGGCAGTGGCCCCCAGGCCAGAGAACAAACAGTGGATGCAGGCAACCACTTCCAGCAATGGACTGCGGCCAAGGAGCTCGACTGCAGGCTGGACAGGATATGGGAAGCACAGAGAGTAATTACCGCCAGCCTGGTCATGCCCTTTCTCAAGGACTTGATGGATGCAAGCAGAGGGATGACTTGCCCTGCTGGACTTGGGGGTCCCTTGCACACCAGCTTGACCATTCACCATCCTGTCTCCAATGGCGAGTTTGGTTGAAGGGCCTCCTGGCATGGGGGGTTGCCAGGGGATGAGTGTTTTGTTTGAAGTCTCTAAGGAAACCTAGTTCATAGGAAAGGGGTGTTTGATGATGTGCTAAATTGTTTCCCAATTAACTGGGCTGCCCGAGGACCAGGAGCTATTGAGATGCTTTGTGAGGAGTGGTGGGGACGGAGCAAAGACCCTGTGGGCTTAATTTCCCACAGTGTGGTTGGTTTTAGGATCTATGTTTGGCCTCCTCGGAGAACAGCTCAGGACATGGGTTTTGAGTGGTGACATGTTCTACTGTGGCTCTTTCCAATAGCTGGGTTTGGACTTGGAGGAGCTGGAAGAAATTGAAGAAGATGCTGGGCTGGGAAACGGAGGCCTGGGCCGCCTGGCAGGTAATACAGGGAGAGGGAAGCCCCCTTCTTTTACAGAGTGCACGGGGACCAAGGGTGGAAGCTGTCACACCCTCGCCGCTGCCTTCTGCCCTGCAGGCCTTCAGCAGTATGGTACCTTCATACCTGTTCCTGGCTGGCCAGAAACAAGCCCCCTCCACAGTGAGAGCATCCAGGAGATGTAGGTGTGTGTTCTGCAGCGCAGAAGGCAGGGCTGCGGCTGAAAGAGGCTGTTGGAGCCTTTCTCCTCACCTCTATGAGAAATTTCTCACTTCTCAGAGGCACTCAGCAGCTATCACAGAGACAGATTGTTGACTGCTATTTTAGTCTGCCTGTCCCATGGGACAACTGGAGATGAGACCTCCCCAGTGTGGAGTAAATGCTGGGGCTGATCTTTACCAGAGCTGCCAGGACTGAGAGCTGGAAAGGTTTCCTTTAGAAACAATGATAGTTAAGTAGCTGGTGGTGCAGTGAGATGGGGTCAGAAGCCCTGCTTTACTGGGCAGGCAGGCTTACAGCAAGGCATTAGCACCGCAGGCAAGTTTAGAAGAGCTCTCACTGCAACAAGGCTGGATTTAGTGTTTTAGTGACCTCTTCTTGCCACCAACAGTTTGGGGGGGTTCATGATGGCTTGGCAGGATGTACATAGGGTCCTGCTGCAGTCATTCTCCTTCTGTCCCTTCTGCACATAGATTTTCTCTGACTAATAAACATTTCCAGCAGCACTGGTTGTGGCAGCCCCTCACCTCCATGCACAGCACAGTGTAGCAAATGCAGCAAGAGAGGATTGAGGTTCCTTGCAGCATGACCCTGCTCTGCTCTTCCAGCCTGTTTCCTGGACTCCATGGCCACGCTGGGCCTGGCAGCATACGGTTATGGCATCCGCTACGAGTTCGGTATCTTCAATCAGAAGATTGTCGACGGTTGGCAGGTACGTTGGGAAACTCAGGTCAGCTCTTCTCCCTCTGTTTTATACTGCAGTGACCACCTCTGCCAGTGGACAAGGCCTGGCCACACAAAATGCACTGCAGTGCCTTGAGCTGCTCCTAAACTGGGCATATGAGTCCATCACTGGGCAAGATCATGTGGAACTTGAGCCACAGGGCATGGCTGAGACCGGAGGTCTCCCTGCCTGGGGCTCCATGACACAGCTGCAACAACTCCAGAGTCCCATCCAACCTGGCAGTGAGTGGGCAAGGAGTCAGACTAAGGATGGAGATGTGCCTAAATACCTCATGCAGGTGTCTGGTGAAGGATGGATTTGAACATAATGGAACATGGGCAAGTGCCTGGGGTGCTGCTGCTCCTGTGGGTTCCCTGGGTCACTGGCAGCAGAGTCTTAAACAGGGACTTTCCTGTAGCATTAGTGATCATAGTATTTTGTAGTGAAAATAGCTAAAATGCCCCAGCTGGCAGTTTTCCTTAGTGTATATCTGGAAGTTGTTTCCGTGAGGAGACATGCCTTGCTTCTGAGCATAAAGTACCTTTTCCCCCCTAAAATAGTGAGAGGTTTGAAGATTGTTTCTTCCTCCTTCTCCACAAAAAAGCTGCAATGCTAGACCCTATAAATGGTAAAAGCGGGGAAGAAAGCTTCTGCTGTATTTGACTTCATGTTACTTAAAAAAGAATGGGGGTGGTGGCATGCTGGGTTGTGGCTCAGAGCTGCCCTTCCCTCTCTCCTCCCCTTCCCAGCAGAGAAATGCCTCGAGGCACAAAGCATCTCTCCAAGTGCCTCAGCCCCTCTGGTTCCTGGATAACATCAACCTTGGTGACTCTAATGGGTTCACTTTGACTACATTGCCACTGTTACGAGCTGAGAGGAAAAACCCTCCCTGTTACAGACCTAGATTACAGAGGGTGACTTGTGGCCAGGAACAGCACCAATGGGTGCCACATCCCAAGTGTAACAATCAAACTGGATGTAAAGGCATGGAGACAGACTGAGTCCAGTGATCTGTGCAGTTTGGATGGCTTAAACCTGAACAGTGCTGCAAAGCCCATAGAGGCTGATTTATTTATACCAGTTGGGATGCAGACATCTAAGTTTTGGAAAGCCCAGCTGTCCTCTAGAGGCCTCTGCATATCCATTTTTAAAGCCAGCTTGCTAGAGCTTTGTTTTTAAACTGGTCTGCCTTCAGAGAGCCTTATTTAGCCTTCACTTGTAGACACAAGCCATCTGTTGAACCTCTTTTGCCTCTTGCAGGTGGAGGAGGCGGATGACTGGCTACGCTATGGCAATCCCTGGGAGAAAGCTCGCCCAGAGTACATGCTCCCTGTGCACTTCTACGGCCGTGTGGATCACACTCCTGAGGGTGTGAAGTGGATCGACACCCAGGTACCACCATCATCTGTGTCAGTGCTGGGCTGCAGACCAGGCAGGGTAGTGAGGAGGGGGAGCATCTGACCCTGGGCTGCCTGAGGGGTTCAGGCTTTGCTTCTCTCCCAGATTGGCAAGACTCTCTCTGTTACCCTTGCAATTATGAAAGTGACACTGTAGCCTAAATGATTTGAGGAAAAAAAATTTTTGTTGATTTGTTGCAGTAGGAATTGAGAAAAAAGAGGGATGATACTCAACAACTTCAGATCATTTGGGGCCTCCTTCCCTGCTGATCTCCAGGGTGAAACCCCACAGTCTTGGATGGATTTATGTTGGAGGACAAATTGGAGAACCCTGGCAGCTCTGCTAGATTCCTTCTGCACTGCTCCTGGCCACTGCTCACTCACACTCACTGGTTTTGCAGGTGGTTCTAGTGCTGCTGCTGTGGGTGGGCAATACCGTGGGTGTTTAACTGCTGTGATCAGAGCAAGTTCCTCTTTCCCAGACAAGCCCAAGTGGTAGAGTGCTGTCAGGGGAGGCTGGAGTTGTGGTTTCTAGTCTCCAGTCTGCCCGGAGGCCTTGTTTTGTGGCATTGTGGAGCGCAAATGCTCCTTCAGCCTCCCACACTTGAGGAAGTAGTGCTGTACTTCAGGAGCACGTGCTTGCTCAGGGCACAGGCTGCTGCATCACAGATGCATTCCCATCTCGCAGCTGAGGAAGGCAAGCTGTGAAGAGGCACAGGTCTATTAAGAGGATCAAAGATGCTTCAGCCTCTCCTGTGTAAGCAGTGCCCAGGATGGAGGAAGGAAGGATGATTAATTTCTCTGGGATTCGGGGATATGACCTAATCTTGTTCCTGTGATGTTCCAGCAGTCTCTCAGCCTGATGAGCCAGCTCGATTCATCCGAGGAGCTCACAGTCACAGAGCCCAGCCATTCTCTTCAGTGCCAAGAGCTGAAGCTCGGTTTCAGAGTCACCTGGGCCTGCTCAGAGGAGAAATAAACCAGGTCTTTTTCGAGGAGTCTGGTTGTCCAAGGCTGTGCAGTGACTTAGGCCACTCCCAGCACAAATAGTGCAAGGGTTCAACACCACAGCCCTGTGAATATCTTGGAGGCACTGTGCCAGAGCTCTCTGATCCCCGAATGCAGCAGGCATCCACCTGGGGACCGAGTGCCATTGCATTACAACATCTCTCTCTTCTGGTCCTAATGGTTGTCCAGGGTTTCAGGGATCCCAAACATTGCTTCCTACAAGGAAGTGAATTTTCAGATAGTGCTGTTAAGGGAACAAGTTGGAAAGGCTCAAAAAACCCAAAGACACAGTCTCCAAATATAGCATTGCTGAGTTCATGTGATGTGTGCCCCAGTCTCTGGGCAGGCTCTCTGCCTGCTTCTGTGTTCAGAGCTGGTAATAGCAGCTTGAGCTCTTGCTGATCCCAGAGGAGATGTGTTGCTGATGCCAGCACAAAGAGGCTGTTCAGGACCATAATACTGAGTTTTCCCTGCTCTCTGAACGCAGCTTCTCCAGTTCTCTGCTGCTTCTCACATCTTGGGGACAGTCTCTGCCTGGTGTTCCATTAGATTGACTTGTTTAGGAGGATGCTGGCTCTCTTTGCCAGTGTCAGAGAGGAGGCCCGGGCTTCGTGCTGCAGGATCAGGGTCTTGCTCTGCAAGTACCATTCAGCTCTGCTGACATAAGCCCTTGGCCTCTTTGTTCCAGGCTGAGTTCAGGGTGCCTCGCCTTCTTGGCAATAGGTCTGGAGGCACACAGGTGTTGGCACATCAGTGTGCTTGTAAACACACTCATGCCTTGCTTAGCTAGTGTAATCTGAGCTGGAAGCCCCAGTGTTACTCCCTGTAGACATGTGTACAGGATCTTGAGGCTTAAGCATCATCTGTAAACTGCACAAATAGTTTCACACTCACTTTCAGTTCAGGTGTTGGAGATCTGAGTGAATTTATCCAGGCAGGTTCCACAAACCCTGAATCACTCTGGGGATGGTGCTGCAGTGGAAGGGTTAGCTGGCAGGTTGCAGAAAGCTAATGGGCAGGATTCAGGCTGTGGAGTTTATCCCACGTGGAAACACAAAGGTCCTGGCTGCCCAGGCTCTACCCCAGCACAGAGAATCACAGTGGGCAGCTGAGGATGCTTGCTCTGATCAATAACTAATAGGTACTCCAGATGGTACAGGAAGGTCAGCAGGCTACTTGAAACTCTCTTTGGCATTTCACTGATGGGCTTGTAACTCCAGTTGGTGCCCATGATACCATGAAAGTCTGTGAAGCTCAGCAGGAGTGTTTTAGTGAGGTGAGGTTCTTACCACAACCAGTTGTCTGTGTCCTCTGGATTCTTCCTGCAGGGGTTTCAGCCACTTTCCTGCCTTCTCCGAGGCTATTGTGCTGCTAACCAGAGGGGGATACTGTCCTTTTGCAGGTTGTCCTTGCTATGCCTTACGACACACCAGTACCAGGATACAAGAACAACACTGTGAACACCATGAGGCTGTGGTCTGCGAAGGCACCCAATGACTTCAACCTCCAGGAGTGTAAGTGCTGTCCCTCCACAGCCTCTCTTCTGGCCAGGCTGGAACACAGTTGTTCCTGCGTGCATGGCACCTGGCACAGCACTACCCATCTGGCCTGCTTTATCTATATCTCCTAGCTGCCTCCAAAACAGAGCACTGTGTGCACATCCATGGATCACACTATCCCCAACTACTTCCAGAGCCCTCATGTACCAGGACACCCATCCTTTCTCCTTTCATCTCCATCACACTTACCATGCTCTCACAACCTGCCCTATGCCTTCCCCCAGTCCACCTGCTACTGGATTCCCTACATCACCAAATGAGCTGCAAACTTTCTATGTAGGGTCATTTTCTGTGCAGTGCTGATGGAAAAAAGCAGCACAGCCCACCTTACCGTTGGTTTGCTTTAGGTGCATTTTCCAGGCTTTAATTGCAGTGCTGAAGAGCAGATATAGGGCAGCTAACACACCAAATGTCAGTGCTAGTCTGTTACAGAAGGGGAAGGTTTTAGATTAGACTGATTTGATTTATTCTTCCATGCTGTCAAGTGCAGAGATTTGTGTGTCCAAGCAGCCTTGCCAGGAGAACTTGTGTGGGGGACATGGGGTAACAGCTCCTGAGTCTCCTCAGTTCTTGATCGGCAGTTGTGAGCTGGGTTTTGATGAGCCTGTTCTACCCTTTAGGAGCTGAGTGTGACTGTGGTGTTTATGCTTCTTTGCCCACCTGCATTTCTCCTTAGTTCTTAAGCAAGATGACTGATGGCTCAGTTCCTTCTTTTGCCTTCTCTGGCTGCTATCTGACTTCAGTTTCTGTCTGTCCTTCCTGATATGTGTGTCTTGAGAAGCACATGGAGATGTGCCTTTCTCTTGTCCCATCTCCTCCTGTCACTCTGGTGCCCTTCACACACGTACATTCCTGTTATATTCCATTAATTCCAGCCTGAATAGTCATGTTACAAAATCTCTCTCTGAGCGAAAAGTGCAGCGTCAGGGACCTACCTACCTGAATCTCTATGGCTGCTGGAGTGCTGTGTGTATTTCTCTCTTGCTGCAGTCAATATGGGTGACTACATCGAGGCGGTATTGGACAGAAACCTGGCAGAAAACATATCCAGAGTCCTGTACCCAAATGATAATGTGAGTGACTCTCTTGCCTCTCTTCCCTGTTGCTCAGAATCATCTTTCCTGCAGGTTCCTTGCATCTCCTTGTTTGCAAGCAACTGGAAGGTCATGGCCACCTGATGTTTATTGTTTTGGTTTAATACAATAGGTTGTCCCTGTAATTTCCAATGAACACACAATGCTCTGCAGGCTCTAGAGGGTCTCTGGTAACTGATAGCAGTTAAGAGTCTGGCCCAGATTGTGTAGCTGCTCTGTTCCCTGCTGCAAGGGAAGACATATTACTCCTTCAACTTGAAGGCCTATGCCAATTTATATAGGGAGGACTCGTTCCATTCTCAGTTCAAGGGATTTCTCGCTGTAGGGGCTGTCCCAGGCCAAGCACTCGCTGGATACTGGGTCCAAAAGGGAAGAACCCTCACTATCTAGTCATGGGTTAACATCTGTGCTGGAAAAGCTCATCATCCCCTGCACTTTACCCTGCACTCTTTCATTCATGCTGGTGCTTTAAAATAGACCAGCATAGTGTATGTGAGAGGCAGCTGGTGTGTCCAGAGACACACTCCTGGTTCCTGGCTATTGCAGGGAGCCCAAAATCCTTTATCCAAAAACCCTGCAAAGGATCTTGCAGCAAGGGAGGGAGCTGTGCTGGCTCTGTAGGAGTAGCATGGATGTGGTGCTCTCTCTGGGGGCAGCTGTTTGAAATGCCAAGCCCCTTGTCAGTCCCTGCAGCTGCTGTCCCCATCAGAGACATATGAGAAACATCCACATTTGCCCTGATGGGATGCTGAACTTGTGAGGCCTGTTAGGAAGCCCATCAGAGTGGATAGGAGCATCTCCAGGGGTTTGGCTGCCAAGTGGGTATGGGTGTGGCAGCTGCAGCACTAATGGCTGTTCTTTGCAGTTCTTTGAAGGCAAGGAGCTGCGGCTGAAGCAGGAGTACTTTGTGGTGGCTGCCACCCTCCAGGACATCATCCGCCGCTTTAAGTCCTCCAAATTTGGGTGTCGAGACCCTGTGAGAACATGCTTTGAAACCTTTCCAGACAAGGTGAGTCTGTGGTCAGAGGGTTGGGGGACGTTCCAGCCAGACCTTACATGAGGGAAAGCAGGACACTCAGGACCAAATGTATACAAACATGTATACAAACACCCTGGCAATTGGGTTGTAAAACAGATGAACTCTGGGCCTATTTTCCCAGGGGAAATTTGCAATTTGGAGCAAAACTTGAAAAGTTTGAGTAGCTCCATTACTGAGAGCTCTGGCTGTTTCTGGGGGGTGTGTGTCACAAGAAGAGACTTGGGGCTGACCCTCATGCCAAACCTATGCACTGTCACAGTCCTATCACTGCCAGAACTGAGACCAGCAAGTCTGTGTTGCAGGTGGCTATTCAGCTAAATGACACCCACCCTGCCTTGTCCATACCAGAGCTCATGAGGATTCTTGTGGATGTGGAGAAAGTGGACTGGGACAAGGTAAGCAGAGCTGGGAGGTCTGTGGAGAACCTTTCAGGGGAAAGAGGAGGGGATTTCCTTTCCCCTCTTGGCCTGGACACGTGTATGTTAACCTGCTGTTTGTAACACAGGCCTGGGAGATCACAAAACGGACCTGTGCCTACACCAACCACACTGTGCTGCCTGAAGCCCTGGAGCGCTGGCCGGTCTCCATGTTTGAAAAGTTGCTGCCGCGTCACCTGGAGATCATTTATGCCCTCAACCAAATGCATCTCGATGTAAGGGACGGGGCTGGTCACAGGCTGTGGGAACTCAGGGGGTCTTGATCTGACCATCCTTAGGATGGGAATGCTCCTAGGTCCTATGGCTGCGTCACTAACGTCCCTTTCCCTGCCTGCAGCGTGTGGCAGCTCTTTACCCAGGGGACATTGACCGTCTCCGGAGGATGTCGGTGATCGAGGAAGGAGACTGCAAACGAATTAACATGGCACACCTCTGCGTGATTGGCTCCCATGCAGTCAACGGCGTGGCCCGCATCCACTCAGACATCGTGAAGAACTCAGTGTGAGTTGGGGGACGCTCAAGGCATGCACCCTCTCCACTCACTGGGTTTTGCCTGCAAGCTGTGGAGGGCTTGCTGGGGCCATTAGGTGTCCAGGTCTGTTTTGGCTGCCTTGCTGGATATGGCAGGCTGGGGAGACTCTCTCCCTTTAGAGCTGGTGAAACTCTTGGCAGTACAGCTGAGGAAGGGGGCGAGAGGCAGCAGAGTTCACACCTGTAACAGGGAGATCAACAGGGTCTGCCCTGAGTCAGGAGCACACACAGTGGGAGCCCAGCTGAAGCTTTGGGTGGTGGTGGGTGGTTCAGAGCTCCCTGATGTTCCAGATTCAAGGATTTCTATGAGCTGGAGCCAGAGAAGTTTCAGAACAAGACCAATGGGATCACACCGAGGCGCTGGCTCCTGCTGTGCAACCCAGGACTGGCTGACATTATTGCTGAGGTGAGTCATATGTGAAGTGAGAGGCTGAGCCTGATCCGTTTGATCACCTCTTCTTGTGGTCTGATCAGACCCAAGGCTGACACCTGGCAGGTGTGTGTGAGGACAGCCTGGGAGGTGCACACCTGCGGTACGTGTAGGTGTGAGGTTGGCCGGGCTTTAAAATTGATGATGAAGAGTTGGCGAAAAAAAGCTGCAGAAATTTGGATCTGGTCCCTGCCCTTGCAGTGACTATGCACTGTCACACTGTCAGCAAAAGCGTGCAGCTTCATAGGCACATGGAGCTCCCTTGGAGCCCCAGCCCCAGTTCTGTTCCCTCTGTTTCCAGGCCCTTTAGCACAGGTTTTTACTTCACCCTGCAACATGCCATGGCTGAATATCATCCTGTAATTAAATGTATGTTCATGTCGTGCCCATCTGTTTCTCCAGCTTCCAGGAGGCCCTAGCACATGTGCATGCATCCTCCTTCCTCCCACTAAAGCTCTTTAAGAGGAGGCTTCTTTGAGTTTTTCCAAGTGCCCCATTTCCATTGGGCTCCCTGATGACACAGAGAAGTAACCTCATCATAAAACTTTGCCCCTTTTCCTGGTCACACTGCATCTTCCAGTTCCCAGTGGGACTGTGTCATCTCTGTTGGGGAAGTGCAGTTGTGGACGGGGTGAAGTGCCTCATGGGTAGGACATTCCTCTCTTGGTTTGTTCTTTTAGAAAATTGGGGAAGGCTTTATCACAGATCTGAGCCAGCTGAAGAAGCTACTGGATTTCATCAATAACGAGACTTTTATCAGGGACGTGGCAAAAGTCAAACAGGTAATGTGCACTGGAGGTGGGGTGGGCGGAAGAAGGCTAAAGGCACCATGCTCCCAGGAACATCCCAGCAGCAAATACTTCTGATGCAAGCCCTGAGAACCCATGCCTATTTCTCGTATTTTTTTACCAGGAGAACAAGCTGAAGTTTGCAGCCTACTTGGAGGAGCAGTACAAAGTGAAGATCAACCCTTCATCCATGTTTGATGTTCAGGTCAAGCGAATCCATGAGTACAAGCGGCAACTACTGAACTGCCTGCATGCCATCACCCTCTACAACCGTAAGTCCTGCCTGGGCTGGTACATAAGGAGCGTTCCCCAACCTCTCACTGCCAGGCTCCCCATGTAAAACTGTGGCAGCTGATGGCCAGGGACTCCTGCGCCTACCTCTGCCCTCCTGTCATGAAGGGCTTCTCTCCAGGAGGGAATGAATACAAAATGTCTGAAGGGTCATACAGAGCTCTGAGGAAAAGCTCACAGCCCACATCTCCAGCCCAGCTGGTGCCCAGGTAACCCCTACACCTGTTCTGCAGGTGTTGAGACTGACCTGATGCAAGTTAAAGTCTCACTTCCCAGTGTATATTTTGGGCCTCTGCCCATTCCCTAAGGGAGGCAAGTCATTTGAGCTCTGCATTGTGCTAGCTTGAGTAGTTCTTCAAGGATTCTGCAACCAATTTTCACCCACTACAGCTCCAGCAGATGTCTGGTTGGCTTCAGAGTCCTGCAAGTTTGATGGGTCCTTGTGACATGGGCTGAGATCCCGGCCCACCTCTGATGCATGCAGTTGTGAAGATTTTTTTATTATTTTTTAAGATCAAAATTGACCTTTCAAATTTGAAAAATTTTGAAGAAAGGTCCCTGCTCTTTCAGGCATCAGAAGTAATCCATCCAAATCCTGTGTGCCCAGGACTATTATGATTGGAGGAAAGGTAAATGCGTTCCAGACTCGGTGCATGCATGGCTCAGTGAGGGTGTGGGGAAGGTACTGTCCCCTTTCTGTGGCTTGGCGGGGCCCACTGTAGGTTACCCAGTGTGTGTCTGCTGTTGGGCTCCTCAGGAAACGCCTCGACAAACTAACTGGATTGAGCAAGGCCCCATCACTGTTTCCCCGTGGCTCAGGACTTCTCCCATGAGGGTGTTTTTGCTAAATCATGGCTGGGAGAATTAGGATTGTTCAGTTTGGAGAAGAGAAGGCTCTGGGGAGACATTATTGCAGTCTTTCAGTGCTTGAAGGGGGCTTTTTAACAAAGATGGAGACAAACTTTATAGCAGGGCCTGTTGCAATGAGGGAGAGTAGTTTTAAACTGAAGAAGGATCAGTTTACATTAGATCTAAAGTGTAAAGTTTTTACAATGAATGTGAGCAGGTTGCCCAGAGGTGGCAGATGCTCTATCCCTGGAAACATTCAGGTTGGAGGAGGCTCTCAGCAACCTAGTCTAGTTGAAGATGTCCCTGCTTATTGCAGGGAGGTTGGACTAGATGGCCTTTAAAAGTCCCTTCCAGCCCAAACCATTCTATGATTCTCTGTGGACAGCAGAGGTCAGGCCCAGACTCTCCCTGCAGTGAGGACCCACGCTGGTATCTCTCATGCTCTGCTTTATAAGCCTTCACCATTTCTGGGCTGCTCTTCTTCAGGCAGCTCCTGGCTACCACATGGCCAAGATGATCATCAAACTTATCACATCCGTTGGTGATGTCATCAACAACGATCCCTATGTGGGAGACAAGCTCAAGGTCATCTTCCTGGAGAATTACCGGGTATCCTTGGCCGAGAAGGGTATGTCTGGTCTTGTGTAAGCATATGTCAGGAGTTGGGCATGTCCCAGCTAAGCCCAGGAACTGGCTGGCCTAAGAGGCTGTTATGGCAGGACAGCTGGCTGTCCCCTAGGAACGGCCTGAGGGTTCCACAAAGGTCGGGAAGCCAGCTTTCTGCACGAGTGACAGCAACTGCATGGGGTCATGGCAAAGCTGAGCCTGGCCCCAAAGTCATGCTGTTTGGGCTGAGGTTGAGGTCAGAAGGGCCACTAGCAGATGTCCAGGCTTGTCCTGGTTGTGGGGAGCTGCAGTGTACCAAGGATTAACTCCTACCTCTCTCGCACCCGGCAGTGATCCCAGCAGCGGATCTCTCCCAGCAGATCTCCACAGCCGGCACAGAGGCCTCAGGTACTGGCAACATGAAGTTCATGGTGAACGGGGCCCTCACCATTGGGACCATGGATGGGGCCAACGTGGAGATGGCTGAGGAGGCAGGCGAAGAAAACCTCTTCATATTTGGCATGCGGGTGGAGGATGTGGAGGCCCTGGATCGTAAAGGGTTGGTACATGCCAGGGCTTTTCAGATACAGGTCCCAGCTCTGGCAGGGAGAGCCATGTTCTCTGGGAGGGACACCTTCCTCCCTGGGCAGCTCTGGAGCAGGAAAAAACAGGGGGCTGGAGGCAGCCTCTGTCTGGGGCTGGGCTGTGGATGGTCCATCAGGGATGCAGCTTGTCCAGAGCACAGTGGCTGTGAATGGGACATTAAGTCTGGGCAAAAAGTGTTTCAGGCACTGCTACTGGTCTAGAAGCCACTAGCAGGGTGCTCTGATGGACACACCCAGGAACAAGTCTCCTCACTCAGGAGCCATACAACATCCTTACCTGCCCTCCATGCCCCTGGAGAAGTCAGGTTCTGCTCTCCGGGTGCTGGGCCCCAGGAAGAGCATCAGTTCCTACAGCCCGTCTCTGCTGGGCACAGGTACAACGCCCGGGAGTACTATGAGCGCCTGCCAGAGCTGCGACAGGCCATTGACCAGATCAGCAGCGGTTTCTTCTCCCCTCGAGACCCTGGTTGCTTCAGGGATGTCGTGAACATGCTCATGTACCATGACAGGTGAGTGCTGGGAAGCATTCCCTTTGGTGGGCTGCACTCAGCCTGCTTTAGCCTCCTTCCCCGCTGGCCTGGGTCCTCCTGCACAGGGGCTGAGCCTTGCCTGCCCCCAGGAAGATGTCTGTCCTTCCCAGAAGGCAAAGCCCAGCCCTACTCTGCTTTGGGTTTCAGGTTTAAGGTGTTTGCAGATTATGAGGCCTACATTAAATGCCAAGGTCAAGTGGACCAGCTATTCATGGTAAGACATGCCTGTTACTGAGTGGGAGGGATGGGGTCTTTGGCCAAGGCAGTAGAGCGGGAGCCCTTCTCACAGACACCACAGTGTGTGGGCATGGGGCAGGGCAAGGCAGGTTTTGCTGCTTTGGCAGCCCCACACCATGGCATTGAAATCAGTCAGGTCTGCACAGCCAGTGCCCTGCAACACTGCGAGCCGGGACAGAGCTGGGTAAGGGACTGACTGCTGACATTGCCTCTCCTCAGGATCCCCGCGAGTGGACTAGGAAAGTCATCAGGAACATTGCGTGCTCGGGCAAGTTCTCCAGTGACAGGACCATCACAGAGTATGCCCAGGAAATCTGGGGTGTGGAGCCATCTGCCACAAAAATCCCCCCACCCAACCTCCCCCGAGATTGATGCACGCACAGAGGGAAGGAAGGAGGAATAGGCTCCCAGCCCAGGAAGCCTCACCACCAGTCAGATGGGCTCAGCTCTGCAGAACCAAGGCCTTTCCCTCAGGGGGCAGATGGATGCTGTGAGGAGGAGCCCTGACTGAGGAACAACAGCTGGGGGACATGAGAAAGGACCTTGTGTTTGCACCCATGTATCCAACCTGCATGTGCTGCATAGTGCTTTTAGTGAGATGACCATGGATAAGTCTTCCAAGCTGTGCTCCATGCTTAACAAGGGCTTTCCAACTAAACCCTCCCCTCAACCCCTGCCTGGAAGGGCCTGGCCTCCTTGACCCTGCCCCACAAGCAGGATTAGCCAAAACAGAGCGCCTGTCTTGCATCCTCCTCTGGGGGTCTGCCAGGACCAAAACTAGAGGAGGGAGAAACCACTCTGCCTCCCAGGCCAACCCCTTCCCCAGTAACACCTACAGAAGGTGGGGCTGGCTGCTAAAGCAGTTGGGCCCAGGGCAGTCACCAATGTCAAACACTGCCACAAGAAGGAGAGCCTGGGATCAGCAACTTCCTTGCCACAGAGCTTACCATAGTTTCCTGCCACACCTCTTTGCTAACTAAAGGCCCAGTAACCAAGCCACTCCAAGGATTTTTAGGTTCCATATCTGCATAGAGAGGGCCACCAGAGCCACCACTGCCAGGTGGGTGGCTGATCTTTCTGGTTCTTGGCTCTCCAGGTACAGCTGTGGGCTGGGTGCTACCCAGGGGGTGAACATGGATCACATCTCTGGCATTCCTCCACAGCAGGGTCATGCTGTTCCACGTGTCCCTCCCAGTGCTGGGGTCAGAGTTTAACACCCATAGTGCAGCATAGTGCACCAGTACTCCCCTGTGTGACACCAGATCATTAAAACAACCTGAACACCTGCTGGTTTGACTTTGGACTGACTTGTGACTACTCCACACCTCTGGGTTCAGGTTGCAACAAGTTCAGGCCATGATTCCCGAATTGATGCTGTCCTTCCCCAGCTGTGGCTTCATGGGATGTGGTCCCGTGCAGCTGACGGCATGCTGGGGTGCTGGCACCATCGTGGGGGCAACATGCCTGTGGTCAGTCTTGCTCAGGGCGTGCAGGAGGAAGTTGATACCAGTGGCTGTACTAGGCTAACTCCAGCCAAAGCTATTTACTGGTACCCCAGGCATGCTGACTATACGCACTGGGATGGGGGTCGCTGTGTTGGGTTTACCCTGCAAATGGCACACAGGGCTCCTGTACTAGAAATCTCACAGGCAGCTCCCATTTCCCCCATTTCCTCTGAAGAAGCAGAGCCTCAGCTGCAGACAGACTACAAGCACAGACCCTCTGGGCTCCAGGAGAGCCATTTTCCCAGAGCTGGAAGCAGCCACAAAGATTTGCCCAGTCCCGGCTGCAAGCTCACCTCCCACACACAACCCTACAGCAGCCTTGCCATGCCCCTGACAACACTGACCTGTTCAACCGGGGAAGAAGTCCCAAAACCTGCCAGATAAAACTGGTAAAGCTGAAGTGATCAGCAGTCAATGCCTTTATTAAAACTACACCACTTTTAGATAAACATTTCAGTTTAAATTTCCAAGCATATCACTGGCCTACTAACAGGAATGGTGGTGTTGGAATCACCCACACCAGCAGTTCTCATGCTGGACTCCCAGCTCTGTCCCACAGGGGGAAGGCAGTCAGCCAGGCCCCAGCTCAGGCTGCACTTTGCCCCAAGCCAGCTGCCAGCAGCAGCATTAACTGGAATGTGTATGTTACTCTCCAGAGCCAGGTAATTGTTTCTCTTCTGTCAGTGCAATAAATTATGTTTGATGCACTTGTATTTAAGTGACACAGCTAGCTTATGAGTATCACGGGTCAGAAACCTCTGGGACAACCACGCTAATGGCAGAATAATCTTGGTACAAGAACAAGCTAGTGTCTCTTTTGCAACTAGTATGAGCCTGCAGATATAACTGGGATGCATGCTGAGCAGTTTATACTATGCTGTACACCCCTGAACAGACCCTTGAGGCAGCACAATTCACTCTGAGCACTAATGACTAAACCTACAGCACCTGGTACTGTCTGTATGGACTGATGGGTGGCAGGGCCAGATCCTAGTGAGTCAGTGTATGACCCTCTCCCATCTCAGAGCTCTTCAGTGGCATAAACCAGCCCCTGTTCTAGCCTCAAGCAGGGCAAGGACATCCCCAGAACCTCTCCCTATGAGAAAGGCTCATTTCCACTTCTGTCTCCTGGATAATGTGCTCCGGCCATGGCTGTCAGAGGGGCTGAGACGTGCTACTGGGAGTGCACAGAAGGGAGGGGAAGGGAGAGATGGGGAGCAACACCCCAGATTTATTTTTGCATCAAGAACTACATACCACTGCCTCCTTTTAACTACAGTGGAACAGCATTGCTACCAGGAACCAGAAAACTTGACCTAAGGAGTTAAAAAGTAGTTGATGGAAAAAAAAAACAAAAACCCTTGTCCTTCCCATCAGAAAAGGAAGCACGTGGCTGTCTGGGTGAGTACAGGAAAAATGGAAGACATCCATTCCCACAGCCTGGGCACACACTGTTCATGGAAGGGGAGATCAAACAAAAAAGTAATCTCATGCTTTCTGGCTTAAACACTCAAGTTTGCAATTTATATACATATGTCATTTCAATCCTAACAGGAAGTGCATGTGAAGAAGGGGCGGAGGTCCACAGAGCATTGCAAGATGGGAGGAGAAATGATGTTCACAAGGAAAAGGGTATAGGAAAGATAAAAGGGCACTAACCTTTCCCATTAAATAGATGTTTCAAATGGAATAACAAAAAAAAAAAAAGCCTTTCATTTTATTTCCAAATGTCTTCAATTACCCCAACACTTGCAGCACATTGTGACTGAAGAGCTAAATAAAAATACCTCTCACTACCTGGATCTTCCACATATTTGTAATTACAGCCACTTACCAAAAAGGAAAGGCAAAACATTTTCTAGAAAGAGAACACCTCAAACCTAAGCAGGACAACTGTGGTATGGAGATGTGGCAAAAGCCATTCACCTACAAATGAATCTCTACATGATCCAAAACCAGCAGCAATGTTTAAAAGTGAAACAAATATCCTTGGTCATGACACAGTGTCCTAGGAACATCTGTCCTCAGTGGTACCACGTTGGAATGGCCAGACTTTGCTGTGCTGAGGTTTTTCATGATTTGGTACTGGCTCCTGGGTTGTTATCACCCCTCCATCCGTGTCAAAAAAAGAAGCCAACAACTTCCTCTGCCGTCACAGGTGCTGGAGTTGCCAAGGGTACACATCAGGACTGAAGTGGAAATCCCTGACCTTCTCTAATGCCAGGGATGGAAGAATGGCAGACTGACCCACAGGGAGCAGGGAAGAAAAGGAGAGAGAGAAAGGAAGAAAGAAAGGAAAATCTCTGTGCTGACAAGCAGCCATTCTTCAGTGATGATGCTCATGTTCAGATTTTCCCAGGAATTCCCTAGGAAAGAAAATGACACAGCAGTGACACTCAGCTCTCCTATACTGGTGCATGCTACACCCTGCAGGTCTTCTCATTCCCCTGGCAAATACTATGGCTCAAGCATTTGCAGCTTGAGCTGCACAGGGGACAGCACTGAGCTTTGCTCTCACGCCCCATCAGTGGTTCCCATTAAAAGAGCCAAGCTGAAGCAACTGCTCTGCAAAGAGCTCCTCCAGAGTATCCAGCTTACAGCAGAGACACGCCACAGGGAAGCGTTCTCAGATTTCTGTGGCTCCCCTTCCCAAAACCTGCCTTGCAAGGAGGTGGAGAGCTCTGACCCTGTGCTAAGCCAGCCCAAGTATCTCACCCACTCTGGAGGCCAAAGGGCCTCTAGCTGCCCAATACACATCTCTCTTACACATGGGTGCACGTCATCGTAAGCCCCAAGCCCCAGCCCCCCCTAAGGCAGGGGTGACCCCGGTCAGCCGGGCTGTTACCGCAGTATTCGAGGTAGCTCTGGACTCCTGTAGATGTACTTGTGCCGGTAGCCGAGGTCTGTGTGGAACGGAACAAACTGCACCTTGTAGTCTCGGAAACTCCGTGATGTTGCAGCGATGTTGTAAAGCTGAATGCAAGGGGAGGCAGGTGAGGGTTGTGTGTTACTCCAAACCTGCATCCCTCTCAGGGTTGGGTTATGGGCCCTGGCTTGAGCAGCTTTGATAGCTCTAGCTTCATTTCATTACTGATTTGCCACCTCCAACAGCACAGAATCTGCAGTCCCTTTGGGCTATGTGTTTCTACATACACCTTTCTATTGCTGACTTTTTGCCTAGTTGGGATGTCGTTCTATCCATACCCGTTCCTCCCACCAGATCAGTTTGCAGAGCCACATGTGTACCTTTTTTCCCAGATGAAATGGTACCACTGGATCATCCTCAGCGTGAAGGATGAGCAGCGAACAGGAAATGTATTTCACACTGTAAAACAGACAATGTCACAAAGGCTTAGAGCAATCCCATCGTTCTCTAACACTAACACATGTGCATTTTTAAGAAAACTTTAATGACAAACACATCCTGTGGGTTAAGTGCAATTCAAAACACTTATTCAAAACACACCATTCATTTGATCTGTAGAAAATTTACTAATGAAAGGCATCGTCATAAAAACTATTGGCTGCTTATACCAGAGAAAAGTGGCTCAAGACACTGTAAAGCATAATCCCCACCAAGGTCTTCTTTCATTTCACTACTGGAAACTCACAAATACTCAGACTCTTCAATCAAAGACTCAGTGAAAAGAGATAATGTGATTACAGGCAAGGTGGCTTATGCAAATGCACAGCAAAGAAATCTTCCCAAACCTTTCAGGTTCCAATGCTACTGTTTAATGTGTAACATGCACTTGAAAAGCATAAATCACATGAACCAAATCTGCATATCCCCGAGTAGTCTCTTTGCTCTCTGTTGCATCTGTTCTTATCAAGAACAATTAAAAAAGAAAGAACTTCACAGTGCAAAGTTGTGCTGCTCTCAGGGCTGTGAGAGCAACTGAAATCACTTCAGCAAGTGTAATGCTGCAACACATTAAAAAGAAAAAAGAAGGCAGTCTGCTGTCTATCCTACTTGATGCTTGCCATAGCTCACTGCAGCCACAGCTGAAACCCTAACAAAGAAGGAACTCACTTCTCATCGTTTGCAAATTTAATTCCACTTGTCGTGATGGGGTCAAGGAAGAACCAGTCAAACCCAGGGAAGTATCTGTATATCTGAGAGGAAAAATGTGCATTAGTGGCAGGACAGTTATATGAACAGCAGTAACAGGGCAGGCCATTGCCATCCTGGTAACATCCCTTGCCTGCTGACTGCACTCTCTGCAGTGAGATGGCCCAAGTTTCCACCAGCGTTATTTTTCCTCCAGTGTTTCAGGCTCATCTTACCAGCCTGCTCAGGAGCAGGCACTTCAGGTGCTTGCATGGTCAAGGTCTCTATGAATCATGCAGGACTGCTGGCAACAGTCTTCCTGGAAGAGCTTTAGCCCAGGGCACCTCAGCCAGCCTGGCTGCATCCCACACCTGGAGTGGGTGTCTGCTCAATTTGCTCCCATGCTGGATGGAAGAGGTGGCCACATTAGGGTGAACTCAACAGGGAAACCACATAAGTGCAAAGGATCCACATGGATGGGGTAGAGACCAAGAGAAGCCCACCTGTGTCATTGCTTTGCTCACACCCACAGAATAGCCTCCTGCAACAGAGAAGCTACAACACAAAAAGAACGGGCTGTTCACTGCTGAGAGCAGAGTTTATCTTAACCCTCCCTAAATTTACTGCCCTTTCTGATCCCAGTTTCTGTTTTCTTTCAGCAGGCTCCATACACGGCTCTGGTACTGCTTATTGTACTAGGGTTCCCAGGAGTTGTATTAAGTGTAGCTCTTTACCCCTGATGTTTATTGATATCACTTCTGCCCCACAAGCCATGCAGTTAGCTCAGTCACAGCACTTCTGATGGTTAATTTCTAAGCATACAATTAATTACATGCCACTAGTGCAAGAGTCACTGTGTACTTGCCACAGAAAAGGGGTGACTTCGTGCCTCCTCCCGTATGTTGGTGAATGGAGATTCCAGTATCAGGGCATCCGGGGGCGTTTCTGAAAAGCCGAAGGCAATGTGCTGAAATGTAGGGGTGCAGATAGCCAACAAGGTCAGGGTCTGCCTTATGAGAGCAGCTGCCACCACAATGCACCAAGAACAGCTTTGTCACAACCCCAAATGTATCTGGGACGCCAGCAAGGCCTGTGCTGGGTGGGAAAAGCATCCAAGCACCACACTTACCTCTCTCACAAAGACGCCTCACTAGATTTGTTGCGACCCTGGAAAGAAGAACGAGCATTTAATTGGCACAGGCCCTCTGCAAAGCATCAGGCTCTGTAGATAGTCAGTGCCAAAGGTAAAAGTCAACTGACGTAACATTGACCCTTCACGCTATCCAAGGTCTGGTCAGCCAGCCCACAATGACTTGGGTTCCCACCAGCCTCCCATACCCAACTGTCTCAAATGACATCAGGTGCCTGCATCTCAGTAAGCAAACAAGTCCAAGGAAGCAGCACATCATGCAGCCACACTTGGATGGACCTCCTTTCAGGTAGCTCTCAGGCTTCCAGCATATCCATGGCTGTGTGACACAGTCTCTTACTCACAGACCACAGGGGCTGAGCAAGAAAGAGGGGAATGCAGGGGTATAAGCAGAGGGGTGTTGTGTTTTAGGCAGCTGGAGTGCAGAGGCCCAGGGCTACACTGCAAGGAGTTTCCATAGCTAGGTCAGAAAACAGCAAGGTCTCCCCTATGCATCATCCTAATGGGACAGAGATATTTCTAAAGTTGCTGACTCCTCCAAGCACAGCACATTTCACAAACCTTAAACTCCAGACTGGCTGTGGTCACCAGGGAACTCAGCTGGGGACCACAGTCCCAGGACACTCTGACTGCAGTGCACTGGGAAATGCCACAAGCAAGCTCTGACTCAGAAAGGGATCCTGGACTGGGCAAAAAAATTTAGAGGAGGAGCCCAAGGAAAAGTGTTTGCCTTCACTCAAACAAAGCAGGATATTTAGTGTCACAGCAATGAAGACACACTATCCTGAATTACCTCCCTGTCCCTGCAATGCATTTGTTGCACAACAAGGCAAGCTGTTGTGGGCTCACAGTTATCTGCACAGAGCTCAACTCAAAGGTAACTCTTGTGTTTGCTCTCTGCTCCCCCGCAAATCAAAGAGGTAAGAGCATGTGCTGCTGGCTGAACACAACTCACCTCCAGACAGCAATGGAAAGGGGGGAAGCACAAAAGGAAAGTTAAAAACATGACGGCAAAGGTACTTGGCACTGTGAACTTCCCTGTGCGAGGCATGACCACATAAATGTCATGGGTGGCCAGCAGTGTAGTCATGCAGGCATCTGCACAAGTACTGATTACACGCAGCATGTTTATCAGAAGAGGAGGAAAACCTTTTATAAGGACAAGTCACATGCATTATGTGGCTGGTCGGAGACACTCTTCTGCTGATGTTCTGCTCTGAATGTTCTGCTCTGAAGGACATGCAGACACAGGTTCACCACAGGAAGAGATCAGTGCAGTTCCACTTTCTCTCTTTCTGAATTCTATTATTCTAAGTGTCTTTTCCAGTGTGACCCTCTGGGCAATGAAGGTTCAAGATCAATTGCTGCACAGTCATCCACTGTAGCCCTTCTCACTCTGTAGAGTACAAAGGGGAAGCTACCCTGCAGAAATTATGCCACAGATGCCAAGCCAAGCCATCCTGGGGATTACAGCAAACAGCACTTTCATCCAAGGTCAGTGTTTAATGTTTTTCAGAAGCTGCTCAATTCCACTGAGATTAGACACTTACCCTGTTCCCAGGGAGTGTCCCCATATATAGACAGGGTTGTCTCCACTTCGTGCTTTTATCCAGTCAAAGACATGAAGGGCATCGTAGGTCATTCCCCTCTCTGACGGGCTGCCTATTGAATCACCCCAGCCTGAAACACAAATAGTCCTGCTAAGAATCACAAACTGGTCAGCAAAGCTCTTCCCATGCAGCCCATCTGCGACTGCAAAGGGACCTGGGGCATAGGGAGTTTCTGTTCATTTCACTGTGCACCTCTACAGTTTGTGGCTGAAAGCCTTAACTGATCTGCAGTCATTTAATCAAGGTAACTGCTGGCTGACAAGGAGTTTTTAGTGGATTTAGTCAACAACAAAACCAAGGACTGAATCTCAAACATCGCTACAATGGAGTTGTTGCACGTACCCATCTGCAACAGTCCGGCTTACTAACCTTCCCTGCTTTTGCATGCATGTAACCAATTTGTAAGTGGAGTCTCTAACAGCATAGGAATTGGATGCCTAGGGCCAAAGCCTAAGCACATCTCACAAAGCTGTTTCGACATCAGTTTGTCTATGCTGTTCGGTCAGTGCCTTCAAGCAATTTTCCACCCTCCAGAGTGTTTTGGCTCTATCACTATTGCAGCACATCTACACATTATATGCTAAGCAGCCAGCATCCCAGATCCCTTCTGATATCTATTAAGCAGCCAGAGAAGCAGCTGCCAGCAGGACTGAAAAACAGGGCAAGCTCCTACAAATAAACCTCTCCCAGATGTCTTTTTGATAAAAATGCAGTGGATTAATTTCTTTCCTGTATCTCCAGCGGCATTACACTGCAGCCACGGCTTAAACACTAAGAAGGTAGAAAAAGAGCAGCAGATGCCTGACTGCTGGTGGCAGAGTTGCAAAACAGTCATGGCTTCTGCTGAGTATGTTACCAATTGTTAGCAAACCATTTACTCTGTCTTATCTCACCTATGAGCTTTTAAAAGGAAGTAAGTGCAAGTTCAGTTCCCTGTGTGACCTCATGAAAGTCAATCAGATCATATCCGATGGAATACACCTAGGCAAGCATATTATATTCCACATGTGCACCTGGAGGGTGCCTCACCCTCTGCTCCTTAGCTCTCTAATCAACAAGCCCTGTGCATGAGGACAGATAGGAGCCACAGTGCACCAAGCTGGACATTGGAAAGCAGTGCTACACAAAGGTACTGGAATGAAATTTCTGGAAATTCTTTGGATACCCAAAGAGGGAAAAAAAGGAGCAATCACCACATCTAATTAGCTGGCAGCAAGTTTTATAAAAGAACAGTTTCCCTGAGATAAAAAAAAAAAAAGACTGAACTCTGTTGATTATACAGAAAGAAACATCTAAAGATGTTTCATAATAAAAGAAGTCCACATACCTCGGTAGTCAAACGTCACCACATGGTACCCGAGGGAGCTGAGAACCTGGAGGGCAGAGAAACACGCAAAAACCCATCACAGACTTTTACACCAGCCATGCTCTTGCGTCAGGCCAACATTATTGACATGGCAACTTACAGCTTTTCTGTGCAGCAGGCACAAAGCTTTCCAAACGCTAATTATCTCAGCCCACTGGTTTTACTCCATTTGTTTCCTGGACCTCATATCACGCTTCCTAAGATGCTGATTCTCCCTTTAACAGCTTTGCCTTTAAGATCTGCAGATATCCTACTGTTTCCCCTACAAAGACCTTCATGTTTTCCAGTGAAACAGTACAACTGCTTCAATTATGTTACTCAAATTGGTAGAAATGTAAGCATAACACATAGAAGCCTATTTCAGAACACTTAAATGTATAGATCCAAAACGTGCAATTGCTCTACTGTGAATAGGTAATCCTAACAAAATCTGTTAAAAGCAAGTAAAAATACTCAATGTTAGATCAACTTACTTGGAAAAAGTGCCTTGGAAAAAACAATGCTAGCATTCCAAGCTACCAATGCTTGATATGAACCTAAGAGCTCTGTGGCAGATAAAAAAAAAAATCAACAAAAAGTCACAAAAGGATTAAAATGCTGTTCTCTTGTGGTCTATACGTGATTAAAAAAAGCCATCTTAGTATTATGCTATTTATGTGTAAATATAAAAACAACATTTTATTTCTAATGCAACTGAAATCTTAACAGCCTGAACAATTACTGTTACAAATTCAGATCTCATTACCACAGGGGAAAAAAAGAGGAAAATAAAATAATGTAGAGAAGAGGCGTGTTCAGATAAGTTGGCAGCTCAATTCCCTTGCTGAGAGGACTATGATGGTGATGGTTTCTCCCTGATGTATCCATCCAGGGCTAATTTTCATATATTTTGGACATGCACTGGATGTTTCTCTCTCGTCATTATCAGAAGCACAAGCAAAAATGACAGCATCCAAGCCTGTTTCATTCTGCTGGAATAAGGACGAATTTGGAGTTTCTGGAGTGGTACATAAAAACATTACCCTGATTTTGTCTGTAACACTACCTGCATGAGAACTGTTACTATTTGCATTGAAGTTACGGCTCTCCCATGTAATTATAGAACGCTCAGCAAAAGTAAAACAAACCTGGTTGTTAGACTACATCTGCTTGGCATGCAACATTCACTACCTTCAGGGTTCACTGCGCAACGAGTTGGACCTGCAGCACTGCAGCTGGGCTAGTGTTTGTTGCAGTTTTCTAAATAACACTCCTAGTGGTACTGGGAGTATCGCAGTGTGCAAATGAAATGACCTGTAAGCTGAGCGTTACTTCTAAAGGAGTAGTAAAAATATTAGAAGCACCAGCAAAAATGACAGCATCCCAGCCTGTTTCATTCTGCTGAAATAAGCACAAATTTGGAGTTTCTGGAGTGGTTCCGGTAAGCCGATGTGTGTGTTCACGTATGAGTAACTGACTGAAAAAGACAAACTAAGCAACTTGTCTGGATGTTCTCAGAAGCAAAGAATACCACATGCGGGAACAGAAACTTTGTGTTTTGGTAAACTGTGTTCTCCGTATGTGTACACACAGAAACACACTGAGTCCTATGAAGCACTGCTACTCTTGTCCCTCAAAATCAGAAACAATTCCTCTGCCTGTCTTGGCCAGCACAAAATGCATCGCAGCATAGGCTGGCTCCTAGAAAAATGATCAAATAGATCACTATACATGGCAGTGTCCTCAACCAATTTTCTGCAAATCAGCTCATCCTTTCTTCTTAAAGGAAATATAACCTGCCTCCTTGGCGTTGCCAAACAGTATTTTCTAACCAATCTGAATTTAAAAAACACTTTGCAGCAGGGGATCTCGTATTGCATTGCAATAAAACTTTATGAGTGCCAACACTGACACAAATTATAAAGAGAAGGAAATGATAGCTAAATCCCCAGGAAAAACATAGACCCCTCTGAAATGAGCCAGCAAAAAGAATTACGGCTCTTTTAGAAACACAATACAAGGCCAAGAAATTGTGTTTGAGAATTTCAGCCAAAAGAGTTCAATAAAATACATTACCCCAAAAGTCACTAGACAAAACACTCAAAGCAACTGAGGCTCTTGTTCTCGCATAACAGACCATAGTGCTACATCTGGGAAATTCATTAGGTTTTGTACAAACCCTTCTGCACTGGAGATGGCACCACTCATACAAATGCACTGTGCCATAAGGAAGGAGGAAAACCAGACTGAATACTGTTAAATGGTATCTTAAATTAGTACACTACGTTAATCAGTCAAATTGTGGCTGCAATTATATAAAACTTTCGATTTTTCCAATAAACTATGTTTGTGAACGTATTCCTGTCAAAGAACCTGATTAGCTCAGTTGGATCTGGCAGTTAACATCAGCAAATAGAAGACTTTTCAAGTATCTTTGAATATGTGGAAGTGTGCTCACAGCTTACCTTTTCCCATACAGGCTTCCTATTTAAAGGAGACTAAGAGCCCCAAGGTCTGTGCCTGTTGGTAGTGGGCTGTTATGAGCAGTCTCAATTATGTGCATATCTGATGTGTTAATGCAACTGTTTGGACAGCACACACAGCCACTTACCTTGTAAAGCTCCACACGGTGATCCCCTCCTCTGGCAAGAGTGATTCATGAAGAGGAGAAAAAAAAAACAACAAAAGCAAAACAAAACGAACAACCACATGTGAGCATTTAAGTTTCCAGAAACATATTTTCCCACTTGCCTCAGGCAATTTAAGACAAACATGCCAAAAACAAGAAACGCCATAACTACTTCGTCACAGGCTTCAAGGAGACAGCAAGGCTTTGCTGAGCTATGCAGGACATAATTTTGAAGTCAACTTCTCCCTGTAAACCTCGCCTCACAGCAGGAAAAGATGAACTTTTCTACCCAGTCTCCTATCCACCTTTTCCAAAGACTGTAATACATCCAAAAGAGCCTGTCCCTGTTGGCTTTGCAGACCCTGAGCTCTTGCCACCAGTGTTGCCAAAGCCAGTAGCCCCTGCTCTCCCAGGTGTGATGCTGGCAGCAGACCTCATGACATTAACCAAATCAGCTGGTCCTTGGATTTTCTCACCTGGCTCCAAACACAGGGAAAGAAGGGACATGTGCAAAAGACTGAGCAGAGAAAAACAGAGTTGAATACTGTAAAAAAAGTTCCAGGAGAAGAATCCGTTTAAAGTTTTGGGGGTTTATATATACAAATTGAAACCTAGACAATAAAATGGAATGTGAATGTGCCATTACATACTTTAAAATATATGCACAAAATGAAATGGCTATTCCACATTCAAACTTTAGTACTGATATAAGAGTAAATTTACTCTTGCATTCATATGAAAGTTCTAAAACATTCACACTATGACTGTTTTGGTCAGTGCAGCCTCTAAATCAAAAAGCCAAATCTCCAGACCTCCCTCTAAGAACACATACACTTGCCAGCCAAAAAGCTGTCAGCTCCAACTGTACTATAAAATACCTAAGGCAGTCAAAAACACTCAGGGCAAAATGCAAGGGGTTGCTTGTAAGTAATTTTGAATAATACAAGCCTGAAGAAGATGATCCACTTGCTTGAAAAGTCACCTTTGACATGTACACATTGGTGACTTTTCATGCTTTGCTCAAAGTGTAACAGAGGAATTTTTTCTAAGGGGACCAAGTAAACAAAACATTTTTGCCACAGCCCCAGATCACTCAGGCAAACTAGAAAGCTAAGGTAGTGCCTTTTACTTATGGTTAATGCAGCCTGCACCAGTAAAGCGACGGAATGTGCAGCATAGAAACACACAGCAATAGATATTAAATCTGAAATGGCAGCGCCAATGCACCTCCAGCTTCTCCAGTACACAGAGTAAAGCAAAATGTGAAATATGTTACTGATTCATAGCTCAGTACTTTATCTCTGTAGCACTTGGGGGAGCCAAGAAGTAAATCTAATCAAAACACACACAACAGAGATACTGGTCCCAAACTGCCACCATTAAGCTGCAGAATAGCTTCCATTAGTGTAATTTGTTACACCCAATAAAGGCAAAAAACCAAGTTCAGCAGTATTTGAAAAATAATGCTACAATTTGATTAAACCTTGTAATGCATGGCTAAAACAGAGTTCCTTTACATCATGGAACTTGTTTTTCTGCAACGTTTCTGCTCTTGCAGAGTATCTGTGGGCAGACATCAGCTTCAAAAGAACAGGCACTGGCACTCAAAACTCAGAAGGTGGTTGATACTCTTTTGTAAAATGCATATTTGTAAGGAAAAAGACCATGTTCTAATAAACGAACAACAGCTCTGTAACACATGGAGATGTGGCAGTAAGAACACTGTGCTGAGAAACATCCAAGAAGCTTCACACTGCACTTATGGTTTCTAGTATCCAACAACAAAGTATAGAAAACCATCCTACTACCTTAGCTGATACAGTCAACTACAAAATTACAAATTTTAGAGATGCTCCTGTTGCAGACAAATGTCCTGTACGTATGCAATAATGAAACAAGATCAGCACACGACCATCCTCTTTCCTTCTGATTTTCCTTCCTCTTAATGTGTTCACTACTAAAATAAACTCAAAAAAGGAAGTGGAATGTTTCTTTAATGTTTGCAAGTAACATATACAGAAGCACTAACACTATCCCATGTCTCAATTCAGAAACTACTATACTGAAAAGTACTTCTCATTACCTGATTTAGAGAGGGTCACAGCCTCCTGGCTTCTAGCAGAGGATACAACGTAAATTACAGTATCAAATATCTCTGATAACTGCAATAAATCCATATTCAATAAATGTTCTATGAAATGATCCCTCCCCATAAGTACCTTCTTTTAAAAGGAGAGACACCAAACTGATTTTAGATTTTATTTTGGTTTTAATCATAAAATAGTTTGGGTTGGAAGGGACCTTTAAAGGCCATGTAACCCAAACCTCCTACAACAAGCAGGGGGTTTCTTCAACTAGATCAGTTTGCTCAGAACTCTATCCAGCCTGACCTTAAATGCTTCCATGGATGGGACATCTTCCACGTTTCTGGGCAACCTGTTCCAGCGTTTCACCACTCTCATTGTAAACATTGTTCCTTATATCTAATCAAAATCAACCCTCTTTTAGTTTAAACCCCCTATCCCTTGTCCTATCGCTATAGGCCCTAAGAAGGTTTTCCCCGTCTTTCTTAATGTGCTGAAGGTGTGGCAAACCAGGAAAACACATCATGAAACTGTTTTGTGCCTCACCTTGTTCCCGCATTGCCGTGCAAGTAGAGGATCACAGGATGGCTCGAGCCCAAAGCCTCTTCAAACCACAACTGGTCCTTCCCTCGAGCATTCTTCCATAAGGCTGCAGGGACTGTGTGCCTGTATACAGAAGGAAAATTTACATTGGCCGCTGCTACTCAACATTCAAGTGTCTGCCATTTGAATTTCGAGTTTTTCTGATCAACTCATTAACTCAGGATTACACACCTCACACACACTTTTCATAAAATTGTCATGATTAGCTGACAAATGGCCAAATTTAAAAGGCAGTGGCTATAGTTTATTTCTATATTTTCATCTCCATCACCACTGCCTTCAAAACTGAGGTCTGTGCAAGGCATCAAACTTCACAGGCAACCCCAAAGCACAATTACCGAAGTTCCTGCTGCTCTGGAGAAATCTCAATTCCTCAGCTTTTATGGCACTTAATTACTTCAATTAACATACTTATACACCATAAACAAGATTCACTGCTAGGTCAGCAGATGTTCAGAATAATCAAAGCCAGCTGGGTTTGGAAAGAACGTTCGGTGAGTAAGAGGCATATCTGACTCTACAGCCAGTCTGAGGAAAAGGAAGAGCTCAGGGTATGATGAGAAGATCATGTGTTTTGTTTTCAGACACAAGGTTCTTGAAGGTATAACATTTTTATCTGAAAAAGCTACAATCTAGAAGAGCCAGGAATTTTTAACTCACAGCTGTTCTTCTGTAGATAATGTAGCTGGGCAACCTGCTAGAAACAATTCAACACTGATGGAATGAAAGAGGAATGACAGACTGAACAGAAGGTTAGATAATTACTCTAGAATACAAATACTAAAAGCAAGTACATGCCCCAAACCATCTCAGTTGTTAAGAAGGGGGCTAGCTTACAGCTACCAGAAGTAACTTAAGTATTCACATGCCCTTCTCCTTCACAGACAGACAAGCTCCGACCTATCACACTATCCTCCCAGATAAAAAACTCAGAGACAAACTAACACAGGGGGAAAACAACGTAAAAAATCTACTTGCATGTATGCAGTCAGCAGATACTGAGTTCTCAAGGAGGTAAGAAGCCTCAATAACTGTGGGACTCACAAATTCTCCAACTGTTCTGCCCCAAGACTCTTGCAAGCCTATGAACAAAGCAGGCTAAGAACTTTGTTTCAGAAGTATACCAAACACAAGACCTACACTGGCATTAAAAAGGCAGGTTCAAAACTTTTCTGAAAACCTCTCAAAAAAATCAAGACAAATGACATAAACTCTAAATTGCCACCACAAGTCGGAAGTTTTGATTAAAAAAAGATACATAGTATGCTTGTAAGGGAAATAAAATACTAATCTCAAGACTGCAATACAAACTTATTTAACATCTTAAGAGGTGGGATTTTAATTGTCCAAGTTAAGAATGAAACCACTATTTATCAGCCTACCCTGGAAAGACCAAAGTATTCAAGTTTTAACTATGTCTTTTATCAAAATTTACTTATAGGAAAGGAACTGTCTTAATGTAGTAGGATATCACTATCCCATTCAAAAGGTCATACACCCTGTGAAGAGAAAATCTCTACTTCATTAGAGGACATATCAAAGGTACGCACACAACTAAAAACTCCAAATCCTACAGCTTACAGATCAAACATCATTGGCTGTATTAAGGAACACTGACTTCCCTCCATACCTGACATGATCCTGGGTAACAAGGAGCTAAAAAGAATTGTCTTTGCCTGGAACCAGAAAATCATCTTTGTGAGAGAGGAATGACAAGTGAACTCCAACACTGTCACTTGTTTTGTTAAGAGAGTAAACAGTGTGTTCTGCTCTCACCCACTCTCCAAATCTTACATATGTTTTATACACAGAATATTCTTCCTCCTACTCTGAACACTTTGATCCTCTTTTCCTATCTTCCCCCACATCTATTTTGCAAAACAAAATATGAACAGCAGTTGAATGACAAAACGTCTAACTCCTTGTGTCTTGCCTGATATGGAGGTACAATCTTTGTAGTAATGCAGACCTGTAACCTTTATGATTCCAAATTATGAAGTTTCTCTGAATGCACAAGTTATCTGACTGTAATTCATGCATTACTGATCCAAGTTCAGATGAGCTCTAGATATTTGCATACCTTTCAACCTGGTCACTTGGCAGATGAAAATACAAACATCCACAAATGAGAGCATGCGCAGCAAAAAGACTGGATAGGCAAGACTGAGAACAAAAAGAAGGATAAAGACGCATGGTACATACTTCACAGAACAGGCTTCCTTACCACACTCCAATGGTTACATCCTCTTCTGGTTGCAGGTAATAATTACAGGTATGGTTTAAACCTTGATCCTGTGGTCTTTTCAAGTCAATGAAATATGGGACCCTCACTGAAACGATAAAAAGGATATGAAACCTTTTAATTTTAATTTTTACCTTTATTTTCTTACTGCTTAACCAAGGCACTGGAGAGTTTTACAAACTGGTCCATGGTGCTGGGAAGATCTTATTCTTTTTGTGTAAAAGGATGCACTGGCTACAGCTGTGATTAAAACATAAATAGCAAAGAAAGCAAGGTAAGAAGACACAAGCAACCATCAAAAAAACAAGGAGCAGGCTAAAATTAAGAGACAGTGAGAGAGACAGACAAAGCTTCCTCTGATATGTATTTAATCATCTCTGTCCAGTTTGCATCAATGGGATGGGTTAGCTGATTTGGCAAACATGATTCAGTTTTTTCCCATAAAATTGAGCTACACTACAGCAGTACCAGGAAGTCTGTCTCCTTGAAACTTAGTGGTATAACAATGAACATACCAAAGCTTTTGTGCTTTTGACATAAAAAGCAGCACTGACAATTGTGACAGTCAAATCTCACTTCACTGACTAAAAAATCATTAAACTTTATACAAACATGAAAACCGAAGCAGAAGACAGCTGATGACAAATCTGGACCCTTAGACTGCAAATCTATACCTATGCAAGTCTGTTTGCTCATATGCAAAAGCATGTGGAAGAGTCCCAGACAAATCATGCATGCCACCAGAGACCTGTTGGGCGACTGCGCTGTCACCACAGAACTCAACAACACTCTCACAAGGGCAGTGGATGCTCCAGGAGGACGGCAAGTTCTGCAGTTGAAGTCTGGACAGGCACACAAGTCACTTCTAGCAGTGCTCTGGGAAAACTATTCAACTTCTCTGTTGCCTGGATTTTCCCATTTGCGAAATCTCTTATGACTTTCTTGCTAAATTTTGTATGACGAAGACATGAACAGGAACATACCAGTGTTAGTCATGGGGGCCAGGGAAGTATCTGTCTCAAAGCAAGAGAAAAATATAGAGGGACAGGCAATTTTTATGTATGGCACTTATCACTGGCATAGTCCATCTATTCCACACACAGACAAACAGATCATCATCAGAGTCAGACATCCCATGGAGATTTAGCACATCAAGGATGTTTTTAGTCGCAGAGGTATTTGGCATCAGTCACAACATATCAAATGACAAAAATCACATGATCTATAAATCATACTGATACACTAAATCTGACCTAGTCTGTGTTTATGCTTGTAGAAATCTCAGTTTTCTGAAGACCTCTAGGAGACAGCTTGAGATCTCTACCCACATGCCCATGTATCTCATAACCTAGTGCTGAGGAAACTTTCCTGTCTGACCATTCAGGACCACTCTGCAATCACACTTCCACCACCCCAGACTTTCACCATTGGGACTAAAGCCCACAGCAGGCAGCTCCAGTGAACCCACAGGTACCCTGTTTGACTCTCACCTCACTGCCAGATGAGTCCCCTCACCACTTCAGCCCCGGGTTTCTTGTAGCAGAGTCCCACATGTCTGGTTCCTCAAAGTAATTTAACTGTGGTGACACCATAACACCTTGAGCTGGTGCATCCAGGGAGGGACACCCAAAAAAGGAATCCCCAGGATACTGTACCTTCACAGTCTGTACACTTGCTCCAGTGGTGATATTTGGTCTGGGGTCTTCTCATTCATTGGTTCCTGCAGAGTCTCTTGGTGACCAGCCACCCTCTGGCAGGCACCATAAGTCTGTGTGCCCTTTGTCAGGCAAAGGGTCAACACCAGGTCATGGCCACTTGCTGGGGGCTCCTGACATTTCCCCCCACCCAGGGCACAACCAGCTACCTGCTTACACACCAGCTACCTGACAAGGTGTGTTCCTCCGCAGTGGAACAAATCCAGACATTGGTTTGTTGCTAACAGTGGGAGCACAGCTATCAATTCATCTTTAGTACCTCAACAAATGGAAGCACTTTTTGCTGAAGCTCTGTGCTACTGTTTTGGAAGCAAATCCCGAACTACACAGGAGGAGAAAAAAGATGGTTGAAGAGTAGTGATTTATACTCAAAAGATTAAAATATGACAGGCCAAACCCTACACCACTCCTCTGAAGGAGAAACATCATTCTCCAATGCAGAAGAATTACTCAATATGTCAAGGTATTTCTAATGCATGTGTTAGAATGCACTTTGTATTAAGGTAAATAGTTTTTCATGGGACTATTGTCACAAATAAAAGGAACAGGACCAACACTGCACTAGTACTTGCTCTAATACCATTGCTAGAAAGCTATACAGGACAATTGTTTCAGTCACTTGGGAATGAATAGAGGCAGGAATTTCAGGGAGATCTAACAACACCCTGCAAGAGCAAATTAAAATCATCATTGAAACCTGCATTATTCAGGTTACCTAGCTGTCAGTTCTCACCATCAAGGCACGGGAGCTGGCCCACACATGTGCACACTTCACAGCAACCATGATCCAAGGTGTTAGAATATACAAGGCATGCACTCAAAATGACACAAATTATACAGAAACAATGTATCTATAGTTAGTCCTTCTAGCTACTACAGTCAAAGGAAGATATTTTTCAAAACTCCGTTACAACATAACTCAGGTTTAAAGACAGATTTAGGTTGCAAAGTAGTATCTCTCATACAGCAATGTTCCATCATTGTCCACCCTGTGGATGCTTAGGCCTGTCTTGGTGACCTGGGAACTGAGCCAGCTCGCCAGACCCACTATATCACTAATTTAACCAAATACAAAGGCTAAACAGACATAAGGAAAACATGCAATCTGACTGCATCAACAGGTCTCTTCTGTTTCAATCAGAATATTCTCTTAAAATGCTTCCAGGTGAAGACTCACTGCCTGGAAACCAATTCACTGGATTTCATTTCATTTGCTTGCTGTCTATTCATGCAATTTTGTTGAACCCTTCAGAAACATGGCATCTGACATATTGCACAGTTTTCCTGAAGGATACCCTTTTGGCTGGAAAGTTGGCTTCAGTTTGGTCACTATATTTATACAAAGACATGCTACAACAACCACCAGGGCCACTGAGTATGCTTTCCAAACCGCAGCCTGGAAAACTTACAACTTGTGAAAGTTCATGTCCTTCCCAAGCTGTACATATGCAGGGTGAAAGTGAAGGCAGACAAATGGAAGACAGACTCCTCCCCTTCTCCCCTCACCCACCTCAGCAGACTGAGTCACTTACCAAAGTTTAGGAAGACCAGCTTTGCCTGAATAGCAGGGCAAAGTTTTACTAGAAATGGGATGGCTATGTACATTCCCAGCAACCAGATTATTAACTTCCGCAATCGAAACCATAATCCGTATCGCCTGTATAAAAGAAAAAAAAAAGAAAGAGAGGAAGACAGGCCTGAATATAGTAAGAATTTTATGGAGTAATTTTGACAATTATCTGTGTGCTTGGTGTATTTGAAAATCTGGTCATTTACTCTTTAAACAAAACCTAATTTTAAATAGTTTATGTAGCCTCAGTTGTTTGAGACAAGCAGAAGTAACCAAACTACCAGCTGATGATATGCAGCTTAGAAAAAGGGAACAGAAACTCTGTACTGGTTATATTTTAAAGGACTCTGTAACAAGACCTTTTTTTTTTTTCTGCTCTTTTAGCAGATTTCAGGATCTCTAGAATGCATATCACATGACTGTTTCCAAAATGTAGCTTGATTGTGCTTCCCATTTAAATCACTATCGGCAAGATTTTGTTCAGTTCGATTATCACATATTTTGAGGAACTACGTGCAGTAAGACTGATAAAACTATACATGATTTCATCTATGGACTGGAGCAGACATTCTCCCTTGTCTAGCTAAAAGGGTTTGTACCTCTCAAAGCCCCGAAAAGCAAACCTCTCTAAGTTATAGAACATAATAAATTTCATAATCCACAGCATTATTCTCTACGAGTCCAGAATAAGTTTAGAACAATTGCCCAAAACTTTATTTTCTCTTGAGTTGGGAAAAATAAGCTATCAAAAACAAACAAACAAACAAACAAAACCCTCCCCTGCAAAAAAAACCCAAAAACAAACAAACAAACAAAAAACCCCAACATCGAAAAAAGAAAAAACAAACAAACAAAAAAATCAAGTATCACACAATAGCTAGTAAAGCAATATATCTTAGAATGTACTTTATTGCCTCAGAATAACTATCAAATACATACTCATATGTCTATAAATGCACATATGTATACATAAAGCTATACTTGTAATGATCTAGTGGACTAGCACTTCACGTGCAGAAACACTGAGGTTCTCAACTACCCTTGCAATGAAGAACTAAAATTGATGTAAAGCCTTCAGGCAACACAATTTCTTTTGCTTTTCAGCAGACAGTCTTGAGCAAGAATGATGTTCCATGCAGTAAGCAACCAGTTCTCAGTATCAAGAACTGCTGGCAGCTGAATTTGCTCCACACTAGTGCTAAGAGGGTTTGTATGCTGTCAGCTAGTTAAAACTGTCAAATAGAGAGCCTAAAGACCTCATTTTATATATTTTTACAAGAAATGTGAGCCTACAGAAAGAATTGGGATGGAAATAGTTTAATCATGCACCAATATTTTCAAAATCTCTATAGCTTTTGTAGTCCTAGGCTAAAGCCAAGACTCTCGGGAACAGGTTTCCAGCACAGCAAAAAAGAAGACATTCCAATCTCTCCCACCCAGCTAAGTTTTTGGCATGATTGCTAGGGTACTCACAGGGAATAGGCTGTCCTCTCATTCATCCAAAACCTGCCTCCATCACACTACTATCTGCCTACAAGTATTCTGTCTGCCTCTTCTCACTCAGGAACCACATTCTGGACTTCAGAAACATCTACTATCAAAACTGAGACCCTTTTCTTGACAAGCTAAACCAACTGCAATTCTCCAAGAGGGGAAAAAAAATTTATTACTAAGATGCTGTCAATCAGTTGTGGTTGCAACAAGTGCACATTGAGAAGTTCAACAGATTTTAATAACTGCCACAGCAAATTTGACAACGAAGAGGTAAAGAATGCCATCAAGACTTCCAATGACATTTCCATACCTCAAGCCCAGTTTCCTGAAGTAGTAATAAAAACAGAAACAGCAAAGGACTTGCAGAAGAAACAGTACAAAACAGGGGCTTTCGAAGAAAGTTAGTGAGTACCAAACCCTCAGACTGACCTACCTCTGCCTCATGGAGAGCAGCAAATAGAGGAGGCAGCAGCAGAGGTCCCAAGTACAGAGCAGTGAGTAATAAGCAACCCAGTCTGTCTACAGCTGTAGTGTTTGAGAGGAGCCCAGCAGATGTGGTCTAGAGCCAGGGTCTGCAGAGCAATCCACCATGAAATGAGGTAAGGTCAGCTGAACACAAATGCAAACCCCAAAACTTTGGGGAAAAAAAAACACACAGTATTTTGTTTGGGCTAACCACAGCTGATCACAGCTCTCTATTCTCAGATTAAAGTCAGCTTTCCACAACCACCCCAACATTAGCACCTACCACTTATTTCCATAGCTGGAACAGGTTTGTGGAAGAGAGAGGGTGGAGATATCACCGAAGGGCAGCTGACATTTAGCTGCTGAGCAATTGGTGTATAACTGAGCTATCTTCAATGAGAAAAGTGTGTCTTTTTGTTAAAACCTTTTGTCTCATTTGGCTAGTTGCTCAGAATTAGTACAATCTTGCCATTTCCCCTCAGCTCACCCTTGAGGTGGCTGCCATCACCACCTTCCCACTAAGAGCCATAATAACAGGTAAGCAGCCAGGCAGGATGGGGCTTTCCAGAAGTTTTCCTGTCTGGGGCCTAGATCCTGCTGCAGCCAAACAGAGCTCTCCCAGGGGACTTTTGCATATGCCAGGATTTCAGTTCTACAGAATAAAAACTCCACTTGCTCAGAAAGATACCAGAGCCAGATCTAAACTCCTCCAGGCACAACCAGAGCACAACAAAACAGAGGCTCTTCAGATATCTGGGTTGCAAAGCACTTCACATGACCCAGCCACAAGTCAGAACCAGGAACAGAAAACACTGAAGAAGACATTATGCAAGTAATGCTGTCAGAGTCCAGGAATGACTCCAGTTTCTCTTTTTCGGAGACTGAACGTAGACATCTCTTTCTTTGCTCTCATGCTCCATGCCAAATGCTAATCGGTAACGTGATATTTACACCTCATCTCCAGGGAGATTTCTACTTAAAATGTAACCAGGGCAAAGCTTCTATCCATCAGACAACTTCTTTTCTCCTGATAAATCCAAGACAACGTGCTGAAGTACAGACATTATAAAATTATCAGGTAAGTCTTCAGTGAGTAATTTAGCTAAATTAAACTGCTTTTGCTTGGTAGGAAAGCTATTTGAGGAAATAAATGCCCTGCAAAAGAAGCTTTTGGTGTGCTCAAGCAAAAGCAGCAGCAACATACTTTTCACCAGAAAACTCAGCTGGTCTTAGTTAGGATATACAAGTAAGTTAGAAAATAAGCAGCTGCAAACGGAAGCTAATTTATAATATCAGAAATGGATATAAAAGTAATGTCTAAATAAAACCAAAACAAACAAATAACCTCACACAACACAGAACACCCAACCCCAAGTCACCCCAAAATAAAACAAAATCCCCTGACATCACATTTTCCTCCTTTTATTTACCAAAGGCTTTTGCCCAGCTTCTGGGTTCTGCCCAAATACAGCCAAAATCTGAAGTAGTTTTTGCTTCACACAGGTTTCTGAAGTGGACATGAAAAAATACATTCTCTCTCCAGACATACTTAAATTGACAGAAGGAAGATTTTGCAGTAAGTGTGACATCAGAAACAGAAAATTTTTCTGGTAACTTACACCTGGATGAAGGTTCTATATTCTCTCAGAGCAAGCCTATTTTGCATTTGGGCCCAGTATGAGTATCTGGCTGGCAATGAGGAGCTGGAAGTCCTTTCATGAGCACTTCTCCTGAGTGTGCTGTCTTTGGTCTATCAGCACTAAGGGAACTGCAGGCACAAACATCCTTTGCCTCACCATGGAAAACAACTCACAAGCTAACGTTCAAATACTGCACCATCACACAACAGGGATTTCTATCTGTGGTCCACAATCACAGTCCCTCTGCAAAAAGCAACGGAGTCAAGCAAATTTACTACGGTCATCTTTCAAATCACGGTGCTCGTGTTCCCCCCTCCTCTCTCCAGCAAACTCGGGAGATTTCATGAAAAGTGTTCAACCACCACACTCCTGTGGCACATTCTGCATCCAGGTTCAGATTAAAATAATTTTCCCTGCAGAATATATAAATAATTTCTGCAACAGAAGTACACCAGAAGAGTTTCCATTAGGATCTCCTCATCGGCTGTGCTACAAGGGTGAAAGGGCAGGCCAAGGGTGAAATAAGAGAAACAAGAGCTGCAGTCGATCAAGAACAATATTTGAGAAACACAGATACATTGCACTTGCAGTCCCAAAAGGATCTATAGACAAATGCACATATAGCTCACGTGATCTACCTGGGGCAACTGTAAAACTAAAATGCGCACAGACACCAGCGTATGAAACTATGTTTGTTCAGCAAATGCTGTCACTCTGGCTTGCTCTGGTGGCCCCATCAGCTGTTCAAACTGCAACTGGCAATGCTCTCCTGGCAGGAATTCAGAACATGGGATGTGGAAAGCCAAGACCATTTTCATTCTTGGTCAAGCAAGGTACCTCCTGATTATCAGGTGACAAAAGTCACTTTAAAAGCAGTAGAGGAAAAAGTAAAAGAGCATGAATAATGGCATAACAAGAACATATCCCACCACTTTTCTAACAGAATACATTTTAAAAAACTAAATAATACATTTGCCCCCTCAGACAAAGATCAAGGGCATAACAATCAGGAGGTAGATAAACACACAAACAAAAGATTCAAAAAAATGAGGGTCAAAGGAAATTTAAAGGGTTGGGACAATTTTTGGGGGGTAAACAGAGTTGTACCCAAAACAATCTATTCTACAACCCGGAAACTGCAACTGAGCCTCAAGGCACACAGGGGCATGCAGAAACAACACAGCAGCCATGCAAAGGGCGGGACAGTCCACACATCAAGGCCCTGGCAAGCCCTTCAGCCTCTTTACTAGCTTTGTTTTTAAACAAGAGATGGTTTCTAGCCCAGGTAGGATCCTGAAGAGCACTCATCTTCCCTTCCTACAGAAAGCTTGGACAGTGGTGTTGCACAGAGCTCCTCCTTCTTGCAGGTCCTGAAGGGTGAAAGGATCACCCAATTTTTCTTTTTTCTCCACACAGGCTACCTGAGCCACCCAATCCAATTAATCTTTTATTTTATTTCATTTGTTCCCTGGACAAAGGGAAAAAACCTATCAGTCTTCCAACTGTGTGAATGTACAGAAGAAGTCTCAGCTCCTGAACAGGAGTTCATAGGCAGTGTGTCTCCTCTCCATTCAGCTTTTGGACAGTTTGTGCAGTGCCACCCAACAATGTAATTTTCCACTACAAGATTAATATGAGTTCTTTACTCTTCTGGTTTGCTGTAAAACCTGTTTTATGTGCAGTTAAATGCAAATTGAGAAGATGATAATGTCCAAGGGATTGCCCCCTCCTGGTTTCTATGCACAGTGAACAAAGCTGCACGGGCAAACCAGCAATCACTTGATTCATTTTGGGCTATTTCAGGCACTTCTATACAGAATTCACCTCAATGAAAAAATCTGCAGCCAAGCCTTAATTCTGCTTCACTGGAGGTACTGTACAGGAAAGGAAGGTTGAATTATAGAAAATTCATCCAATCCTGAAAACAGATCTTGATCCATGAAAGCCAGTGGGAACAGTAGTATCTGCCAGACCTCTTAGCATCTGAGCAGTTGATCCCTCCCTTTGGCACTAAGATCCCTTTAATAGGACAAGTTCACTGCAAAACAACACAAAGAGAAAAATCAAAGCCTCCAAACTCATCTTGCTATTCTAGGGATTAAGCAAACATCTAAAGAAAAAAAGTCATAAACCACAATCCTGGAAAGAAGACACAAATGTGAAGGCATTGCTCTTTTTATTTACCTAAATTTGTTTCATAAAACAACTAAAACATCATGTACAAAAACTGCATGGTAATCTGCATCCTCAGAGACTTTTTGTTTCACCCAGTTCCTAAAAACTTTCGCTCTTGGAAAGATCTGGAAAATAAGAAAATTAGCTCTACCAGATTCCTTTGCCATCTCTTACAAAAAGGTCTTTAAAATATTGAACCTTTGCTCTTTCTGAAAAAATATTCTAGTCTCTCTCTCAAAAACTAAACTGCAGTATAGTATTGTGCTGGGCTGGGGTAGAGTTAATTTTTTCCATAATAGCTAGTATGGGGCTATATTCTGGATTTGTGCTGGAAAGAGTGTTGACAAGGACGTTTCAGTAATTGCTGAGCTTGCACTGCCTCAAGGCCTTTTCTACCCCACCACAGAGGAGGCCAAGGGTGCACAAGAAGCTGAGAGGGGACACAGCTGGAACAGCTGACCCCAACTGACCAAAGGGATATTCCATACCGGATATTCCAGACAAAAGAATGAAGATACTACATATCACAGGGACATGCAGAACACACTTTTAGAAGGATAAAGGACTTCACCATTTTTTCAGACACCCAGTAGTAGAATAAATTGTTACTGCCACATGCCACATCTATGCAGCCGGAAGCTGGCAACTGGTTAATGTGGCCACAAAAGGAAGTTCATCCTAGAAAACACCCGATCCTGTATCTGCATCGTAACAGATACATGCAAATACATGTAAAATTAGGTTTCAAATAGATCAGTTTGTGGGGATGGCTTAGCAGTTGTGGTAGAAAAGCCTGTCAAAAGAAGGAGCCTCCGGGACCTTTTCTTTTGGCCGTGGCATCGGCTTACAGAGACTGTACAACCACTGCCTTAGACAGGCAATTGCTTCAGCAATGTCCTTTCCCTCCCTTTTTGTAAACTGTCTATTCCCAAGATCCTTCCTGACGCTTCATTTTAGCCCCAAAACACACTGTTGCCTACAAAGCATCTCCTTTTGGCTAGGGTAAGAGCTTCAGGCAGTATTGTTCCAACTGTCTGAATACAGATGAGGTTTGAAACTTTAAGCTCCCAAATTCCCCCACTTCATTACCTAGTTGCTCTCTTACAGCCCAGACTCTCATAGACTGCTTCTCTGCCTCCTTCTGATTAATATCAAGGGATTAACCATTAACTTAAAACAATAGACAGCAAGAAGGAAGCCATCTAGCCAGTCATTTGCAAGAACTCAGGTCTATCTCCAAGAGAGAGCAAAGTAAAGGAAGGCATCTCAACTAATCGAGTTTTTTAGGAGAGGCCATCAAGCTCCAGCTTTGAGCCCTTTATAACCACAGCACAGATTGCAGAAGAGGGAAAGATCTTGGGTAGGACCTGCAAGAATCAAGACCGTGGTGTATCAAGTGGGGGAAATGTGGCATCAGCATTCAGAGGAAGTGGAAGGCACTGCAGATCAGTCAGTTGATAGCAATGAAATGCCAGTGAAGGTCATGCCAGGACTCAGAGCACAGCAGGAAAAGAAAAAAAAATTAAGCCCATAAAGTGAGGGAAAGGCAAGTCCGTGTACAGCATTAATGAGCAGAAATAATGAAGCAGCGTGCAGGTAATGTATGGGCCTTTGTCAACGAAACACTGCAAAAAGCAAAGCAAGTGAAACAAAGTAGGGAAAGGCTCATGCAAGCATTTACAACACCCCACAAGACAGGGACATGGGACATCTAACTTTTTCCCCATCAAGCACCCCATACCTTCCTAATGCTTGGGCTCTCCTCTACAGAACCATCAACTAAGCTGACTACCCCAAAGGGCAGTAATAAAGTCATCTGTCTGATTAAATAACTGTAAGCATTGGCAATTCCTTTGAAGGACAGGAGCTTGGAACATTAGTCTTACATTCCAATTGCGTGAAATCTACATATGTGTCATGGACCAGGAGACAAGAATGGACCAGGAGACAAGAATGGGCTGAACATTTGGCAACACAGCATCGATTTATTTAAAATGTACACTTGCAGCAAGGTCTAAGCAGCAACTACTGTTACTTCTCAATGCTTGCACAAAACGGTATTAGCATTAGTGTGAATTGTGTGTGACAAGATTAACCTGAAAGCTACATTTTAAAAAGAAAGGAGCAGATGCTACCATAGCAAACAATGAATAATTAAACCCTAGGCAACTGAACAATTGACTCTTGAGACAGAAGGGCAGGCTTGGGGATTAGGGTTTTAAGGTTGCTGACTTTTCTTGAATGTATCTTCTGCAGCAGCCGCCTAGTTTGTGCCAGAACCCTTCCAGTATGAACTGCACGTTTAAATTCTAAGAACATACTTTCTCCAGCAATACTGCTGACACTAATCAAATCTGAAGTCACCCACACTAGATTTTAGTCGAGCTTGGCATTAGATACTACTGTGGTGCAAGTACACTCCCTCCACAGTGTTTACCAAATTTTTAAGTTTTCCACTCATTTCACAGCTGACAGCTGGTTTATATTAAAGGCACAGCCCTCTCACTACTCTATGAGCCAGGAATGCGAAGCTGTCTGCAAATGAAAGAGGAAAAACCAGAACATAAACACCAAAAGACTGAAACAGCACTGGAAGTGCAAAACAAAAGCTTGAGATCAGATAAGTCTGATTTTTACTGAAGTGATACAACTCATTTCTTTCTACCACACTTGCCTTCATGAGGAACAGTATGAAGGTGCACAAGCAAAGGTTCCAGAGCAGAACTAGTCCAGACATGTAATACTCCACCACAGTTCCTAACTCACATTTGAAGTAAAGCCACTTGCCTGCTGAATGCATAGTATAATTGAGGCATCACACAGTATGGCAGAGCCAGTTCCCTTACCACCACTTACAACTTCTTAACATGCTGTAAATCTGACACATTTGCATGCATGTGTTAACCTTGCAGCAACAAGAAGAATCCAGAGTCAACCTTTGTTCTTGTGGATACACGTGTATGAACAGGTCCGTATTTCCAAGCTGCACAACTCTGTGAACACGAAACCTTTTCACACCAACAATTTTTGTGAGACAGCCACCAGCCACACAGCTTCAGAATTATCAATACTAGCAGGCTCTCTGGCTCTGGCTTTCATCTAAACCATCTGACTCGTTTGTGTATTGTAGACCTTTTTCCTTTTAAATATATGAAAATGGCCATCTTATACTTTCCAGCTGAGAAAGCTCTACTTTTGCTGGCAGAGATCAGAAGCCATTCCTTCTCAGAAGCCTGAAGAAAAAGAATGCTCTTGTGTTAGCAGCGATACTGCCACCTTTTAGATTCAGAACACATCGTTTGCAATACATTTTGATTACAATAGACCAACAGTTCCCTATTAGAAGCACACAAGCAAACAAGAACATTAAACAATGCCAAAACATTATATATGCTGACTGTTAGCTCAGCACAGTTATGTTCAGCTGGCAGTCACAGTGCCCCCTGTAATTGTGACCTGTTTAAAAAGGGAGGCTTAACAAACAGAGCATGGCCATAAAGCAACAGCCGTGGTTAAAGAACAGATGTAGGAACGGATACAATAACCACTGTCAGCCTCTGACATACCTTGAGCATGGGGTTATTTTGCATACAGTCAGGCAGATTAATCTGTTTCTGCATTCATCTGTGATTTATTCAGGGATTCCAGCTTTAGCTATCATTTTTTTCAGGAAAGAACTCCAAAATAACAAAGGCTTAAAAAATTAATGACAATTAAAACCAAAGCCTTTGCTAATACTACAAACCTTGAAGAGTCAAGCCATAAAACATATACTCCAAAAAGGCGAAAAGCAGGTGTTAGAGTTTTTACTGAACTGCAGGGAAACGAAACATTTTCCAGGACTGTACATCAGCCTGTCACAAAGTTTGACATGAAATGCAGTCCCTACTCAGTCAAAAGAGGAAAACAATGCTTTACAAGGGACAGCACAAAGCTATGGGACACTGAAAGAAAAGGTTAGTCACTGCATTTCTGCTGGATTTGCAAGAACAAGAGAATGGGCTATTTCCAATGATTGTGTCCAATTCAGAGTTTTCATATTCAGCAATATAAAACTGGCATTGTCAGCTTTATTCTTGCTTCCTCTCAAGCTGCTCTGAAACAAACCAAATCTCTACAAAAAGTGAGATAGGACTGCTTTAAGGGAGAAAACAGTGCCAGGTTTCCCTTCCTGAGGATGCCAAGGAAGTCTTAAAATCTACTCAATTCTTAAGCACCTTAAACATACTTTGCTCCAGAAACAAGGATACTGCAACCTGGAGGCCCTGATTCCAAAGCTCCAGTTACATCATCCCCATTTGTGTAGGCTCCTCTGTCTCAGAAAAGTCACCCCAGGGGAAGCTTTACTGTCAGGGGAAGGGAAACCAGGCTCTAGACAGGGTAAATGCATTTTCTGTTCTCTGAGCTTGCACAATCCCACTGAAGAGTACCCTTCCAAGAGGGTATTTTTTCAGTTATGTTGAAAGGACTTCACCTGAAGTCTTGTGTTCTGCACACCTTTAGTAGCAAGGGAGATGAGGCTCCACAAAACCTCATTTCCCTTATTATTCAACACTAATCTCTTTTGCAAGAGGAATTAACAACCATTTTAAGTGTGTACAAATTTGATTTCAATATAACTGTGTTCAGAAGAACAGCACAGGTGCTACAGGAAAGAATACTTAAAATCTTAGCTACCCTTCTATGCCTGATGTACCAGAAGCATACTACAAGAGAAGGGTATGGTCCACATTTTGGCCTTCACATCGGTTCTTCTTTTCAGAGACTGAGAAAGAACAGCAGCTCTCACTGTTCACACATCACCCGTACTAAAACACAAGAGGGAGGTAACCGAACACCACTATCTCTTCCCAACCATGATATGAGGCAAAAACTCCAGACTTAAGAGATGTTAAAAGAATAATTCTGCATTCTGTTATCTCTGCTTAAGGCCATTCAGAGATGGGAGTTATTTAAAAAAAAAAAAAAAAATTTAAACTGGCCAGTTAACTGGCAGGGAAGATTTTTCTTCTTACACTACTCAATCCAACATTGCCATCCACTAGAAGGTTTTGCTTTAGCTATTTGCTAGATTCAGAAGGAAGTTTGATGCTGGGGTTTTCCTCTTTTGATACCTAAAATTCTCTTTCTGTATTTTGATAGATTCTTTTGAACAAGGAGAGGGCAGTCGTGGGACTTATCTCAAATATTTTCAAGTGTTTCTGTTTCAGAAGTCAATTTTCTAGTCTAACAATCTTTTCTATAGATCTACTACTCAGTAAGAGTTACAATATTGAAATAAATCTGGGTTAAATAAACACTTTGATTTGGAAAACAAACACTCATGACTCCTGTTAGCTCAGTGAATGATCAAGGCACTTAATAGAGATTTTGCTTGCAAGTCTAAATTGCCTTCAGCAAGAACGAGGTTGATTTCTGAAGCTAAGTGTTGCACTGTTTCACCAACACTTAACTGCTTCGAGAGAGAGAGATGCATACCAGCAAAACAAGAGTGCACAGCCTAGATGGCAGCCTTACTGCTTGAATAGGGGATACTCACTGACACATGACAGCTTGCAGAGGTGACTTACCTAGAACAGCTTAAACCTTTGCCACCATTCCTGTCCCACAGTTACAACCCCTATCCTCTCCTCCGCCATCCTGACTTATGTCCAGCTACATTTCACCTGGGTCCTGGTGACCTTTTCACTATTTGACCAGCTGCCTCAGACTGCTGGTTGCCCTATTCATCGGCCCTCATTGACCCCCTCCTCCTCTCAGTTTTACCAACAGTAACTGTCTCATCCTTGGGATGGTTGATATACGAAATTATACATCCTTGAACCTAAGCATCAATCCCACAATAACTTCTCAGCTGTTTCTCTCTCTATTGAGCCACTTTTTAATAGAGATAACATGCTCTCCATTAGCAACACAAGCCCTTTCAACATAACAAACTTCGGGATAAAGTCAAGTGCTTTGGTGAAACAATTTTACCACTGATACTTTCATCAATCAGGCTGTAATCTTGACAAACCTGTCACATTTTACATTGTCCTTCCACAGGACAGATCTACTTTCATTAGTGTATAAATTTAGCTGCTAAATCTTCTTCCACTGAATTTCAAGTTAATTTGTACAATTTAAACTGCACAGACTCCACCTCAGGCTAATGCCTTTAAAGTCCCCTAGGTTTCCTGTTACCCTTTTAATACAGCAGAAGTACTTTCTTTTAATCTTCTTCTGGTACTGATTCAGTCACAGCTACATTAACATACTGGTCTCACATTACAGCCTTAGTGAATCTTCCCTTGCTTGCAGTCAACTCACTCCTCATGTCGGAAGCTGGCCACTACTGTAACACCAACAACGTGACACAGTGAGTTTCCAAAATGAAGGTTTTGTAGGGGAATTGCTGTGGAAGCCTATTTGCTAATTTCACATCCTGGCACGATTACCAAAATAATCTGACCTGCCCTTCAGGCCTGGGAAGATTAAGCTGTAACTTAGCTGTAGCCTCCTAAGCAGGTTCCTTTCAAAGGAATCCAGACTCAGCAGGCAGTACTCTTCATCTACAAGGGAAGTCCTGCTTGGGTATTCCAGGCCTCTTGCACATACTACAAAAGTGGATTCTGGAGAGGAAATGATGCCACTATCATTAGTTTTAATGAAAACACCACAATGTTGCATCCTAGAGAAAACCCACACTCTCACTGTGATGACGTGTGACTGCATTTGCAGAGAACTAGATTCCTGGCTCAGCAACTGTATGTCATTTATAGCATAAAAGGAGGTGGCCATTTAAGCAGAAAGGACAGAAAAGAATGTGGCAACACTGAGAAGACCCTCGTCTCCACAGACATCTTCACTCCAGATGTGACTAGGAAGTCCCGTTGGTCTCAGGAGTTAGTATACTCAAACAAGCAGAGGTCTACAATTCATACAGCTCCTAAGTAGAAAAGGACTTTACAGAATTACAAAGTAGTAGCAGTCAGTAACACCAGAGTTATTATTAATTCAGACATAAGCCATCAAAGCAGAGAAACTGAACCCAGGGGCAAGCATGATGTCAGAAATACGGCACCGCAATGAAATTAGGAGTTCAAGGAGATCAACTCAAAACTAGAGGGCAAACTGTCTTCAGCCTCAACAAGCCTGCTTGAGTAGAGTTCTCCATGAGAAATATGAGGACTTGGGAAAACTGGTCAGAAACTAGAAGACATAATAGAGATCACATGCAGTAGAAAAAATGCTGTGCTCTATTACAGAAAATCTAGAGAGGCTCATGGGAACATTGGATCCAAGGAAAGAAATTTTCGATCATACAAACAGGTGCTAGGAGTTTCAAGAGATGCTTAAGAGAGTAAATCATGCCTGTTTAACCCAAACCCTCACCCCCAAAGTCAGTGATGAAAATGGTGAAAAAAAGATAGGCTTTAACAGTAACACACTGAGGCACAGAACTGCTACATGTCAACACGGTGACTTCGCAAATCCATAAGTCCTAAAAAAATAATCCAAAATAAAGAAAAACTTACAACTCCCCACATTGCAGGTAGTATTACTATTTTTGCTGAATGAATTATATGTCTTTAAGAAAGAGTGGGGAGAAGATGAGCACAAGGAAAGAGAATTAGAGAATTATAACGTCTGCAAAGGCTGAATAAACCGGGAAGATGATGCACAGAATGAACACCTAATGCCCCAAACTGATAACCTGGGAGCAATTCAGAGACACTTGCTTAGCCATAGCTGCCAAAATGGCTGACAACACACGAGAAAAACCAGGATGCACAGCTACTGAGATACCATTTGAATAAACAAGAAAAAATAAAAAGGCAGACAGATACATGTGGAAGTAACTACACAACCCCACTTTGACATATCCGAGCAAAATATTACTGTGCATCTTCTTCAAGAGAACTGTAAGAAAAAAAAAAAACAAAACCAAAACCAAATCAAACCAAAATAAAATCTCACTACCCTACACACTAAAAAAAAATCCCCACACAGAGCAAGTTGCTTTTACATATATTACCCACAGGAGATGTGATTCAACCTGTAGTTACTACGAAAGAAAGCACAGGCAAGCGACTTTCACAGCTCCTTTGTGAACTCTGCTCAAGAACAACTACCCAGAATGACTGAAATAGCTGAAGTTACCCAGTAGGAATGTGGAATTGGTGAAAAAGTTGCATGACTGATTAAATGTCTCTATACAAGCAGCACCTTCCTCCTTGGAGAGCACTAACAAGTAACTGGTTCAACTACAAGACGGCAATCAAAAGAGACAATAGCACAAAACTCACTTAAGAAAAAGAAAAATCTTAAGAAACATATTGACGAAAATTTGCAGGAGATCAATTCAAATATTTGTCATCTCTGCTACAATGACCAGACTGGAATAATCATAAAAGACTATGCAAATGCTTCTAAACAAAGTAATATCAGGAAAAAGGAAGCTAGGCCTAAAGATATAAGGCAGGGGTGGCAGGGGGACACAGGGACACATAACAGAGATGGTTGAGTTCTCTGTCAGAGGAAAGATACTGCTGGTTAAAGCCAAAGAGACATGGGAAAACATGAAGCACTTTGGCTGCTGGGGCAGGATGGCACCAAGGGTCATCACACATTGCATTTGACATGCCTGGGCACAACTCACTGTTCCAGTAAAATTCAGCTGCATCAGAGGGAAAGACACGAGCATGATGCTGCAGCTTCTTGTCTTCAGCACCTCCTGTATTTTCATAAAATACCCAGGAAACAGTACTGTAAAAGCAACCTTCTGCCTTTCAAGAGAAAGCACTGAGAAAGCTGCACACAACAAACAAGAACAAGGGTGACTATGGTGTAACTGAAACTACACCAAATTGTACTATCAGTCAAAAAGTATCTAGCTTGTGGGATACACAGGCTGGACAGCCAACAGAAGGGTCCCAAAAACACATCTTGCAGGGGCCTGTGCCAGCAACATGAGGCCTCTAGAAGCAAAGGTAGCAGGGATAACTGAAGAGAGCCTGAGGGACAGCAGGTTTCTCTAGCAAGGCAGAAGACAGAAGTATCAAGTAACACAGCTTACACACATGAGATTTGCAGCGCTCCACTTCTTCACAGCATGGAGAGAGACAGAAACAAGTTTTAACATCTGTAGCAAGCATTTGTAGGAGAATAGGGAATGGCAAAATTCATACTTCAGATCTATAGTTTGACTATTGACTGGGATTAATGAGGATCACATAAGGCTTAGGTCACAGAAATGAAGGGTAACATGCATGTGACCATTTATCACCAGGATCAGGGTTCAGCAGAAATGAGATAGAAGAATTTGCTTTGGTATCAATGCCAATACTAAGCTCACTTATTTCCATTATTCTCTGTGCTCCCACATAAAGGTTTTCTATATCTACAGCTGCTCAAACACATTTCCCCAGATCATCACAGCCACTAACCACAAAAATGAGTCACAGCAAGTACCCAAAACACCTTAATAACCATCTAACACCTAAACACTGCCACCTGGAAAATGCCTCATAACAAAGATATTAGAGGAATGCCATCCACATAAAACACACGTAGCAGGAACAGCAGGCACTGCCTGGTGCTTCTTTAGTGCTGCATTATTGCATTTAATAATTTCAGATAAAACAGTTCCTTTAAAAAAAAAATCATTCACAGACTTTTAAAGGAGCTACTAGTAAAGTGCTTAGGTAACCATCATATTAGATTTTACTGCTATCTATGGAAGAAAAATGGAAATACCTATATTTTTTCCTTTCTTTTTGTAAACCACTTAAGAAAAGCCACATTGACTACAGTATGCACTAGCCAAAGCCACATAAATGTTATTTATCAGATATCATCTCTGTTACACTTAGAAGCGCACGCGCACACACTTTCTGTTACAGAGTCGTTGCCAGTCACAACGCACAGCCACCTCTTCAGAATGAGTTTCAGCTCCTGGATGAATGAGCACATTGTGATGGTATGACCGAACTGAAACTGAGGGGCAAACACAGTGCTGGTAAAATTCAAAAATACTTTTGCAAGAATAAGCTGGTGCTGTTGGTAAACCAATAGTGTATTCTGTAAACATCACTTACGTTTACAGTTATGGTGCTATTCAGCCTTTGTTGAGAAGCTGGATGTGAACAGGAAGAGCCATACTGGGAAAGTGCAGACCCTAGCTCTGCTGCTGCTCCACAGCCGTGGTCACTGCTGCAGTTCAGACACAGCTGCCTCTGCAGCCCCCCGTGCTTCCAGCTCAGGGGATCTGCCACATGATCAGCCCTTGGCTGCAGAACTACACAGCCACTCCACGCTACTGTGGGGTTGGTTTGATTTTCTAACCAGTGGTTTGTATCACTTACAAATAAAAGATGGAAACACATACGCTGAAGCCAAATATATGCGCTGTTTTCCCAAGTCTGCAGAGACTAAAGAACAGCAATATGAAATGTAGACAGCCCCAATTCCCCTTTAACATAGAATTCACAGCCACCAGAAGTGTTGATTTTAACTATTTCACCAAGGAGCATGCTGCTAAGAATAGTCTGCTACATATTATGCCACCTCCACCATCCCAGCAACCTCACAGCAGAGTTTTCACCTCCTTACAGCTCCTGCAAGCTGGGGAGTAAAACTGATGTAAGACACTGAAAGCAACAACAAACACTACTTTTATATTCAGCGGTATAAGGAACGCTGCAATAACAGCATGACTTTGCATATTAAAATACGAGGAGCTAGATGGTTGTACAGTAACTTCTTGGCCACATAAAAGTGACCACAGCCACTGTATTCGTACTCTCCTCATGTTCTTCCTTAAACACTCACTGCAGTCTGCTGCCAAAGGTAGGATACAGAGCTAGAAAGCTGTCTGACCTGACTCAGGGTGGTTGTTCTGGACAAGAACCTTCTCTCTGGGCATCATACCTTCTTCTGCCTGGACATCCCATTCCTACATGCTCAGATTCACAGTCCAGCAGTGCATTTATCATCCTGTAGAAAACATAACTGGAAGGTATTGGTAGATATAGACACCTTGCCTGCAAACCACTCTCTGAAGGCTCACAAAGTGAGGAAGTCAAAAAAGGCCACTGAAAGTCAGTAAGAAAGGGAGACAACACAGGACAGCATGAAAGAAAAATGTGGAAAAGCAAAAGGAGAAGCAAGTTTCAAACAAATAAGGTTTTCCTGCAATGTCGCAAGTTTGAGAAACACTTTTGTGTGGAATACAGTATCTGACCCAGAAAGAATAATAAAAAAAAAAAAGGCCAAAACCCATGAAAACCCATTTAGGACTGCAGGAATTTCTGAAACAGGCGTCAAAGGCTGAACATGGAGAAAAATGAAGAGAACTTGCCTGTTGACCACTTTCAAATGCGTAAATGGAGAAATAAATACAAGAAAATTTTTCACAGATAGGATGCACTTTCCCTGCTTTAAGCTTGGCCTTCACAATACAGCTGCGCTGTGCCTGGTAACCACAAGGCACCTGCCGTTAGACCAAGCCGACAGCCTGCGCTATGTTCTCTTAGGGCTTGCTCAATGCTCTTTACCGACACAGCACTTCCACTTGAGTAAAAAGTACTTGAATGCCATTCAGAATGCTGAAGAAATCAGCAAGCCATCATTTGATTGCCACTGGTCTAGAAATCTTCCACTTGGACAAATGGAATAGATAGGCTAAATTTTTAAATGTTATAAAAGCAAAGCACCGACACACTCTGATCCATTGCACAGTCATGAAAACTGAGATCAACCCAGCACCATTTTCAATTACCAAAAGCTTGTCATAACATGAACAGAGTGCTGACAGCACCCCAAAGGTTTACCTCCAGGGCATAAAATTGAATAGCTATCACCCAATAAAAGAAATCACATTTTAAAGCCTCTGACTTTGAACACAACAAATATCCATGTCACAAACAGGAAAGAGTTTTTTCAAGCATTAATTTTGTCTAAGAGAACAGAAAAATTCTCAGAAAATTTACCAGAAAAATACCCACAATGCCTTCTTTTCTAGAAATCTAGCCATAAGCGCCTTTTTGTTTTTAATCAGGCTGCCGTATTGCTGAAGCACAGCAATTTGGCTTCAGCTATCCAAACCACACAGCTATTTTGATCATTACATATTCTTCACACTTTCAAAACACAAAGATCAGCGCTATACTGGTGTAGGTGAAAGTAAACGGTTGTGTCTTTTCCTCACGAGCCCTCTGCAAATGTGGGTCGGTCTTCATGGTGTATTGCATCCCCCCAGAATCTTTCGCAATGAAGGTTCCAGGTGATAACCACCTTCTATTGTTACAAAATTTTTAGAGGTGCACAAACATTTTCCCAGCATAAATACATAAAAAACGTTTAAAACGTTAACACAGCTAGCAAAAAGCCACTCTTTTCAACGGTGTCACCCATATAAGCTTTTCCTACGGACCTCCAAATCTGACTCATTTATAGGAAAGAGATCACTTTGACAGCCACCAGCTTCTTCCAAAAACACAGACATCCTACCTGCAGGGCCCTGCTGTTCCATATACGCTCTCTGATGGGAGAGGATTCAGTGCTAGCCATTTTTTCAGTAAAACGCCTGCCTGTACCTAAGGGGGCCGGACGAAGCAGCGCTCAGGTATGAACACTAAACCCTTCCATCCTTTGCTGGCTAGGGCTGGGTCCGCAGGTCCCGCTGCCGCCCCACTCTCTGATCAGTTCTTTGCACCGAGAACTGGAAGGCATCGGGGGGCCGACACCTGCTCCCCTGGCACACGACAGTCAGGGAAGGCGGACCGAGGTGGGGGACATCCTGATCACCCATGTACCTGTCCGCCAGGCAGGGACCCTCGGCCGGGAGGGCGGGGGGCAGTAGCCCTTCCACTCTCTTCGCAAAACACAGCCCCGCTGCGGCCCCGCTCCCCGGCAGGTTCCCGGTGCGCCCGCCGGCAGCGGGCAGACGGTGACGCGAGGACAACAAAGCCCGGCGGACGGATCGCGGCGGCGGCGGCGGCGCCGCCCTCCCGCCCAGCGGCCGCTTCATGCCGGCGGCGGCGGCGGCGGCAGGCAGGCGCAGGCTGTGCCTTAGGCTGCACCCCTTGTCGAGGGGCCCGGGCACAGCAGCGGCGGCGGCGGCGGCGGCGGCGCGCTCATGCTCCACCGTGACCGACTCGTTGCGTTTCCTCATGCCGGGGCGGGGGCGGCAGCCGGGGCGGCGGAGACGGCGGGGGG